>NW_025316730.1:0-300000 GCF_910594005.1 Cervus elaphus | reverse complement strand
TATTCCTCTGGAGTTGAAGCCAGGGACTAACTTCTCATCTCCAGTTGATTTGTGGTCCACGGAGCTCTTTCGTGTTGCTACAGTGACCTCAGGATCTCTCTAGCCTTGAAACAGTGTTCTTGGGGTTTCTCTGGAGTGCCATCAAGGAAATCAAGGCTCCTTTCATGTGTGATGTGCAACACGGAATTGCTCTGCACGCAGTGCAGGGGAATCGGGCCTCATCTTGCGGCGAGGGGGAAGTCTCATGGTTTTTCTCGAGTTGCGGCGGGAACCTGGGGTATATTCTCGAGTTACGACGGGGATGTCCCTTCCACCCACGTGTTTGTTTAGCGACGGCAGGACTCCTGCCTAGTTTCGAGGGAAAACTTGGGATTCTCCTCGAGGCTTGGCAGGGCAATTGGGACGCCTCTCCAGCTGAGGCGGGAGACCAAGGGTCCCTTTCCACGTGCCACAGGAATCCTGGGACTCCTATCAAGTTTCACGAGGAGTCAGGCATCGTCTCCCTTGGAGGCACTGATCTCCGTGTACGTCTGGAGTTTTCAAAGAATGTGACGCCTCCGGTCGCGATGAGGTGGGGAACTAGGTCTTTCTCTGTGGTCTCCACAGGGGATTCAGACATCCTTTCGTCTTGGGAGATGCAAGACGAGCCTGCATTCAAGGCACTGCAGGGATATCCGGGGTTATTTCGCGTCAGGGCATCGCAGTGTCCATTCCACTTGAGGCTGCAAACTCGTGGTCCCTCTCACATACCTAGAGCTGAGAGAAGCCTCCTCTTGAGGTGCTTGTGGTAAGGTGGTATTCCTCTGGAGTCGAAGCCAGGGACTAAGCTCTCATCTCGAGTTGATTTTTGGTCCACGGTGCTCTTTCCTGTGGCTACAGTGACCTCAGGATCCCTCTAGCCTTGAAACAGTGTTCTTGGGGTTTCTCTGGAGTGCCATCAAGGAAATCAAGGCTCCTTTCATGTTTGATGTGCAACACTGAATTGCTCTGCTCGCAGTGCAGGGGAATCGGGCCTCATCTCGCGGCGAGGGGGAATTCTATGGTTTTTCTCGAGTTGCGGCGGGAACCTGGGGGATATTCTCGAGTTACTAAGGGGATGGCCCTTCCACACACGTGTTTGTTCAGTCACGTCAGGACTCCTGCCTTGTTGCGAGGGACAACTCGGGATTCTCCTCGAGGCTTGGCAGGGCAATTTGGACGCCTCTCCAGCTGAGGCGGGATACCAAGGGTCCCTTTCCACGTGCCACAGGAATCCTGGGACTCCTATCAAGTTTCACGAGAAGTCAGGCATCGTCTCCTTTGGAGGCACTGATCTCCACGTATCTCTGGACTTTTCAAAGGATGTGAGGCCTCCGGTCGCGATGAGGTGGGGAACTAGATCTTTCTCTGTGGTCTCCACAGGGGATTCAGACATCCTTTCGTCTTGGGAGATGCAAGACGAGACTGCATTCAAGTCACTGCAGGGATATCCGGCCTTATTTCGAGTCAGGGCGTCGCGGTGTCCATTCCACTTGAGGCCACAAATTCAGGGTCCCTCTCACATACCTAGAGCTGAGAGAAGCCTCCTCTTGAGGTGCTTGTGGTAAGGTGGTATTCCTCTGGAGTCGAAGCCAGGGACTACCCTCTTATCTCGAGTTGATTTTTGGTCCACAGAGCTCTTTCGTGTTGCTACAGTGACCTCAGGATCCCTCTAGCCTTGAAAGAGTGTTCTTGGGGTTTCCCTGGAGTGCCATCAAGGAAATCAAGGCTCCTTTCATGTGTGATGTGCAACACGGAATTGCTCTGCCCACAGTGCAGGGGAATCGGGCCTCATCTCTCGGCGAGGGGGAAGTCTCATGGTTTTTCACGAGTTGCGGCGAGAACCTGGGGTATATTCTCGAGTAACGACGGGGATGGCCCTTCCACCCACGTGTTTGTTCAGCGACGTCAGGACTCCTTCCTAGTTGCGAGGGACAACTCGGGATTCTCCTCGAGGCTTGGCAGGGCAATTGGAACGCCTCTCCAGCTGAGGCGGGAGACCAAGTGTCCCTTTCCACGTGCCACAGGAATCCTGGGACTCCTATCAAGTTTCACGAGGAGTCAGGAATCGTCTGCTTTGGAGGCACTGATCTCCGCGTACCTCTGGAGTTTTCAAAGGATGTGAGGCCTCCGGTCGCGATGAGGTGGGGAACTAGGTCTTTCTCTGTGGTCTCCACAGGGGATTCAGACATCCTTTCGTCTTGGGAGATGCAAGACGAGCCTGCATTCAAGTCACTGCAGGGATATCCGGCCTTATTTCGAGTCAGGGCATCGCGGTGTCCATTCGACTTGAGTCCGCAAACTCAGGGTCCCTTTCACATACCTAGAGCTGAGAGAAGCCTCCTCTTGAGGTGGTTGTGGTAAGGTGGTATTCCTCTGGAGTTGAAGCCAGGGACTAACCTCTCATCTCGAGTTGATTTTTGGTCCACGGAGCTCTTTCGTGTTGCTACAGTGACCTCAGGATCTCTCTAGCCTTGAAACAGTGTTCTTGGGGTTTCTCTGGAGTGCCATCAAGGAAATCAAGACTCCTATCATGTGTAATGTGCAACAGGGAATTGCTCTGCACGCAGTGCAGGGGAATCGGGCCTCATCTCACGGCGAGGGGTTAGTCTCATGGTTTTTCTCGAGTTGCGGCGGGAACCTGGGGTATATTCTCGAGTTACGACGGGGATGGCCCCTCCACCAACGTGTTTGTTCAGCGACGGCAGGACTCCTGCCTAGTTGCGAGGGAAAACTTGGGATTCTCCTCGAGGCTTGGCAGGGCAATTGGAACGCCTCTCCAGCTGAGGCGGGAGACCAAGGGTCCCTTTCCACGTGCCACAGGAATCCTGCGACTCCTATCAAGTTTCACGAGGAGTCAGGCATCGTCTTCCTTGGAGGCACTGATCTCCGCGTACGTCTGGCGTTTTCAAAGGATGTGAGGCCTCCGGTCGCGATGAGGTGGGGAACTAGGTCTTTCTCTGTGGTCTACACAGGGGATTCAGACATCCTTTCGTCTTGGGAGATGCAAGAAGAGCCTGCATTCAAGGCACTGCAGGGATATCCGGCGTTATTTCGCGTCAGGGCATCGCAGTGTCCATTTCACTTGAGGCTGCAAACTCAGGGTCCCTCTCACATACCTAGAGCTGAGAGAAGCCTCCTCTTGTGGTGCTTGTGGTAAGGTGGTATTCCTCTGGAGTCGAAGCCAGGGACTAACCTCTCATCTCGAGTTGATTTTTGGTCCACGGAGCTCTTTCGTGTGGCTACAGTGACCTCAGGATCCCTCTAGCCTTGAAACAGTGTTCTTGGGGTTTCTCTGGAGTGCCATCAAGGAAATCAAGGCTCCTTTCATGTTTGATGTGCAATACGGAATTGCTTTGAATGCAGTGCAGGGGAATTGGGCCTCATCTCGCGGCGAGGGGGAAGTCTCATGGTTTTTCTCGAGTTGCGGCGGGAACCTGGGGTATATTCTCGAGTTACGACGGGGATCGCCCTTCCACCCACGTGTTTGTTCAGCGACGTCAGGACTCCTTCCTATTTGCGAGGGACAACTCGGGATTCTCCTCGAGGCTTGGCAGGGCAATTGGGACGCCTCTCCAGCTGAGGCGGGAGACCAAGGGTCCCTTTCCACGTGCCACAGGAATCCTGGGACTCCTATCAAGTTTCACGAGGAGTCAGGCATCGTCTCCTTTGGAGGCACTGATCTCCGCGTACCTCTGGAGTTTTCAAAGGATGTGAGGCCTCCGGTCGTGATGAGGTGGGGAACTAGGTCTTTCTCTGTGGTCTTCACAGGGGATTCAGACATCCTTTCGTCTTGGGAGATGCAAGACGAGCCTGCATTCAAGTCACTGCAGGGATATCCAGCCTTAATTCGCGTCAGGGCATCGCGGTGTCCATTCCACTTGAGGCCGCAAACTCAGCGTCCCTCTCACATACCTAGAGCTGAGAGAAGCCTCCTCTTGAGGTGCTTGTGGTAAGGTGGTATTCCTCTGGAGTCGAAGCCAGGGACTAACCTCTCATCTCGAGTTGATTTTTGGTCCACGGAGCTCTTTCGTGTAGCTACAGTGACCTCAGGATCCCTCTAGCCTTGAAACAGTGTTCTTGGGGTTTCTCTGGAGTGCCAGCAAGGAAATCAAGGCTCCTTTCATGTGTGATGTGCAACACGGAATTACTCAGCACGCAGTGCAGGGGAATCAGGCCTCATCTCGCGGCGAGGGGGAAGTCTCATGGTTTTTCTCGAGTTGCGGCAGGAACCTGGGTTATATTCTCGAGTTACGACAGGGATGGCCCTTCCACACACGTGTTTGTTCAGCGACGTCAGGACTCCTGCCTAGTTGCAAGGGACAACTCGGGATTCTCCTCGAGGGTTGGCAGGGCAATTGGGACGCCTCTCCAGCTGAGGCGGGAGACCAAGGTTCCCTTTCCACGTGCCACAGGAATCCTGGGACTCCTATCAAGTTTCACGAGAAGTCAGGCATCATCTCCTTTTGAGGCACTGATCTCAGTGTACCTCTGGAGTTTTCAAAGAATGTGAGGCCTCCGGTCGCGATGAGGTGGGGAACTAGGTCTTTCTCTGTGGTCTCCACATGGGATCTAGACATCCTTTCGTCTTGGGAGATGCAAGACGAGCCTGCATTCAAGTCACTGCAGGGATATCCGGCCTTATTTCGAGTCAGGGCATCGCGGTGTCCATTCCACTTGAGGCCGCAAACTCAGCGTCCCTCTCACATACCTAGAGCTGAGAGAAGCCTCCTCTTGAGGTGCTTGTGGTAAGGTGGTATTCCTCTGGAGTCGAAGCCAGGGACTAACCTCTCATCTCGAGTTGATTTTTGGTGCACGGAGCTCTTTCGTTTAGCTACAGTGACCTCAGGATCCCTCTAGCCTTGAAACAGTGTTCTTGGGGTTTCTCTGGAGTGCCATCATGGAAATCAAGGCTTCTTTCATGTTTGATGTGCAACACGGAATTGCTAAGCATGCAGTGCAGGGGTTCGGGCCTCATCTCACGGCGAGGGGGAAGTCTCATGGTTTTTCTCGAGTTGCGGCGAGAACCTGGGGTATATTCTCGAGTTACGACGGAGATGGCCCTTCCACCCAGGTGTTTGTTCAGCGACGACAGGACTCCTTCCTAGTTGCGAGGGACAACTCGGGATTCTCCTCGAGGCTTGGCAGGGCAATTGGAACGCCTCTCCAGCTGAGGCGGGATACCAAGGGTCCCTTTCCACGTGCCACAGGAATCCTGCGACTCCTATCAAGTTTCACGAGGAGTCAGGAATCGTCTCCTTTGGAGGCACTGATCTCCGCGTACCTCTGGAGTTTTCAAAGGATGTGAGGCCTCCGGTCGCGATGAGGTGGGGAACTAGGTCTTTCTCTGTGGTCTCCACAGGGGATTCAGACATCCTTTCGTCTTGGGAGATGCAAGACGAGCCTGCATTCAAGTCACTGCAGGGATATCCGGCCTTAATTCGAGTCAGGGCATCGCGGTGTCCATTCCACTTGAGGCCGCAAACTCAGGGTCCCTCTCACATACCTAGAGCTGAGCGAAGCCTCCTCTTGAGGTGCTTGTGGTAAGGTGGTATTCCTCTGGAGTTGAAGCCAGGGACTAACCTCTCATCTCCAGTTGATTTGTGGTCCACGGAGCTCTTTCGTGTTGCTACAGTGACCTCAGGATCTCTCTAGCCTTGAAACAGTGTTCTTGGGATTTCTCTGGAGTGCCATCAAAGAAATCAAGGCTCCTTTCATGTGTGATGTGCAACACGGAATTGCTCTGCACGCAGTGCAGGGGAATCGGGCCTCATCTCACGGCGAGGGGGAGGTCTCAAGGTTTTTCTCGAGTTGCGGCGGGAACCTGGGGTATATTCTCGAGTTACGACGGGGATGGCCCTTCCACCCACGTTTTTGTTCAGCAATGGCAGGACTCCTGCCTAGTTGCGAGGGAAAACTCGGGATTCTCCTCGAGGCATGGCAGGGCAATTGGGACGCCTCTCCAGCTGAGGCGGGAGACCAAGAGTCCCTTTCCACGTGCCACAGGAATCCTGGGACTACTATCAAGTTTCACGAGGAGTCAGGCATCGTCTCCCTTGGAGGCACTGATCTCCGCGTACCTCTGGAGTTTTCAAAGGATGTGAGGCCTCCGGTCGCGATGAGGTGGGGAACTAGGTCTTTCTCTGTGATCTCCACAGGGGATTCAGACATCCTTTCGTCTTGGGAGATGCAAGACGAGCCTGCATTCAAGGCACTGCAGGGATATCCGGCCTTATTTCGCGTCAGGGCATCCCAGTGTCCATTTCACTTGAGGCCGCAAACTCAGGGTCCCTCTCACATACCTAGACCTGAGAGAAGCCTCCTCTTGAGGTGCTTGTGGTAAGGTGGTATTACTCTGGAGTCGAAGCCAGGGACTAACCTCTCATCTCGAGTTGATTTTTGGTCCACGGAGCTCTTTCGTGTTGCTACAGTGACCTCAGGATCCCTCTAGCCTTGAAACAGTGTTCTTGGGGTTTCTCTGGAGTGCCATCAAGGAAATCAAGGCTCCTTTCATGTGTGATGTGCAACACGGAATTGCTCTGCACGCAGTGCAGGGGAATCGGGCCTCATCTCACAGCGAGGGGGAGGTCTCATGGTTTTTCTCGAGTTGCGGCGGGAACCTGGGCTATATTCTCGAGTTACGACGGGGATGGCCCTTCCACCCACGTGTTTGTTCAGCGACGTCAGGACTACTGCCTAGTTGCGAGGGAAAACTCGGGATTCTCCTCGAGGCTTGGCAGGGCAATTGGAACGCCTCTCCAGCTGAGGCGGGAGACCAAGGCTCCCTTTCCACGTGCCACAGGAATCCTGGGACTCCTATCAAGTTTCACGAGGAGTCAGGCATCGTCTCCCTTGGAGGCACTGATCTCCGCGTACCTCTGGAGTTTTCAAAGGATGTGAGGCCTCCGGTCGCGATGAGGTGGGGAACTAGGTCTTTCTCTGTGGTCTCCACAAGGGATTCAGACATCCTTTCATCTTGGGAGATGCAAGACGAGCCTGCATTCAAGGCACTGCAGGGATATCCGGCCTTATTTCGCGTCAGGGCATCGCAGTGTCCATTCCACTTGAGGCCGCAAACTCAGGGTCCCTCTCACATACCTAGAGCTGAGAGAAGCCTCCTCTTGAGGTGCTTGTGGTAAGGTGGTATTCCTCTGGAGTCGAAGCCAGGGACTAACCTCTCATTTCGAGTTGATTTTTGGTCCACGGAGCTCTTTCGTGTTGCTACGGTGACCTCAGGATCCCTCTAGCCTTGAAACAGTGTTCTTGGGGTTTCTCTGGAGTGCCATCAAGGAAATCAAGGCTCCTTTCATGTTTGATGTGCAATACGGAATTGCTTTGAATGCATTGCAGGGGAATCGGGCCTCATCTCGCGGCGAGGGGGAAGTCTCATGGTTTTTCTCGAGTTGAGGCGGGAACCTGGGGTATATTCTCGAGTTACGACGGGGATGGCCCTTCCACCCACGTGTTTGTTCAGCGACGTCAGGACTCCTGCCTAGTTGCGAGGGACAACTCGGGATTCTCCTCGAGGCTTGGCAGGGCAATTGGGACGCCTCTCCAGCTGAGGCGGGAGACCAAGGGTCCCTTTCCACGTGCCACAGGAATCCTGGGACTGCTATCAAGTTTCACGAGGAGTCAGGCATCGTCTCCTTTGGAGGCACTGATCTCCGCATACCTCTGGAGTTTTCAAAGGATGTGAGGACTCCGGTCGCGATGAGGTGGGGAACTAGGTCTTTCTCTGTGGTCTTCACAGGGGATTCAGACATCCTTTCGTCTTGGGAGATGCAAGACGAGCCTGCATTCAAGTCACTGCAGGGATATCCAGCCTTATTTTGCGTCAGGGCATCGCGGTGTCCATTCCACTTGAGGCCGCAAACTCAGCGTCCCTCTCACATACCTAGAGCTGAGAGAAGCCTCCTCTTGAGATGCTTGTGGTAAGGTGGTATTCCTCTGGAGTCGAAGCCAGGGACTAAGCTCTCATCTCGAGTTGAATTTTGGTCCACGGAGCTCTTTGGTGTAGCTACAGTGACCTCAGGATCCCTCTAGCCTTGAAACAGTGTTCTTGGGGTTTCTCTTGAGTGCCATCAAGGAAATCAAGGCTCCTTTCATGTGTGATGTGCAACACGGAATTGCTCAGCACGCAGTGCAGGGGAATCGGGCCTCATCTCGCGGCGAGGGGGAAGTCTCATGGTTTTTCTCGAGTTGCGGCGAGAACCTGGGGTATATTCTCGAGTTACGACAGGGATGGCCCTTCCACCCACGTGTTTGTTCAGCGACGACAGGACTCCTGCCTAGTTGCGAGGGACAACTCGGGATTCTCCTCGAGGCTTGGCAGGGCAATTGGAACGCCTCTCCAGCTGAGGCGGGAGACCAAGGGTCCCTTTCCACGTGCCACAGGAATCCTGGGACTCCTATCAAGTTTCACGAGGAGTCAGGAATCGTCTCCTTTGGAGGCACTAATCTCCGCGTACCTCTGGAGTTTTCAAAGGATGTGAGGCCTCCGGTCGCGATGAGGTGGGGAACTAGGTCTTTCTCTGTGGTCTCCACAGGTGATTCAGACATCCTTTCGTCTTGGGAGATGCAAGACGAGCCTGCATTCAAGTCACTGCAGGGATATCCGGCCTTAATTCGAGTCAGGGCATCGCGGTGTCCATTCCACTTGAGGCCGCAAACTCAGGGTCCCTCTCACATACCTAGAGCTGAGCGAAGCCTCCTCTTGAGGTGCTTGTGGTAAGGTGGTATTCCTCTGGAGTTGAAGCCAGGGACTAACCTCTCATCTCCAGTTGATTTGTGGTCCACGGAGCTCTTTCGTGTTGCTACAGTGACCTCAGGATCTCTCTAGCCTTGAAACAGTGTTCTTGGGGTTTCTCTGGAGTGCCATCAAAGAAATCAAGGCTCCTTTCATGTGTGATGTGCAACACGGAATTGCTCTGCACGCAGTGCAGGGGAATCGGGCCTCATCTCACGGCGAGGGGGAAGTCTCATGGTTTTTCTCGAGTTGCGGCGGGAACCTGGGGTATATTCTCGAGTTACGACGGGGATGGCCCTTCCACCCACGTTTTTGTTCAGTGATGGCAGGACTCCTGCCTAGTTGCGAGGGAAAACTCGGGATTCTCCTCGAGGCATGGCAGGGCAATTGGGACGCCTCTCCAGCTGAGGCGGGAGACCAAGAGTCCCTTTCCACGTGCCACAGGAATCCTGGGACTGCTATCAAGTTTCACGAGGAGTCAGGCATCGTCTCCCTTGGAGGCACTGATCTCCGCGTACCTCTGGAGTTTTCAAAGGATGTGAGGCCTCCGGTCGCGATGAGGTGGGGAACTAGGTCTTTCTCTGTGGTCTCCACAGGGGATTCAGACATACTTTCGTCTTGGGAGATGCAAGACGAGCCTGCATTCAAGGCACTGCAGGGATATCCGGCGTTATTTCGCGTCAGGGCATCGCAGTGTCCATTTCACTTGAGGCTGCAAACTCAGGGTCCCTCTCACATACCTAGAGCTGAGAGAAGCCTCCTCTTGTGGTGCTTGTGGTAAGGTGGTATTCCTCTGGAGTCGAAGCCAGGGACTAACCTCTCATCTCGAGTTGATTTTTGGTCCACGGAGCTCTTTCGTGTGGCTACAGTGACCTCAGGATCCCTCTAGCCTTGAAACAGTGTTCTTGGGGTTTCTCTGGAGTGCCATCAAGGAAATCAAGGCTCCTTTCATGTTTGATGTGCAATACGGAATTGCTTTGAATGCAGTGCAGGGGAATCGGGCCTCATCTTGCTGCGAGAGGGAAGTCTCATGGTTTTTCTCGAGTTGCGGCGGGAACCTGGGCTATATTCTCGAGTTACGACGGGGATGGCCCTTCCACCCACGTGTTTGTTCAGCGACGTCAGGACTACTGCCTAGTTGCGAGGGACAACTCGGGATTCTCCTCGAGGCTTGACAGGGCAATTGGGACGCCTCTCCAGCTGAGGCGGGAGACCAAGGGTCCCTTTCCACGTGCCACAGGAATCCTGGGACTCCTATCAAGTTTCACGAGGAGTCAGGCATCGTCTCCTTTGGAGGCACTGATCTCCGCGTACCTTTGGAGTTTTCAAAGGATGTGAGGACTCCGGTCGCGATGAGGTGGGGAACTAGGTCTTTCTCTGTGGTCTTCACAGGGGATTCAGACATCCTTTCGTCTTGGGAGATGCAAGACGAGCCTGCATTCAAGTCACTGCAGGGATATCCAGCCTTATTTCGCGTCAGGGCATCGCGGTGTCCATTCCATTTGAGGCCGCAAACTCAGCGTCCCTCTCACATACCTAGAGCTGAGAGAAGCCTCCTCTTGAGGTGCTTGTGGTAAGGTGGTATTCCTCTGGAGTCGAAGCCAGGGACTAACCTCTCATCTCGAGTTGATTTTTGGTCCACGGAGCGCTTTCGTGTAGCTACAGTGACCTCAGGATCCCTCTAGCCTTGAAACAGTGTTCTTGGGGTTTCTCTGGAGTGCCATCAAGGAAATCAAGGCTCCTTTCATGTGTGATGTGCAACACGGAATTGCTCTGCACGCAGTGCAGGGGAATCGGGCCTCATCTCACGGCGAGGGGGAAGTCTCATGGTTTTTCTCGAGTTGCGGCGGGAACCTGGGCTATATTCTCGAGTTACGATGGGGATGGCCCTTCCACCCACGTGTTTGTTCAGCGACGTCAGGACTACTGCCTAGTTGCGAGGGAAAACTCGGGATTCTCCTCGAGGCTTGGCAGGGCAATTGGGACGCCTGTCCAGCAGAGGCGGGAGACCAAGGGTCCCTTTCCACGTGCCACAGGAATCCTGGGACTCCTATCAAGTTTCACGAGGAGTCAGGCATCGTCTCCCTTGGAGGCACTGATCTCCGCGTACGTCTGGAGTTTTCAAAGGATGTGAGGCCTCCGGTCGCGATGAGGTGGGGAACTAGGTCTTTCTCTGTGGTCTCCACAGGGGATACAGACATCCTTTCATCTTGGGAGATGCAAGATGAGCCTGCATTCAAGGCACTGCAGGGATATCCGGCCTTATTTCGCGTCAGGGCATCGCAGTGTCCATTCCACTTGAGGCCGCAAACTCAGGGTCCCTCTCACATACCTAGAGCTGAGAGAAGCCTCCTCTTGAGGTGCTTGTGGTAAGGTGGTATTCCTCTGGAGTCGAAGCCAGGGACTAACCTCTCATCTCGAGTTGATTTTTGGTCCACGGAGCTCTTTCGTGTTGCTACGGTGAGCTCAGGATCCCTCTAGCCTTGAAACAGTGTTCTTGGGGTTTCTCTGGAGTGCCATCAAGGAAATCAAGGCTCCTTTCATGTTTGATGTGCAATACGGAATTGCTTTGAATGCAGTGCAGGGGAATTGGGCCTCATCTCGCGGCGAGGGGGAAGTCTCATGGTTTTTCTCGAGTTGAGGCGGGAACCTGGGGTATATTCTCGAGTTACGACGGGGATGGCCCTTCCACCCACGTGTTTGTTCAGCGACGTCAGGACTCCTTCCTAGTTACGAGGGACAACTCGGGATTCTCCTCGAGGCTTGGCAGGGCAATTGGGACGCCTCTCCAGCTGAGGCGGGAGACCAAGGGTCCCTTTCCACGTGCCACAGGAATCCTGGGACTCCTATCAAGTTTCACGAGGAGTCAGGCATCGTCTCCTTTGGAGGCACTGATCTCCGCGTACCTCTGGAGTTTTCAAAGGATGTGAGGACTCCGGTCGCGATGAGGTGGGGAACTAGGTCTTTCTCTGTGGTCTTCACAGGGGATTCAGACATCCTTTCGTCTTGGGAGATGCAAGACGAGCCTGCATTCAAGTCACTGCAGGGATATCCAGCCTTATTTTGCGTCAGGGCATCGCGGTGTCCATTCCACTTGAGGCCGCAAACTCAGCGTCCCTCTCACATACCTAGAGCTGAGAGAAGCCTCCTCTTGAGGTGCTTGTGGTAAGGTGGTATTCCTCTGGAGTCGAAGCCAGGGACTAAGCTCTCATCTCGAGTTGAATTTTGGTCCACGGAGCTCTTTCGTGTAGCTACAGTGACCTCAGGATCCCTCTAGCCTTGAAACAGTGTTCTTGGGGTTTCTCTGGAGTGCCATCAAGGAAATCAAGGCTCCTTTCATGTGTGATGTGCAACACGGAATTGCTCTCCTCGCAGTGCAGGGGAATTGGGCCTCATCTCGCGGCGAGGGGGAAGTCTCATGGTTTTTCTCGAGTTGAGGCGGGAACCTGGGGTATATTCTCGAGTTACGACGGGGATGGCCCTTCCACCCACGTGTTTGTTCAGCGACGTCAGGACTCCTGCCTAGTTACGAGGGACAACTCGGGATTCTCCTCGAGGCTTGGCAGGGCAATTGGGACGCCTCTCCAGCTGAGGCGGGAGACCAAGGGTCCCTTTCCACGTGCCACAGGAATCCTGGGACTCCTATCAAGTTTCACGAGGAGTCAGGCATCGTCTCCTTTGGAGGCACTGATCTCCGCGTACCTCTGGAGTTTTCAAAGGATGTGAGGACTCCGGTCGCGATGAGGTGGGGAACTAGGTCTTTCTCTGTGGTCTTCACAGGGGATTCAGACATCCTTTCGTCTTGGGAGATGCAAGACGAGCCTGCATTCAAGTCACTGCAGGGATATCCAGCCTTATTTTGCGTCAGGGCATCGCGGTGTCCATTCCACTTGAGGCCGCAAACTCAGCGTCCCTCTCACATACCTAGAGCTGAGAGAAGCCTCCTCTTGAGGTGCTTGTGGTAAGGTGGTATTCCTCTGGAGTCGAAGCCAGGGACTAAGCTCTCATCTCGAGTTGAATTTTGGTCCACGGAGCTCTTTCGTGTAGCTACAGTGACCTCAGGATCCCTCTAGCCTTGAAACAGTGTTCTTGGGGTTTCTCTGGAGTGCCATCAAGGAAATCAAGGCTCCTTTCATGTGTGATGTGCAACACGGAATTGCTCAGCACGCAGTGCAGGGGAAACGGGCCTCATCTCGCGGCGAGGGGGAAGTCTCATGGTTTTTCTCGAGTTGCGGCAGGAACCTGGGGTATATTCTCGAGTTACGACAGGGATGGCCCTTCCACACACGTGTTTGTTCAGCGACGTCAGGACTCCTGCCTAGTTGCGAGGGACAACTCGGGATTCTCCTCGAGGGTTGGCAGGGCAATTGGGACGCCTCTCCAGCTGAGGCGGGAGACCAAGGGTCCCTTTCCACGTGCCACAGGAATCCTGGGACTCCTATCAAGTTTCACGAGAAGTCAGGCATCGTCTCCTTTGGAGGCACTGATCTCAGTGTACCTCTGGAGTTTTCAAAGAATGTGAGGCCTCCGGTCGCGATGAGGTGGGGAACTAGGTCTTTCTCTGTGGTCTCCACAGGGGATTCAGACATCCTTTCGTCTTGGGAGATGCAAGACGAGCCTGCATTCAAGTCACTGCAGGGATATCCGGCCTTATTTCGAGTCAGGGCATCGTGGTGTCCATTCCACTTGAGGCCGCAAACTCAGCGTCCCTCTCACATACCTAGAGCTGAGAGAAGCCTCCTCTTGAGGTGCTTGTGGTAAGGTGGTATTCCTCTGGAGTCGAAGCCAGGGACTAACCTCTCATCTCGAGTTGATTTTTGGTCCACGGAGCTCTTTCGTGTGGCTACAGTGACCTCAGGATCCCTCTAGCCTTGAAACAGTGTTCTTGGGGTTTCTCTGGAGTGCCATCACGGAAATCAAGGCTTCTTTCATGTTTGATGTGCAACACGGAATTGCTCTGCATGCAGTGCAGGGGAATCGGGCCTCATCTCACGGCGAGGGGGAAGTCTCATGGTTTTTCTCGAGTTGCGGCGAGAACCTGGGGTATATTCTCGAGTTACGACGGGGATGGCCCTTCCACCCACGTGTTTGTTCAGCGATGACAGGACTCCTTCCTAGTTGCGAGGGACAACTCGGGATTCTCCTCGAGGCTTGGCAGGGCAATTGGAACGCCTCTCCAGCTGAGGCGGGAGACCAAGGGTCCCTTTCCACGTGCCACAGGAATCCTGGGACTCCTATCAAGTTTCACGAGGAGTCAGGAATCGTCTCCTTTGGAGGCACTAATCTCCGCGTACCTCTGGAGTTTTCAAAGGATGTGAGGCCTCCGGTCGCGATGAGGTGGGGAACTAGGTCTTTCTCTGTGGTCTCCACAGGGGATTCAGACATCCTTTCGTCTTGGGAGATGCAAGACGAGCCTGCATTCAAGTCACTGCAGGGATATCCGGCCTTAATTCGAGTCAGGGCATCGCGGTGTCCATTCCACTTGAGGCCGCAAACTCAGGGTCCCTCTCACATACCTAGAGCTGAGCGAAGCCTCCTCTTGAGGTGCTTGTGGTAAGGTGGTATTCCTCTGGAGTTGAAGCCAGGGACTAACCTCTCATCTCCAGTTGATTTGTGGTCCACGGAGCTCTTTCGTGTTGCTACAGTGACCTCAGGATCTCTCTAGCCTTGAAACAGTGTTCTTGGGGTTTCTATGGAGTGCCATCAAAGAAATCAAGGCTCCTTTCATGTGTGATGTGCAACACGGAATTGCTCTGCACGCAGTGCAGGGGAATCGGGCCTCATCTCACGGCGAGGGGGAAGTCTCATGGTTTTTCTCGAGTTGCGGCGAGAACCTGGGGTATATTCTCGAGTTACGACGGGGATGGCCCTTCCACCCACGTTTTTGTTCAGTGATGGCAGGACTCCTGCCTAGTTGCGAGGGAAAACTCGGGATTCTCCTCGAGGCATGGCAGGGCAATTGGGACGCCTCTCCAGCTAGGCGGGAGACCAAGAGTCCCTTTCCACGTGCCACAGGAATCCTGGGACTCCTATCAAGTTTCACGAGGAGTCAGGCATCGTCTCCCTTGGAGGCACTGATCTCCGCGTACCTCTGGAGTTTTCAAAGGATGTGAGGCCTCCGGTCGCGATGAGGTGGGGAACTAGGTCTTTCTCTGTGGTCTCCACAGGGGATTCAGACATACTTTCGTCTTGGGAGATGCAAGACGAGCCTGCATTCAAGG
The DNA here is from genome assembly GCF_910594005.1 of Cervus elaphus. Taxonomy (NCBI): domain Eukaryota; kingdom Metazoa; phylum Chordata; class Mammalia; order Artiodactyla; family Cervidae; genus Cervus; species Cervus elaphus. The sequence goes on along the minus strand of NW_025316730.1, from coordinate 285,015 downwards.
CACTGCAGGGATATCCGGCGTTATTTCGCGACAGGGCATCGCAGTGTCCATTTCACTTGAGGCTGCAAACTCAGGGTCCCTCTCACATACCTAGAGCTGAGAGAAGCCTCCTCTTGTGGTGCTTGTGGTAAGGTGGTATTCCTCTGGAGTCGAAGCCAGGGACTAACCTCTCATCTCGAGTTGATTTTTGGTCCACGGAGCTCTTTCGTGTGGCTACAGTGACCTCAGGATCCCTCTAGCCTTGAAACAGTGTTCTTGGGGTTTCTCTGGAGTGCCATCAAGGAAATCAAGGCTCCTTTCATGTTTGATGTGCAATACGGAATTGCTTTGAATGCAGTGCAGGGGAATCGGGCCTCATCTTGCTGCGAGGGGGAAGTCTCATGGTTTTTCTCGAGTTGCGGCGGGAACCTGGGCTATATTCTCGAGTTACGACGGGGATGGCCCTTCCACCCACGTGTTTGTTCAGCGACGTCAGGACTACTGCCTAGTTGCGAGGGAAAACTCGGGATTCTCCTCGAGGCTTGGCAGGGCAATTGGGACGCCTCTCCAGCTGAGGGGGGAGACCAAGGGTCCCTTTCCACGTGCCACAGGAATCCTGGGACTCCTATCAAGTTTCACGAGGAGTCAGGCATCGTCTCCCTTGGAGGCACTGATCTCCGCGTACCTCTGGAGTTTTCAAAGGTTATGAGGCCTCCGGTCGCGATGAGGTGGGGAACTAGGTCTTTCTCTGTGGTCTCCACAGGGAATTCAGACATCCTTTCATCTTGGGAGATGCAAGACGAGCCTGCATTCAAGGCACTGCAGGGATATCCGGCCTTATTTCGAGTCAGGGCATCGCAGTGTCCATTCCACTTGAGGCCGCAAACTCAGGGTCCCTCTCACATACCTAGAGCTGAGAGAAGCCTCCTCTTGAGGTGCTTGTGGTAAGGTGGTATTCCTCTGGAGTCGAAGCCAGGGACTAACCTCTCATTTCGAGTTGATTTTTGGTCCACGGAGCTCTTTCGTGTTGCTACGGTGACCTCAGGATCCCTCTAGCCGTGAAACAGTGTTCTTGGGGTTTCTCTGGAGTGCCATCAAGGAAATCAAGGCTCCTTTCATCTTTGATGTGCAATACGGAATTGCTTTGAATGCAGTGCAGGGGAATTGGGCCTCATCTTGCGGCGAGGGGGAAGTCTCATGGTTTTTCTCGAGTTGCGGCGGGAACCTGGGGTATATTCTCGAGTTACGACGGGGATGGCCCTTCCACCCACGTGTTTATTCAGCGACGTCAGGACTCCTGCCTAGTTGCGAGGGACAACTCGGGATTCTCCTCGAGGCTTGGCAGGGCAATTGGGACGCCTCTCCAGCTGAGGCGGGAGACCAAGGGTCCCTTTCCACGTGCCACAGGAATCCTGGGACTCCTATCAAGTTTCACGAGGAGTCAGGCATCGTCTCCTATGGAGGCACTGATCTCCGCGTACCTCTGGAGTTTTCAAAGGATGTGAGGACTCCGGTCGCGATGAGGTGGGGAACTAGGTCTTTCTCTGTGGTCTTCACAGGGGATTCAGACATCCTTTCGTCTTGGGAGATGCAAGACGAGCCTGCATTCAAGTCACTGCAGGGATATCCAGCCTTATTTTGCGTCAGGGCATCGCGGTGTCCATTCCACTTGAGGCCGCAAACTCAGCGTCCCTCTCACATACCTAGAGCTGAGAGAAGCCTCCTCTTGAGGTGCTTGTGGTAAGGTGGTATTCCTCTGGAGTCGAAGCCAGGGACTAAGCTCTCATCTCGAGTTGAATTTTGGTCCACGGAGCTCTTTCGTGTAGCTACAGTGACCTCAGGATTCCTCTAGCCTTGAAACAGCGTTCTTGGGGTTTCTCTGGAGTGCCATCAAGGAAATCAAGGCTCCTTTCATGTGTGATGTGCAACACGGAATTGCTCAGCACGCAGTGCAGGGGAAACTGGCCTCATCTCGCGGCGAGGGGGAAGTCTCATGGTTTTTCTCGAGTTGCGGCAGGAACCTGGGGTATATTCTCGAGTTACGACAGGGATGGCCCTTCCACACACGTGTTTGTTCAGCGACGTCAGGACTCCTGCCTAGTTGCGAGGGACAACTCGGGATTCTCCTCGAGGGTTGGCAGGGCAATTGGGACACCTCCCCAGCTGAGGCGGGAGACCAAGGGTCCCTTTCCACGTGCCACAGGAATCCTGGGACTCCTATCAAGTTTCACGAGAAGTCAGGCATCGTCTCCTTTGGAGGCACTGATCTCAGTGTACCTCTGGAGTTTTCAAAGAATGTGAGGCCTCCGGTCGTGATGAGGTGGGGAACTAGGTCTTTCTCTGTGGTCTCCACAGGGGATTCAGACATCCTTTCGTCTTGGGAGATGCAAGACGAGCCTGCATTCAAGTCACTGCAGGGATATCCGGCCTTATTTCGAGTCAGGGCATCACGGTGTCCATTCCACTTGAGGCCGCAAACTCAGCGTCCCTCTCACATACCTAGAGCTGAGAGAAGCCTCCTCTTGAGGTGCTTGTGGTAAGGTGGTATTCCTCTGGAGTCGAAGCCAGGGACTAACCTCTCATCTCGAGTTGATTTTTGGTCCACGGAGCTCTTTCGTGTGGCTACAGTGACCTGAGGATCCCTCTAGCCTTGAAACAGTGTTCTTGGGGTTTCTCTGGAGTGCCATCACGGAAATCAAGGCTTCTTTCATGTTTGATGTGCAACACGGAATTGCTCTGCATGCAGTGCAGGGGAATCGGGCCTCATCTCACGGCGAGGGGGAAGTCTCATGGTTTTTCTCGAGTTGCGGCGAGAACCTGGGGTATATTCTCGAGTTACGACGGGGATGGCCCTTCCACCCACGTGTTTGTTCAGCGACGACAGGACTCCTTCCTAGTTGCGAGGGACAACTCGGGATTCTCCTCGAAGCTTGGCAGGGCAATTGGAATGCCTCTCCAGCTGAGGCGGGAGACCAAGGGTCCCTTTCCACGTGCCACAGGAATCCTGGGACTCCTATCAAGTTTCGCGAGGAGTCAGGAATCGTCTCCTTTGGAGGCACTAATCTCCGCGTACCTCTGGAGTTTTCAAAGGATGTGAGGCCTCCGGTCGCGATGAGGTGGGGAACTAGGTCTTTCTCTGTGGTCTCCACAGGGGATTCAGACATCCTTTCGTCTTGGGAGATGCAAGACGAGCCTGCATTCAAGTCACTGCAGGGATATCCGGCCTTAATTCGAGTCAGGGCATCGCGGTGTCCATTCCACTTGAGGCCGCAAACTCAGGGTCCCTCTCACATACCTAGAGCTGAGCGAAGCCTCCTCTTGAGGTGCTTGTGGTAAGGTGGTATTCCTCTGGAGTCGAAGCCAGGGACTAACCTCTCATTTCGAGTTGATTTTTGGTCCACGGAGCTCTTTCGTGTTGCTATGGTGACCTCAGGATCCCTCTAGCCTTGAAACAGTGTTCTTGGGGTTTCTCTGGAGTGCCATCAAGGAAATCAAGGCTCCTTTCATGTTTGATGTGCAATACGGAATTGCTTTGAATGCAGTGCAGGGGAATTGGGCCTCATCTTGCGGCGAGGGGGAAGTCTCATGGTTTTTCTCGAGTTGCGGCGGGAACCTGGGGTATATTCTCGAGTTACGACGGGGATGGCCCTTCCACCCACGTGTTTATTCAGCGACGTCAGGACTCCTGCCTAGTTGCGAGGGACAACTCGGGATTCTCCTCGAGGCTTGGCAGGGCAATTGGGACGCCTCTCCAGCTGAGGCGGGAGACCAAGGGTCCCTTTCCACGTGCCACAGGAATCCTGGGACTCCTATCAAGTTTCACGAGGAGTCAGGCATCGTCTCCTTTGGAGGCACTGATCTCCGCGTACCTCTGGAGTTTTCAAAGGATGTGAGGACTCCGGTCGCGATGAGGTGGGGAACTAGGTCTTTCTCTGTGGTCTTCACAGGGGATTCAGACATCCTTTCGTCTTGGGAGATGCAAGACGAGCCTGCATTCAAGTCACTGCAGTGATATCCAGCCTTATTTCGCGTCAGGGCATCGCGGTGTCCATTCCATTTGAGGCCGCAAACTCAGCGTCCCTCTCACATACCTAGAGCTGAGAGAAGCCTCCTCTTGAGGTGCTTGTGGTAAGGTGGTATTCCTCTGGAGTCGAAGCCAGGGACTAACCTCTCATCTCGAGTTGATTTTTGGTCCACGGAGCTCTTTCGTGTAGCTACAGTGACCTCAGGATCCCTCTAGCCTTGAAACAGTGTTCTTGGGGTTTCTCTGGAATGCCATCAAGGAAATCAAGGCTCCTTTCATGTGTGATGTGCAACACGGAATTGCTCAGCACGCAGTGCAGGGAAATCAGGCCTCATCTCGCGGCGAGGGGGAAGACTCATGGTTTTTCTCGAGTTGCCGCAGGAACCTGGGGTATATTCTCGAGTTACGACAGGGATGGCCCTTCCACACACGTGTTTGTTCAGCGACGTCAGGACTCCTGCCTAGTTGCGAGGGACAACTCGGGATTCTCCTCGAGGGTTGGCAGGGCAATTGGGACGCCTCTCCAGCTGAGGCTGGAGACCAAGGGTCCCTTTCCACGTGCCACAGGAATCCTGGGACTCCTATCAAGTTTCACGAGAAGTCAGGTATCGTCTCCTTTGGAGGCACTGATCTCAGTGTACCTCTGGAGATTTCAAAGAATGTGAGGCCTCCGGTCGCGATGAGGTGGGGAACTAGGTCTTTCTCTGTGGTCTCCACAGGGGATTCAGACATCCTTTCTTCTTGGGAGATGCAAGACGAGCCTGCATTCAAGTTACTGCAGGGATATCCGGCCTTATTTCGAGTCAGGGCATCGCGGTGTCCATTCCACTTAAGGCCGCAAACTCAGCGTCCCTCTCACATACCTAGAGCTGAGAGAAGCCTCCTCTTGAGGTGCTTGTGGTAAGGTGGTATTCCTCTGGATTCAAAGCCAGGGACTAACCTCTCATCTCGAGTTGATTTTTGGTCCACGGAGCTCTTTCGTGTTGCTACAGTGACCTCAGGATCCCTCTAGCCTTGAAACAGTGTTCTTGGGGTTTCTCTGGAGTGCCATCACGGAAATCAAGGCTTCTTTCATGTTTGATGTGCAACATGGAATTGCTCTGCATGCAGTGCAGGGGAATCGGGCCTCATCTCACGGCGAGGGGGAAGTCTCATGGTTTTTCTTGAGTTACCGCGAGAACCTGGGGTATATTCTCGAGTTACGACGGAGATGGCCCTTCCACCCACGTGTTTGTTCAGCAACGACAGGACTCCTGCCTAGTTGCGAGGGACAACTCGGGATTCTCCGCGAAGCTTGGCAGGGCAATTGGAACGCCTCTCCAGCTGAGGCGGGAGACCAAGGGTCCCTTTCCACGTGCCACAGGAATCCTGGGACTCCTATCAAGTTTCACGAGGAGTCAGGCATCGTCTCCTTTGGAGGCACTGATCTCCGCGTACCTCTGGAGTTTTCAAGGGATGTGAGGCCTCCGGTCGCGATGAGGTGGGGAACTAGGTCTTTCTCTGTGGTCTCCACAGGGGATTCAGACATCCTTTCGTCTTGGGAGATGCAAGACGAGCCTGCATTCAAGTCACTGCAGGGATATCCGGCCTTAATTCGAGTCAGGGCATCGCGGTGTCCATTCCACTTGAGGCCGCAAACTCAGGGTCCCTCTCACATACTTAGAGCTGAGCGAAGCCTCCTCTTGAGGTGCTTGTGGTAAGGTGGTATTCCTCTGGAGTTGAAGCCAGGGACTAACCTCTCATCTCCAGTTGATTTGTGGTCCACGGAGCTCTTTCGTGTTGCTACAGTGACCTCAGGATCTCTCTAGCCTTGAAACAGTGTTCTTGGGGTTTCTCTGGAGTGCCATCAAGGAAATCAAGGCTCCTTTCATGTGTGATGTGCAACACGGAATTGCTCTGCACGCAGTGCAGGGGAATCGGGCCTCATCTCACGGCGAGGGGGAAGTCTCATGGTTTTTCTCGAGTTGCGGCGGGAACCTGGGGTATATTCTCGAGTTACGACGGGGATGGCCCTTCCACCCACGTTTTTGTTCAGCGATGGCAGGACTCCTGCCTAGTTGCGAGGGAAAACTCGGGATTCTCCTCGAGGCATGGCAGGGCAATTGGGACTCCTCTCCAGCTGAGGCGGGAGACCAAGAGTCCCTTTCCACGTGCCACAGGAATCCTGGGACGCCTATCAAGTTTCATGAGGAGTCAGGCATCGTCTCCCTTGGAGGCACTGATCTCCGCATACCTCTGGAGCTTTCAAAGGATGTGAGGCCTCCGGTCGCGATGAGGTGGGGAACTAGGTCTTTCTCTGTGGTCTCCACAGGGGATTCAGACATACTTTCGTCTTGGGAGATGCAAGACGAGCCTGCATTCAAGGCACTGCAGGGATATCCGGCGTTATTTCGCGTCAGGGCATCGCAGTGTCCATTTAACTTGAGGCTGCAAACTCAGGGTCCCTCTCACATACCTAGAGCTGAGAGAAGCCTCCTCTTGTGGTGCTTGTGGTAAGGTGGTATTCCTCTGGAGTCGAAGCCAGGGACTAACCTCTCATCTCGAGTTGATTTTTGGTCCACGGAGCTCTTTCGTGTGGCTACAGTGACCTCAGGATCCCTCTAGCCTTGAAACAGTGTTCTTGGGGTTTCTCTGGAGTGCCATCAAGGAAATCAAGGCTCCTTTCATGTTTGATGTGCAATACGGAATTGCTTTGAATGCAGTGCAGGGGAATCGGGCATCATCTTGCTGCGAGGGGGAAGTTTCATGGTTTTTCTCGAGTTGCACTGGGAACCTGGGGTATATTCTCGAGTTACGACGGGGATGGCCCTTCCACACACGTGTTTGTTCAGCGACGTCAGGACTCCTGCCTAGTTGCGAGGGACAACACGGGATTCCCCTCGAGGCTTGGCAGGGCAATTGGGACGCCTCTCCAGCTGAGGCGGGAGACCAAGGGTCCCTTTCCACGTGCCACAGGAATCCTGGGACTCCTATCAAGTTTCACGAGGAGTCAGGCATCGTCTCCCTTGGAGGCACTGATCTCCGCGTACGTCTGGAGTTTTCAAAGGATGTGAGGCCTCCGGTCGCGATGAGGTGGGGAACTAGGTCTTTCTCTGTGGTCTCCACAGGGGATTCAGACATCCTTTCGTCTTGGGAGATGCAAGACGAGCCTGCATTCAAGGCACTGCAGGGATATCCGGCCTTATTTCGCGTCAGGGCATCTCAGTGTCCATTCCACTTGAGGCCGCAAACTCAGGGTCCCTCTCACATACCTAGAGCTGAGAAAAGCCTCCTCTTGAGGTGCTTGTGGTAAGGTGGCATTCCTCTGGAGTCGAAGCCATGGACTAACCTCTCATCTCGAGTTGATTTTTGGTCCACGGAGCTCTTTCGTGTTGCTACGGTGACCTCAGGATCCCTCTAGCCTTGAAACAGTGTTCTTGGGGTTTCTCTGGAGTGCCATCACGGAAATCAAGGCTTCTTTCATGTTTGATGTGCAACACGGAATTGCTCTGCACGCAGTGCAGGGGAATCGGGCCTCATCTTGCTGCGAGGGGGAAGTCTCATGGTTTTTCTCGAGTTGCGGCGAGAACCTGGGGTATATTCTCGAGTTACGACGGAGATGGCCCTTCCACCCACGTGTTTGTTCAGCGACGACAGGACTCCTTCCTAGTTGCGAGGGACAACTCGGGATTCTCCTCGAGGCTTGGCAGGGCAATTGGAACGCCTCTCCAGCTGAGGCGGGAGACCAAGGGTCCCTTTCCACGTGCCACAGGAATCCTGGGACTCCTATCAAGTTTCACGAGGAGTCAGGAATCGTCTCCTTTGGAGGCACTGATCTCCGCGTACCTCTGGAGTTTTCAAAGGATGTGAGGCCTCCGTTCGCGATGAGGTGGGGAACTAGGTCTTTCTCTGTGGTCTCCACAGGGGATTCAGACATCCTTTCATCTTGGGAGATGCAAGACGAGCCTGCATTCAAGTCACTGCAGGGATATCCGGCCTTATTTCGAGTCAGGGCATCGCGGTGTCCATTCCACTTGAGGCCGCAAACTCAGGGTCCCTCTCACATACCTAGAGCTGAGAGAAGGCTCCTCTTGAGGTGCTTGTGGTAAGGTGGTATTCCTCTGGAGTCGAAGCCAGGGACTAACCTCTCATCTCGAGTTGATTTTTGGTCCACGGCGCTCTTTCGTGTGGCTACAGTGACCTCAGGATCCCTCTAGCCTTGAAACAGTGTTCTTGGGGTTTCTCTGGAGTGCCATCAAGGAAATCAAGGCTCCTTTCATGTGTGATGTGCAGCACGGAATTGCTCTGCACGCAGTGCATTGGAATCTGGCCTCATCTCGCGGCGAGGGGGACGTCTCTTGGTTTTTCTCGAGTTGCGGCGGGAACCTAGGGTATATTCTCGAGTTACGACGGGGATGGCCCTTCCACCCACGTGATTGTTCCGCGACGTCAGGACTCCTTCCTAGTTGCGAGGGACAACTCGGGATTCTCCTCGAGGCTTGGCAGGGCAATTGGGACGCCTCTCCAGCTGAGGCGGGAGACCAAGTGTCCCTTTCCACCTGCCACAGGAATCCTGGGACTCCTATCAAGTTTCACGAGGAGTCAGGCATCGTCTCCTTTGGAGGCACTGATCTCTGTGTACCTCTGGAGTTTTCAAAGTATGTGAGGCCTCCGGTCGCGATGAGGTGGTTAACTAGGTCTTTCTCTGTGGTCTCCACAGGGGATTCAGACATCCTTTCGTCTTGGGAGATGCAAGACGAGCCTGCATTCAAGTCACTGCAGGGATATCCGGCCTTATTTCGCGTCAGGGCATCGCAGTGTACATTCCACTTGAGGCCGCAAACTCAGGGTCCCTCTCACATACCTAGAGCTGAGAGAAGCCTCCTCTTGAGGTGCTTGTGGTAAGGTGGTATTACTCTGGAGTCGAAGCCAGGGACTAACCTCTCATCTCGAGTTGATTTTTGGTCCACGGAGCTCTTTCGTGTGGCTACAGTGACCTCAGGATCCCTCTAGCCTTGAAACAGTGTTCTTGGGGTTTCTCTGGAGTGCCATCAAGGAAATCAAGGCTCCTTTCATGTGTGATGTGCAACACGGAATTGCTCTGCACGCAGTGCAGGGGAATCGGGCCTCATCTCACGGCGAGGGGGAAGTCTCATGGTTTTTCTCGAGTTGCGGCGGGAACCTGGGCTATATTCTCGAGTTACGACGGGGATGGCCCTTCCACCCACGTGTTTGTTCAGCGATGGCAGGACTCCTGCCTAGTTGCGAGGGAAAACTCGGGATTCTCCTCGAGGCTTGGCAGGGCAATTGGGACGCCTCTCCAGCTGAGGCGGGAGACCAAGGCTCCCTTTCCACGTGCCACAGGAATCCTGGGACTCCTATCAAGTTTCACGAGGAGTCAGGCATCGTCTCCCTTGGAGGCACTGATCTCCGCGTACGTCTGGAGTTTTCAAAGGATGTGAGGCCTCCGGTCGCGATGAGGTGGGGAACTAGGTCTTTCTCTGTGGTCTCCACAGGGGATTCAGACATCCTTTCATCTTGGGAGATGCATGACGAGCCTGCATTCAAGTCACTGCAGGGATATCCGGCGTTATTTCACGTCAGGGCATCTCAGTGTCCATTCCACTTGAGGCCGCAAACTCAGGGTCCCTCTCACATACCTAGAGCTGAGAAAAGCCTCCTCTTGAGGTGCTTGTGGTAAGGTGGTATTCCTCTGGAGTCGAAGCCAGGGACTAACCTCTCATCTCGAGTTGATTTTTGGTCCACGGAGCTCTTTCGTGTTGCTACGGTGACCTCAGGATCCCTCTAGCCTTGAAACAGTGTTCTTGGGGTTTCTCTGGAGTGCCATCACGGAAATCAAGGCTTCTTTCATGTTTGATGTGCAACACGGAATTGCTCTGCACGCAGTGCAGGGGAATCGGGCCTCATCTTGCTGCGAGGGGGAAGTCTCATGGTTTTTCTCGAGTTGCGGCGAGAACCTGGGGTATATTCTCGAGTTACGACGGAGATGGCCCTTCCACCCACGTGTTTGTTCAGCGACGATAGGACTCCTTCCTAGTTGCGAGGGACAACTCGGGATTCTCCTCGAGGCTTGGCAGGGCAATTGGAACGCCTCTCCAGCTGAGGCGGGAGACCAAGTGTCCCTTTCCACGTGCCACAGGAATCCTGGGACTCCTATCAAGTTTCACGAGGAGTCAGGAATCGTCTCCTTTGGAGGCACTGATCTCCGCGTACCTCTGGAGTTTTCAAAGGATGTGAGGCCTCCGTTCGCGATGAGGTGGGGAACTAGGTCTTTCTCTGTGGTCTCCACAGGGGATTCAGACATCCTTTCATCTTGGGAGATGCAAGACGAGCCTGCATTCAAGTCACTGCAGGGATATCCGGCCTTATTTCGAGTCAGGGCATCGCGGTGTCCATTCCACTTGAGGCCGCAAACTCAGGGTCCCTCTCACATACCTAGAGCTGAGAGAAGGCTCCTCTTGAGGTGCTTGTGGTAAGGTGGTATTCCTCTGGAGTCGAAGCCAGGGACTAACCTCTCATCTCGAGTTGATTTTTGGTCCACGGCGCTCTTTCGTGTGGCTACAGTGACCTCAGGATCCCTCTAGCCTTGAAACAGTGTTGTTGGGGTTTCTCTGGAGTGCCATCAAGGAAATCAAGGCTCCTTTCATGTGTGATGTGCAGCACGGAATTGCTCTGCACGCAGTGCATTGGAATCTGGCCTCATCTCGCGGCGAGGGGGACGTCTCTTGGTTTTTCTCGAGTTGCGGCGGGAACCTAGGGTATATTCTCGAGTTACGACGGGGATGGCCCTTCCACCCACGTGTTTGTTCCGCGACGTCAGGACTCCTTCCTAGTTGCGAGGGACAACTCGGGATTCTCCTCGAGGCTTGGCAGGGCAATTGGGACGCCTCTCCAGCTGAGGCGGGAGACCAAGTGTCCCTTTCCACCTGCCACAGGAATCCTGGGACTCCTATCAAGTTTCACGAGGAGTCAGGCATCGTCTCCTTTGGAGGCACTGATCTCTGTGTACCTCTGGAGTTTTCAAAGTATGTGAGGCCTCCGGTCGCGATGAGGTGGTTAACTAGGTCTTTCTCTGTGGTCTCCACAGGGGATTCAGACATCCTTTCGTCTTGGGAGATGCAAGACGAGCCTGCATTCAAGTCACTGCAGTTATATCCGGCCTTATTTCGAGTCAGGGCATCGCGGTGTCCATTCAACTTGAGGCCGCAAACTCAGGGTCCCTCTCACATACCTAGAGCTGAGAGAAGCCTCCTCTTGAGGTGCTTGTGGTACGGTGGTATTCCTCTGGAGTTGAAGCCAGGGACTAACCTCTCATCTCCAGTTGATTTGTGGTCCACGGAGCTCTTTCGTGTTGCTACAGTGACCTCAGGATCTCTCTAGCCTTGAAACAGTGTTCTTGGGGTTTCTCTGGAGTGCCATCAAGGAAATCAAGGCTCCTTTCATGTGTGATGTGCAACACGGAATTGCTCTGCACGCAGTGCAGGGGAATCGGGCCTCATCTCACGGCGAGGGGGAAGTCTCATGGTTTTTCTCGAGTTGCGGTGGGAACCTGGGGTATATTCTCGAGTTACGACGGGGATGGCCCTTCCACCCACGTGTTTGTTCAGCGACGGCAGGACTCCTGCCTAGTTGCGAGGGAAAACTCGGGATTCTCCTCGAGGCTTGGCAGGGCAATTGGGACGCCTCTCCACCTGAGGCGGGAGACCAAGGCTCCCTTTCCATGTGCCACAGGAATCCTGGGACTCCTGTCAAGTTTCACGAGGAGTAAGGCATCGTCTCCCTTGGAGGCACTGATCTCCGCGTACGTCTGGAGTTTTCAAAGGATGTGAGGCCTCCGGTCACGATGAGGTGGGGAACTAGGTCTTTCTCTGTGGTCTCCACAGGGGATTCAGACATCCTTTCGTCTTGGGAGATGCAAGACCAGCCTGCATTCAAGTCACTGCAAGGATATCCGGCCTTATTTCCAGTCAGGGCATAGCGGTGTCCATTCCACTTGAGGCCGCAAACTCAGGGTCCCTCTCACATACCTAGAGCTGAGAGAAGCCTCCTCTTGTGGTGCTTGTGGTTAGGTGGTATTCCTCTGGAGTCGAAGCCAGGGACTAACCTCTCATCTCGAGTTGATTTTTGGTCCACGGAGCTCTTTCGTGTGGCTACAGTGACCTCAGGATCCCTCTAGCCTTGAAACAGTGTTCTTGGGGTTTCTCTGGAGTGCCATCAAGGAAATCAAGGCTCCTTTCATGTTTGATGTGCAATACGGAATTGCTTTGAATGCAGTGCAGGGGAATCGGGCATCATCTTGCTGCGAGGGGGAAGTCTCATGGTTTTTCTCGAGTTGCGGCGGGAACCTGGGGTATATTCTCGAGTTACGACGGGGATGGCCCTTCCACACACGTGTTTGTTCAGCGACGTCAGGACTCCTGCCTAGTTGCGAGGGATAACTCGGGATTCTCCTCGAGGCTTGGCAGGGCAATTGGGACGCCTCTCCAGCTGAGGCGGGAGACCAAGGGTCCCTTTCCACGTGCCACAGGAATCCTGGGACTCCTATCAAGTTTCACGAGGAGTCAGGCATCGTCTCCTTTGGAGGCACTGATCTCTGTGTACCTCTGGAGTTTTCAAAGTATGTGAGGCCTCCGTTCGCGATGAGGTGGGGAACTAGGTCTTTCTCTGTGGTCTCCACAGGGGATTCAGACATCCTTTCATCTTGGGAGATGCAAGACGAGCCTGCATTCAAGTCACTGCAGGGATATCCGGCCTTATTTCGAGTCAGGGCATCGCGGTGTCCATTCCACTTGAGGCCGCAAACTCAGGGTCCCTCTCACATAGCTAGAGATGAGAGAAGCCTCCTCTTGAGGTGCTTGTGGTAAGGTGGTATTACTCTGGAGTCGAAGCCAGGGACTAACCTCTCATCTCGAGTTGATTTTTGGTCCACGGAGCTCTTTGGTGTCGCTACAGTGACCTCAGGATCCCTCTAGCCTTGAAACAGTGTTCTTGGGGTTTCTCTGGAGTGCCATCAAGGAAATCAAGGCTCCTTTCATGTGTGATGTGCAACACGGAATTGCTCTGCACGCAGTGCAGGGGAATCGGGCCTCATCTCACGGCGAGGGGGAAGTCTCATGGTTTTTCTCGAGTTGCGGCGGGAACCTGGGCTATATTCTCGAGTTACGACTGCGATGTCCCTTTCACCCACGTGTTTGTTCAGCGACGTCAGGACTCCTGCCTAGTTGCGAGGGACAACTCGGGATTCTCCTCGAGGCTTGGCAGGGCAATTGGGACGCCTCTCCAGCTGAGGCGGGAGACCAAGGGTCCCTTTCCACGTGCCACAGGAATCCTGGGACTCCTATCAAGTTTCACGAGGAGTCAAGCATCGTCTGCTTTGGAGGCACTGATCTCTGTGTACCTCTGGAGTTTTCAAAGTATGTGAGGCCTCCGTTCGCGATGAGGTGGGGAACTAGGTCTTTCTCTGTGGTCTCCACAGGGGATTCAGACATCCTTTCATCTTGGGAGATGCAAGACGAGCCTGCATTCAAGTCACTGCAGGGATATCCGGCCTTATTTCGAGTCAGGGCATCGCGGTGTCCATTCCACTTGAGGCCGCAAACTCAGGGTCCCTCTCACATACCTAGAGCTGAGAGAAGCCTCCTCTTGAGGTGCTTGTGGTAAGGTGGTATTCCTCTGGAGTCGAAGCCAGGGACTAACCTCTCATCTCGAGTTGATTTTTGGTCCACGGAGCTCTTTCGTGTGGCTACAGTGACCTCAGGATCCCTCTAGCCTTGAAACAGTGTTCTTGGGGTTTCTCTGGAGTGCCATCAAGGAAATCAAGGCTCCTTTCATGTGTGATGTGCAGCACGGAATTGCTCGGCACGCACTGCAGGGGAATCTGGCCTCATCTCGCGGCGAGGGGGACGTCTCTTGGTTTTTCTCGAGTTGCGGCGGGAACATAGGGTATATTCTCGAGTTACGACGGGGATGGCCCTTCCACCCACGTGTTTGTTCCGCGACGTCAGGACTCCTTCCTAGTTGCGAGGGACAACTCGGGATTCTCCTCGAGGCTTGGCAGGGCAATTGGGACGCCTCTCCAGCTGAGGCGGGAGACCAAGTGTCCCTTTCCACCTGCCACAGGAATCCTGGCACTCCTATCAAGTTTCACGAGGAGTCAGGCATCGTCTCCTTTGGAGGCACTGATCTCCGCGTACCTCTGGAGTTTTCAAAGGATGTGAGGCCTCTGGTCACGATGAGGTGTGGAACTAGGTCTTTCTCTGTGGTCTCCACAGGGGATTCAGACATCCTTTCGACTTGGGAGATGCAAGACGAGCCTGCATTCAAGTCACTGCAGGGATATCCGGCGTTATTTCGCGTCAGGGCATAGCAGTGTCCATTCCACTTGAGGCCGCAAACTCAGGGTCCCTCTCACATACCTAGAGCTGAGAGAAGCCTCCTCTTGAGGTGCTTGTCGTAAGTTGGTATTCCTCTGGAGTCGAAGCCAGGGACTAACCTCTCATTTCGAGTTGATTTTGGGCCACGGAGCTCTTTCGTGTTGCGACAGTGACCTCAGGATCCCTCTAGCCTTGAAACAGTGTTCTTGGGGTTTCTCTGGAGTGCCATCAAGGAAATCAAGGCTCCTTTCATGTTTGATGTGCAATACGGAATTGCTTTGAATGCAGTGCAGGGGAATTGGGCCTCATCTTGCGGCGAGGGGGAAGTCTCATGGTTTTTCTCGAGTTGCGGCGGGAACCTGGGGTATATTCTCGAGTTACGACTGGGATGGCCCTTCCACCCACGTGTTTGTTCAGCGACTTCAGGACTCCTGCCTAGTTGCGAGGGACAACTCGGGATTCTCCTCGAGGCTTGGCAGGGCAATTGGGACGCCTCTCCAGCTGAGGCGGGAGACCAAGGGTCCCTTTCCACGTGCCACAGGAATCCTGGGACTCCTATCAAGTTTCACGAGGAGTCAGGCATCGTCTCCTTTGGAGGCACTGATCTCTGTGTACCTCTGGAGTTTTCAAAGTATGTGAGGCCTCCGGTCGCGATGAGGTGGTTAACTAAGTCTTTCTCTGTGGTCTCCACAGGGGATTCAGACATCCTTTCGTCTTGGGAGATGCAAGACGAGCCTGCATTCAAGTCACTGCAGGGATGTCCGGCCTTATTTCGAGTCAGGGCATCGCGGTGTCCATTCCACTTGAGGCCGCAAACTCAGGGTCCCTCTCACATACCTAGAGCTGAGAGAAGCCTCCTCTTGAGGTGCTTGTGGTAAGGTGGTATTACTCTGGAGTCGAAGCCAGGGACTAACCTCTCATCTCGAGTTGATTTTTGGTCCACAGAGCTCTTTCGTGTGGCTACAGTGACCTCAGGATCCCTCTAGCCTTGAAACAGTGTTCTTGGTGTTTCTCTGGAGTGCCATTAAGAAAATCAAGGCTCCTTTCATGTGTGATGTGCAGCACGGAATTGCTCTGCACGCACTGCAGGGGAATCTGGCCTCATCTCGCTGTGAGGGGTACGTCTCTTGGTTTTTCTTGAGTTGCGGCGGGAACCTAGGGTATATTCTCGAGTTACGACGGGGATGGCCCTTCCACCCACGTGTTTGTTCAGCGACGTGAGGACTCCTTCCTAGTTGCGAGGGACAACTCAGGATTCTCCTCGAGGCTTGGCACGGCAATTGGGACGCCTATCCAGCTGAGGCGGGAGACCAAGTGTCCCTTTCCACGTGCCACAGGAATCCTGGGACTCCTATCAAGTTTCACGAGGAGTCAGGCATCGTCTCCTTTGGAGGTACTGATCTCCGCGTACCTCTGGAGTTTTTAAAGTATGTGAGGCCTCCGGCCACGATGAGCTGTGGAACTAGGTCTTTCTCTGTGGTCTCCACAGGGGATTCAGACATCCTTTCGTCTTGGGAGATGCAAGATAAGCCTGCATTCAAGTCACTGCAGTTATATCCGGCCTTATTTCGAGTCAGGGCATCGCGGTGTCCATTCAACTTGAGGCCGCAAACTCAGGGTCCCTCTCACATACCTAGAGCTGAGAGAAGCCTCCTCTTGAGGTGCTTGTGGTAAAGTGGTATTCCTCTGAAGTCGAAGCCTGGGACTATCCTCTCATCTCCAGTTGATTTGTGGTCCACGGAGCTCTTTCGTGTTGCTTCAGTGACCTCAGGATCTCTCTAGCCTTGAAACAGTGTTCTTGGGGTTTCTCTGGAGTGCCATCAAGGTATTCAAGGCTCCTTTCATGTGTGATGTGCAACACGGAATTGCTCTGCACGCAGTGCAGGGGAATCGGGCCTCATCTCATGGCGAGGGGGAAGTCTCATGGTTTTTCTCGAATTGCGGCGGGAACCTGGGGTATATTCTCGAGTTACGACGGGGATGGCCCTTCCACCCACGTGTTTCTTCAGCGACGGCAGGACTCCTGCCTAGTTGCGAGGGAAAACTCGGGATTCTCCTCGAGGCTTGGCAGGACAATTGGGACGCCTCTCCAGCTGAGGCGGGAGACCAAGGCTCCCTTTCCACGTGCCACAGGAATCCTGGGACTCCTATCAAGTTTCACGAGGAGTCAGGCATCGTCTCCCTTGGAGGCACTGATCTCCGCGTACGTCTGGAGTTTTCAAAGGATGTGAGGCCTCCGGTCGCGATGAGGTGGGGAACTAGGTCTTTCTCTGTGGTCTCCACAGGGGATTCAGACATCCTTTCGTCCTGGGAGATGCAAGACCAGCCTGCATTCAAGTCACTGCAAGGATATCCGGCCTTATTTCCAGTCAGGGAATCGCGGTGTCCATTCCACATGAGGCCGCAAACTCAGGGGCCCTCTCACATATCTAGAGCTGAGAGAAGCCTCCTCTTGAAGTGCTTGTGGTATGGTCGTTTCCTCTGGCGTCGAAGCCAGGTACTAACCTCTCATCTCGAGTTGATTTTTGGTCCACGGAGCTCTTTCGTGTAGCTACAGTGACCTCAGGATCCCTCTAGCCTTGAAACAGTGTTCTTGGGGTTTCTCTGGAGTGCCATCAAGGAAATCAAGGCTCCTTTCATGTGTGATGTGTAGCACGGAATTGCTCTGCACGCACTACAGGGGAATCTGGCCTCATCTCGCGGCGAGGGGGACGTCTCATGGTTTTTCTCGAGTTGTGGCGGGAACCTGGGGTATATTCTCGAGTTACGACGGGGATGGCCCTTCCACCCACGTGTTTGTTCAGCGACGGCAGGACTCCTGCCTAGTTGCGAGGGACAACTCGGGATTCTCCTCGAGGCTTGGCAGGGCAATTGGGACGCCTCTCCAGCTGAGGCGGGAGACCAAGTGTCCCTTTCCACCTGCCACAGGAATCCTGGGACTCCTATCAAGTTTCACGAGGAGTCAGGCATCGTCTCCTTTGGAGGCACTGATCTCCGCGTACCTCTGGAGTTTTCAAAGGATGTGAGGCCTCCGGTCACGATGAAGTGTGGAACTAGTTCTTTCTCTGTGGTCTCCACAGGAGATTCAGACATTCTTTCGTCTTGGGAGATGCAAGACGAGCCTGCATTCAAGGCACTGCAGTTATATCCGGCCTTATTTCGAGTCAGGGCATCGCGGTGTCCATTCAACTTGAGGCCGCAAACTCAGGGTCCCTCTCACATACCTAGAGCTGAGAGAAGCCTCCTCTTGAGGTGCTTGTGGTAAGGTGGTATTCCTCTGGAGTTGAAGCCAGGGACTAACCTCTCATCTCCAGTTGATTTGTGGTCCACGGAGCTCTTTCGTGTTGCTTCAGTGACCTCAGGATCCCTCTAGCCTTGAAACAGTGTTCTTGGGGTTTCTCTGGAGTGCCATCAAGGAAATCAAGGCTCCTTTCATGTGTGATGTGCAACACGGAATTGCTCTGCACGCAGTGCAGGGGAATCGGGCCTCATCTCACGGCGAGGGGGAAGTCTCATGGTTTTTCTCGAGTTGCGGTGGGAACCTGGGGTATATTCTCGAGTTACGACGGGGATGGCCCTTCCACCCACGTGTTTGTTCAGCGACGGCAGGACTCCTGCCTAGTTGCGAGGGAAAACTCGGGATTCTCCTCGAGGCTTGGCAGGGCAATTGGGACGCCTCTCCAGCTGAGGCGGGAGACCAAGGCTCCCTTTCCATGTGCCACAGGAATCCTGGGACTCCTGTCAAGTTTCACGAGGAGTAAGGCATCGTCTCCCTTGGAGGCACTGATCTCCGCGTACGTCTGGAGTTTTCAAAGGATGTGAGGCCTCCGGTCGCGATGAGGTGGGGAACTAGGTCTTTCTCTGTGGTCTCCACAGGGGATTCAGACATCCTTTCGTCTTGGGAGATGCAAGACCAGCCTGCATTCAAGTCACTGCAAGGATATCCGGCCTTATTTCCAGTCAGGGCATAGCGGTGTCCATTCCACTTGAGGCCGCAAACTCAGGGTCCCTCTCACATACCTAGAGCTGAGAGAAGCCTCCTCTTGAGGTGCTTGTCGTAAGTTGATATTCCTCTGGAGTCGATGCCAGGGACTAACCTCTCATTTCGAGTTCATTTTTGGTCCACGGAGCTCTTTCGTGTTGCTACAGTGACCTCAGGATCCCTCTAGCCTTGAAACAGTGTTCTTGGGGTTTCTCTGGAGTGCCATCAAGGAAATCAAGGCTCCTTTCATGTTTGATGTGCAATACGGAATTGCTTTGAATGCAGTGCAGGGGAATTGGGCCTCATCTTGCGGCGAGGGGGAAGTCTCATGGTTTTTCTCGAGTTGCGGCGGGAACCTGGGGTATATTCTCGAATTACGACGGGGATGGCCCTTCCACCCACGTGTTTGTTCAGCGACGTCAGGACTCCTGCCTAGTTGTGAGGGACAACTCGGGATTCTCCTCGAGGCTTGGCAGGGCAATTGGGACGCCTCTCCAGCTGAGGCGGGAGACCAAGGGTCCCTTTCCACGTGCCACAGGAATCCTGGGACTACTATCAAGTTTCACGAGGAGTCAGGCATCGTCTCCTTTGGAGGCAGTGATCTCTGTGTACCTCTGGAGTTTTCAAAGTATGTGAGGCCTCCGTTCGCGATGAGGTGGGGAACTAGGTCTTTCTCTGTGGTCTCCACAGGGGATTCAGACATCCTTTCATCTTGGGAGATGCAAGACGAGCCTGCATTCAAGTCACTGCAGGGATATGCGGCCTTATTTCGAGTCAGGGCATCGCGGTGTCCATTCCACTTGAGGCCGCAAACTCAGGGTCCCTCTCACATAGCTAGAGCTGAGAGAAGCCTCCTCTTGAGGTGCTTGTGGTAAGGTGGTATTACTCTGGAGTCGAAGCCAGGGACTAACCTCTCATCTCGAGTTGATTTTTGGTCCACGGAGCTCTTTGGTGTCACTACAGTGACCTCAGGATCCCTCTAGCCTTGAAACAGTGTTCTTGGGGTTTCTCTGGAGTGCCATCAAGGAAATCAAGGCTCCTTTCATGTGTGATGTGCAACACGGAATTACTCTGCACGCAGTGCAGGGGAATCGGGCCTCATCTCACGGCGAGGGGGAAGTCTCATGGTTTTTCTCGAGTTGCGGCGGGAACCTGGAGTATATTCTCGAGTTACGACGGGGATGGCCCTTCCACCCACGTGTTTGTTCAGCAACGGCAGGACTCCTGCCTAGTTGCGAGGGAAAACTCGGGATTCTCCTCGAGGCTTGGCAGGGCAATTGGGACGCCTCTCCAGCTGAGGCGGGAGACCAAGGCTCCCTTTCCACGTGCCACAGGAATCCTGGGACTCCTATCAAGTTTCACGAGGAGTCACGCATCGTCTCCCTTGGAGGCACTGATCTCCGTGTACGTCTGGAGTTTTCAAAGGATGTGAGGCCTCCGGTCGCGATGAGGTGGGGAACTAGGTCTTTCTCTGTGGTCTCCACAGGGGATTCAGACATCCTTTCGTCTTGGGAGATGCAAGACGAGCCTGCATTCAAGTCACTGCAGGGATATCCGGCCTTATTTCGCGTCAGGGCATCGCAGTGTCCATTCCACTTGAGGCCGCAAACTCAGGGTCCCTCTCACATACTAGAGCTGAGAGAAGCCTCCTCTTGAGGTGCTTGTCGTAAGTTGGTATTCCTCTGGAGTCGAAGCCAGGGACTAACCTCTCATTTCGAGTTGATTTTTGGTCCACGGAGCTCTTTCGTGTTGCTACAGTGACCTCAGGATCCCTCTAGCCTTGAAACAGTGTTCTTGGGGTTTCTCTGGAGTGCCATCAAGGAAATCAAGGCTCCTTTCATGTTTGATGTGCAATACGGAATTGCTTTGAATGCAGTGCAGGGGAATTGGGCCTCATCTTGCGGCGAGGGGGAAGTCTCATGGTTTTTATCGAGTTGCGGCGGGAACCTGGGGTATATTCTCGAGTTACGACGGGGATGGCCCTTCCACCCACGTGTTTGTTCAGCGACGTCAGGACTCCTGCCTCGTTGCGAGGGACAACTCGGGATTCTCCTCGAGGCTTGACAGGGCAATTGGGACACCTCTCCAGCTGAGGCGGGAGACCAAGTGTCCCTTTCCACGTGCCACAGGAATCCTGGGACTACTATCAAGTTTCACGAGGAGTCAGGCATCGTCTCCTTTGGAGGCACTGATCTCAGTGTACCTCTGGAGTTTTCAAAGTATGTGAGGCCTCCGTTGGCGATGAGGTGGGGAACTAGGTCTTTCTCTGTGGTCTCCACAGGGGATTCAGACATCCTTTCGTCTTGGGAGATGCAAGACGAGCCTGCATTCAAGTCACTGCAGGGGTGTCCGGCCTTATTTCAAGTCAGGGCATCGCGGTGTCCATTTCACTTGAGGCCGCAAACTCAGGGTCCCTCTCACATACCTAGAGCTGAGAGAAGCCTCCTCTTGAGGTGCTTGTGGTAAGGTGGTATTACTCTGGAGTCGAAGCCAGGGACTAACCTCTCATCTCGAGTTGATTTTTGGTCCACAGAGCTCTTTCGTGTGGCTACAGTGACCTCAGGATCCCTCTAGCCTTGAAACAGTGTTCTTGGGGTTTCTCTGGAGTGCCATCAAGGAAATCAAGGCTCCTTTCATGTGTGATGTGCAGCACGGAATTGCTCTGCACGAAGTGCAGGGGAATCGGGCCTCATCTCTCGGCGAGGGGGAAGTCTCATGGTTTTTCTCGAGTTGCGGCGGGAACCTGGGGTATATTCTCGAGTTACGACGGGGATGGCCCTTCCACACACGTGTTTTTTCAGCGACGGCACGACTCCTGCCTAGTTGCGAGGGACAACTCGGGATTCTCCTTGAGGCTTGACAGGGCAATTGGGACGCCTCTCCAGCTGAGGCGGGAGACCAAGTGTCCCTTTCCACGTGCCACAGGAATCCTGGGACTCCGATCAAGTTTCACGAGGAGTCAGGCATCGTCTCCTTTGGAGGCACTGATCTCCGCGTACCTCTGGAGTTTTCAAAGGATGTGAGGCCTCCGGTCGCGTTGAGGTGGGGAACTAGGTCTTTCTCTGTGGTCTCCACAGGGGATTCAAACATCCTTTCATCTTGGGAGATGCAAGACTAGCCTGCATTCACGTCACTGCAGGGATATCCGGCCTTATTTCGAGTCAGGGCATCGCGGTGTCCATTCCACTTGAGGCCGCAAACTCAGGGTCCCTCTCACATACCTAGAGCTGAGAGAAGCCTCCTCTTGAGGTGCTTGTGGTAAGGTGGTATTCCTGAGGTGTTGAAGCCAGGGACTAACCTCTCATCTCGAGTTGATTCTTGGTCCACGGAGCTTTTTCGTGTTGCTACAGTGACCTCAGATCCCTCTAGCCTTGAAAGAGTGTTCTTGGGGTTTCTCTGGAGTGCCATCAAGGAAATCAAGGCTCCTTTCATGTTTGATGTGCAATACTGAATTGCTTTGAATGCAGTGCAGGGGAATCGGGCCTCATCTAGCGGCGAGGCGGAAGTCTCATGGTTTTTCTCGAGTTCCGGCGGGAACCTGGGGTATATTCTCGAGTTACGACGGGGATGGCCCTTCCACCCACGTGTTTGTTCAGCGACGTCAGGACTCCTGCCTAGTTGCTAGGGACAACTCGGGATTCTCCTCGAGACTTGGCAGGGCAATTGGGACGCCTCTCCAGCTGAGGCGGGAGACCAAGGGTCCCTTTCCACGTGCCACAGGAATCCTGGGACTCCTATCAAGTTTCACGAGGAGTCAGGCATCGTCTCCTTTGGAGGCACTGATCTCAGTGTACCTCTGGAGTTTTCAAAGTATGTGAGGCCTCCGGTCGCGATGATGTTGGGAACTAGTTCTTTCTCTGTGGTATCCATAGGGGATTCAGACATCCTTTCGTCTTGGGAAATGCAAGCCGAGCCTGCATTCAAGTCACTGCAGGGATATCCGGCCTTACTTCCAGTCAGGAAATCGCGGTGTCCATTCCACTTGAGGCCGCAAACTCAGGGTCCCTCTCACATACCTAGAGCTGAGAGAAGCCTCCTCTTGAGGTGCTTGTGGTAAGGAGGTATTCCTCTGGAGTTGAAGCCAGAGACTAACCTCTCATCTCGAGTTGATTTTTGGTCCACGGTGCTCTTTCGTGTGGCTACAGTGACCTCAGGATCCCTCTAGCCTTGAAACAGTGTTCTTGGGGTTTCTCTGGAGTGCCATCAAGGAAATCAAGGCTCCTTTCATGTGTGATGTGCAGCACGGAATTGCTCTGCACGCACTGCAGGGGAATCTGGCCTCATCTCGGGGCGAGGGGGACGTCTCATGGTTTTTCTCGAGTTGCGGCGGGAACCTGGGGTATATTCTCGAGTTACGACGGGGATGGCCCTTCCACACACGTGTTTATTCAGCGACGTCAGGACTCCTGCCTAGTTTCGAGGGACAACTCGGGATTCTCCTCGAGGCTTGGCAGGGCAATTGGGACGCCTCTCCAGCTGAGGCGGGAGACCAAGGGTCCCTTTCCACGTGCCACAGGAATCCTGGGACTCCTATCAAGTTTCACGAGGAGTCAGGCATCGTCTCCTTTGGAGGCACTGATCTCTGTGTACCTCTGGAGTTTTCAAAGGATGTGAGGCCTCCAGTCGCGATGAGGTGGGGAACTAGGTCTTTCTCTGTGGTCTCCACAGGGGATTCAGAAATCCTTTCATCTTGGAAGATGCAAGACGAGCCTGCATTCAAGTCACTGCAGAGATATCCGGCCTTATTTCGCGTCAGGGCATCGCGGTGTCCATTCCAATTGAGGCCGCAAACTCAGGGTCCCTCTCACATACCTAGAGCTGAGAGAAGCCTCCTCTTGAGGTGCTTGTGGTAAGGTGGTATTCCTCTGGAGTCGAAGCCAGGGACTACCCTCTCATCTCGAGTTGATTTTTGGTCCACGGAGCTCTTTCGTGTGGCTACAGTGACCTCAGGATCCCTCTAGCCTAGAAACAGTGTTCTTGGGGTTTCTCTGGAGTGCCATCAAGGAAATCAAGGCTCCTTTCATGTATGATGTGCAACACGGAATTGCTCTGCACGCAGTGCAGGGGAATCGGGCCTCATCTCGCGGCGAGGGGGAAGTCTCATGGTTTTTCTCGAGTTGCGGCGAGAACCTGGGGTATATTCTCGAGTTATGACGGGGATGGCCCTTCCACCCACGTGTTTGTTCAGCGACGGCAGGACTCCTGCCTAGTTGCGAGGGAAAACTCGGGATTCTCCTCGAGGCTTGGCAGGGCAATTGGGACGCCTCTCCAGCTGAGGCGGGAGACCAAGCATCCCTTTCCACGTGCCACAGGAATCCTGGGACTCCTATCAAGTTTCAGGAGGAGTCAGGCATCGTCTCCCTTGGAGGCACTGATCTCCGCGTACGTCTGGAGTTTTCAAAGGATGTGAGGCCTCCGGTCGCGATGAGGTGGGGAACTTGGTCTTTTTCTGTGGTCTCCACAGGGGATTCAGACATCCTTTCATCTTGGGAGATACAAGACGAGCCTGCATTCAAGTCACTGCAGGGATATCCGGCGTTATTTCGCGTCAGGGCATCGCAGTGTCCATTCCGCTTGAGGCCGCAAACTCAGGGTCCCTCTCACATACCTAGAGCTGAGAGAAGCCTCCTCTTGAGGTGCTTGTGGTAAGGTGGTATTCCTCTGGTGTTGAAGCCAGTGACTAACCTCTCAACTCGAGTTGATTCTTGGTCCACGGAGCTCTTTCGTGTTGCTACAGTGACCTCAGATCCCTCTAGCCTTGAAACAGTGTTCTTGGGGTTTCTCTGGAGTGCCATCAAGGAAATCAAGGCTCCTTTCATGTTTGATGTGCAATACTGAATTGCTTTGAATGCAGTGCAGGGGAATCGGGCCTCATCTTGCGGCGAGGCGGAAGTCTCATGGTTTTTCTCGAGTTGCGGCGGGAACCTGGGGTATATTATCGAGTTACGACGGGGATGGCCCTTCCACCCACGTGTTTGTTCAGCGACATCAGGACTCCTGCCTAGTTGCGAGGGACAACTCGGGATTCTCCTCAAGGCTTGGCAGGGCAATTGGGACGCCTCTCCAGCTGAGGCTGGAGACCAAGGGTCCCTTTCCACGTGCCACAGGAATCCTGGGACTCCTATCAAGTTTCACGAGGAGTCAGGCATCGTCTCCTTTGGAGGCACTGATCTCAGTGTACCTCTGGAATTTTCAAAGTATGTGAGGCCTCCGGTCGTGATGAGGTGGGGAACTAGGTCTTTCTCTGTGGTCTCCACAGGGGATTCAGACATCCTTTCGTCTTGGGAAATGCAAGCCGAGCCTGCATTCAAGTCACTGCAGGGATATCCGGCCTTATTTCGAGTCAGGGCATCGCGGTGTCCATTCCACTTGAGGCCGCAAACTCAGGGTCCCTCTCACATACCTAGAGCTGAGAGAAGTCTCCTCTTGAGGTGCTTGTGGTAAGGTGGTATTCCTCTGGAGTTGAAGCCAGAGACTAACCTCTCATCTCGAGTTGATTTTTGGTCCACTGTGCTCTTTCGTGTAGCTACAGTGACCTCAGGATCCCTCTAGCCTTGCAACAGTGTTCTTGGGGTTTCTCTGGAGTGCCATCAAGGAAATTAAGGCTCCTTTCATGTGTGATGTGCAGCACGGAATTGCTCTGCACGCACTGCAGGGGAATCTGGCCTCAACTCGCGGCGAGGGGGACGTCTCATGGTTTTTCTCGAGTTGCGGCAGGAACCTGGGGTATATTCTCGAGTTACGAAGGGGATGGCCCTTCCACACACGTGTTTGTTCAGCGACGTCAGGACTCCTGCCTAGTTGCGAGGGACAACTCGGGATTCTCCTCGAGGCTTGGCAGGGCAATTGGGACGCCTCTCCAGCTGAGGCGGGAGACCAAGGGTCCCTTTCCACGTGCCACAGCAATCCTGGGACTCCTATCAAGTTTCACGAGGAGTCAGGCATCGTCTCCCTTGGAGGCACTGATCTCCGCGTACGTCTGGAGTTTTCAAAGGATGTGAGGCCTCCGGTCGCGATGAGGTGGGGAACTAGGTCTTTCTCTGTGGTCTCCACAGGGGATTCAGACATCCTTTCGTCTTGGGAGATGCAAGACGAGCCTGCATTCAAGTCACTGCAGGGATATCCGGCGTTATTTCGCGTCAGGGCATCCCAGTGTCCATTCCACTTGAGGCCGCAAACTCAGGGTCCCTCTCAACATACCTAGAGCTGAGAGAAGCCTCCTCTTGAGGTGCTTGTGGTAAGGTGGTATTCCTCTGGAGTCGAAGCCAGGGACTACCCTCTCATCTCGAGTTGATTTTTGGTCCACGGAGCTCTTTCGTGTTGCTACAGTGACCTCAGGATCCCTCTAGCCTTGAAACAGTGTTCTTGGGGTTTCTCTGGAGTGACATCAAGGAAATCAAGGCTCCTTTCATGTGTGATGTGCAACACGGAATTGCTCTGCACGCAGTGCAGGGGAATCGGGCCTCATCTCGCGGCGAGGGGGAAGTCTCATGGTTTTTCTCGAGTTGCGGCGGGAACCTGGGGTATATTCTCGAGTTACGACGGGGATGGTCCCTCCACCCACGTGTTTGTTCAGCGACGTCAGGACTCCTGCCTAGTTGCGAGGGACAACTCGGGATTCTCCTCGAGGCTTGGCAGGGCAATTGGGACGCCTCTCCAGCTGAGGCGGGAGACCAAGTGTCCCTTTCCACGTGCCACAGGAATCCTGGAACTCCTATCAAGTTTCACGAGGAGTCAGGCATCGTCTCCTTTGGAGGCACTGATCTCCGCGTACCTCTGGAGTTTTCAAAGGATGTGAGGCCCCCGGTCGCCATGAAGTGGGGAACTAGGTCTTTCTCTGTGGTCTCCACAGGGGATTCAGACGACCTTTCATCTTGGGAGATCGAAGACGAGCCTGCATTCAAGTCACTGCAGGGATATCCGGCCTTATTTCGCGTCAGGGCATAGCAGTGTCCATTCCACTTGAGGCCGCAAACTCACGGTCCCTCTCACATACCTAGAGCTGAGAGAAGCCTCCTCTTGAGGTGCTTGTGGTAAGGTGGTATTCCTCTGGAGTCGAAGCCAGGGACTAACCTCTCATCTCGAGTTGATTTTTGGTCCACGGAGGTCTTTCGTGTTGCTACAGTGACCTGAGGATCCCTCTAGCCTTGAAACAGTGTTCTTGGGGTTTCTCTGGAGTGCCATCAAGGAAATCAAGGCTTCTTTCATGTTTGATGTGTAACACGGAATGGCTCTGCACGCAGTGCAGGCGAATCCGGCCTCATCTCACGGCGAGGGGGAAGTCTCATGGTTTTTCTCGAGTTGCGGCGAGAACCTGGGTTATATTCTCGAGTTACGAAGGGGATGGCCCTTCCACCCACGTGTTTGTTCAGCGACGTCAGGACTCCTTCCTAGTGGCGAGGGACAACTCGGGATTCTCCTCGAGGCTTGGCAGGGCAATTGGAACGCCTCTCCAGCTGAGGCGGGAGACCAAGGGTCCCTTTCCACGTGCCACAGGAATCCTGGGACTCCTATCAAGTTTCACGAGGAGTCAGGAATCGTCTCCCTTGGAGGCACTGATCTCCGCGTACCTCTGGAGTTTTCAAAGGATGTGATGCCTCCGGTCGCGATGAGGTGGGGAACTAGGTCTTTCTCTGTGGTCTCCACAGGGGATTCAGACATCCTTTCGTCTTGGGAAATGCAAGCCGAGCCTGCATTCAAGTCACTGCAGGGATATCCGGCCTTATTTCGCGTCAGGGCATCGCAGTGTACATTCCACTTGAGGCCGCAAACTCAGGGTCCCTCTCACATACCTAGAGCTGAGAGAAGCCTCCTCTTGAGGTGCTTGTGGTAAGGTGGTATTCCTCTGGAGTCGAAGCCAGGGACTAACCTCTCATCTCGAGTTGATTTTTGGTCCACGGAGGTCTTTCGTGTTGCTACAGTGACCTCAGGATCCCTCTAGCCTTGAAACAGTGTTCTTGGGGTTTCTCTGGAGTGCCATCAAGGAAATCAAGGCTTCTTTCATGTTTGATGGGTAACACGGAATTGCTCTGCACCCAGTGCAGGGGAATCGGGCCTCATCTCACGGCGAGGGGGAAGTCTCATGGTTTTTCTCGAGTTGCGGCGGGAACCTGGGGTATATTCTCGAGTTACGACGGGAATGGCCCTTCCACCCACGTGTTTGTTCAGCGACGACAGGACTCCTGCCTAGTTGCGAGGGAAAACTCGGGATTCTCCTCGAGGCTTGGCAGGGCAATTGGGACGCCTCTCCAGCTGAGACGGGAGACCAAGGGTCCCTTTCCACGTGCCACAGGAATCCTGGGACTCCTATCAAGTTTCACGAGGAGTCAGGCATCGTCTCCCTTGGAGGCACTGATCTCCACGTACGACTGAAGTTTTCAAAGGATGTGAGGCCCCCGGTCGCCATGAGGTGGGGAACTAGGTCTTTCTCTGTGGTCTCCACAGGGGATACAGACATCCTTTCGTCTTGGGAGATGCAAGACGAGCCTGCATTCAAGTCACTGCAGGGATATCCGGCGTTATTTCACGTCAGGGCATCGCAGTGTCCATTCCACTTGAGGCCGCAAACTCAGGGTCCCTCTCACATACCTAGAGCTGAGAGAAGCCTCCTCTTGAGGTGCTTGTGGTAAGGTGGTATTCCTCTGGTGTCGAAGCCAGGGACTAACCTATCATCTCGAGTTGATTTTTGGTCCACGGAGCTCTTTCGTGTTGCTACAGTGACCTCAGGATCCCTCTAGCCTTGAAAGAGTCTTCTTGGGGTTTCTCTGGAGTGCCATCAAGGAAATCAAGGCTCCTTTCATGTTTGATGTGCAATACGGAATTGCTTTGAATGCAGTGCAGGGGAATCGGGCCTCATCTTGCGGCGAGGGGGAAGTCTCATGGTTTTTCTCGAGTTCCGGCGGGAACCTGGGGTATATTATCGAGTTACGACGGGGATGGCCCTTCCACCCACGTGTTTGTTCAGCGACGGCAGGACTCCTGCCTAGTTGCGAGGGACAACTCGGGATTCTCCTCGAGACTTGGCAGGGCAATTGGGACGCCTCTCCAGCTGAGGCGGGAGACGAAGGGTCCCTTTCCACGTGCCACAGGAATCCTGGGACTCCTATGAAGTTTCACGAGGAGTCAGGCATCGTCTCCTTTGGAGGCACTGATCTCAGTGTACCTCTGGAATTTTCAAAGTATGTGAGGCCCCCGTTCGCGATGAGGTGGGGAACTAGGTCTTTCTCTGTGGTCTCCACAGGGGATTCAGACATCCTTTCTTCTTGGGAAATGCAAGCCGAGCCTGCATTCAAGTCACTGCAGGGATATCCGGCCTTATTTTGAGTCAGGGCGTCGCGGTGTCCATTTCACTTGAGGCCGGAAACTCAGGGTCCCTCTCACATACCTAGAGCTGAGAGAAGCCACCTCTTGAGGTGCTTGTGGTAAGGTGGTATTCCTCTGGAGTTGAAGCCAGGGACTAACCTCTAATCTCGAGTTGATTTTTGGTCCACGGAGCTCTTTCGTGTAGCTACAGTGACCTCAGGATCCCTCTAGCCTTGAAACAGTGTTCTTGGGGTTTCTCTGGAGTGCCATCAAGGAAATCAAGGCTCCTTTCATGTGTGATGTGCAACACGGAATTGCTCTGCACGCAGTGCAGGGGAATCTTGCCTCATCTCACGGCGAGGGGGAAGTCTCATGGTTTTCCTCGAGTTGCGGCGGGAACCTGGGGTATATTCTCGAGTTACGACGGGGATGGCCCTTCCACCCACGTGTTTGTTCAGCGACGTCAGGACTCCTGCCTAGTTGCGAGGGAAAACTCGGGATTCTCCTCGAGGCTTGGCAGGGCAATTGGGACGCCTCTCCAGCTGAGGCGGGAGACCAAGTGTCCCTTTCCACGTGCCACAGGAATCCTGGGACTCCTATCAAGTTTCACGAGGAGTCAGGCATCGTCTCCCTTGGAGGCCCTGATCTCCGCGAACGTCTAGAGTTTTCAAAGGATGTGAGTCCTCCGGTCGCGATGAGGTGGGGAACTAGGTCTTTTTCTGTGGTCTCCACAGGGGATTCAGACATCCTTTCATCTTGGGAGATGCAAGACGAGCCTGCATTCAAGTCACTGCAGAGATATCCGGCCTTATTTCGCGTCTGGGCATCGCGGTGTCCATTCCACTTGAGGCCGCAAACTCAGGGTCCCTCTCACATACCTAGAGCTGAGAGAAGCCTCCTCTTGAGGTGCTTGTGGTAAGGTGGTATTCCTCTGGAGTCGAAGCCAGGGACTAACCTCTCATCTCGAGTTGATTTTTGGTCCACGGAGCTCTTTCGTGTTGCTACAGTGACCTCAGGATCCCTCTAGCCTTGAAACAGTGTTCTTGGGGTTTCTCTGGAGTGCCATCAAGGAAATCAAGGCTTCTTTCATGTTTGATGGGTTACACGGAATTGCTCTGCACCCAGTGCAGGGGAATCGGGCCTCATCTCACGGCGAGGGGGAAGTCTCATGGTTTTTCTCGAGTTGCGGCGGGAACCTGGGGTATATTCTCGAGTTACGACGGGAATGGCCCTTCCACCCACGTGTTTGTTCAGCGACGACAGGACTCCTGCCTAGTTGCGAGGGAAAACTCGGGATTCTCCTCGAGGCTTGGCAGGGCAATTGGGACGCCTCTCCAGCTGAGACGGGAGACCAAGGGTCCCTTTCCACGTGCCACAGGAATCCTGGGACTCCTATCAAGTTTCACGAGGAGTCAGGCATCGTCTCCCTTGGAGGCACTGATCTCCACGTACGACTGAAGTTTTCAAAGGATGTGAGGCCCCCGGTCGCCATGAAGTGGGGAACTAGGTCTTTCTCTGTGGTCTCCACAGGGGATACAGACATCCTTTCGTCTTGGGAGATGCAAGACGAGCCTGCATTCAAGTCACTGCAGGGATATCCGGCGTTATTTCACGTCAGGGCATCGCAGTGTCCATTCCACTTGAGGCCGCAAACTCAGGGTCCCTCTCACATACCTAGAGCTGAGAGAAGCCTCCTCTTGAGGTGCTTGTGGTTAGGTGGTATTCCTCTGGTGTCGAAGCCAGGGACTAACCTATCATCTCGAGTTGATTTTTGGTCCACGGAGCTCTTTCGTGTTGCTACAGTGACCTCAGGATCCCTCTAGCCTTGAAAGAGTGTTCTTGGGGTTTCTCTGGAGTGCCATCAAGGAAATCAAGGCTCCTTTCATGTGTGATGTGCAATACTGAATTGCTTTGAATGCAGTGCAGGGGAATCGGGCCTCATCTTGCGGCGAGGCGGAAGTCTCATGGTTTTTCTCGAGTTCCGGCGGGAACCTGGGGTATATTCTCGAGTTACGACGGGGATGGCCCTTCCACCCACGTGTTTGTTCACCAACATCAGGACTCCTGCCTAGTTGCGAGGGACAACTCGGGATTCTCCTCGAGACTTGGCAGGGCAATTGGGACGCCTCTCCAGCTGAGGCGGGAGACGAAGGGTCCCTTTCCACGTGCCACAGGAATCCTGGGACTCCTATCAAGTTTCACGAGGAGTCAGGCATCGTCTCCTTTGGAGGCACTGATCTCAGTGTACCTCTGGAATTTTCAAAGTATGTGAGGCCTCCGGTCGTGATGAGGTGGGGAACTAGGTCTTTCTCTGTGGTCTCCACAGGGGATTCAGACATCCTTTCGTCTTGGGAAATGCAAGCCGAGCCTGCATTCAAGTCACTGCAGGGATATCCGGCCTTATTTCGAGTCAGGGCATCGCAGTGTCCATTCCACTTGAGGCCGCAAACTCAGGGTCCCTCTCACATACCTAGAGCTGAGCGAAGCCTCCTCTTGAGGTGCTTGTGGTAAGGTGGTATTTCTCTGGATTTGAAGCCAGAGACTAACCTCTCATCTCGAGTTGATTTTTGGTCCACTGTGCTCTTTCGTGTAGCTACAGTGACCTCAGGATCCCTCTAGCCTTGAAACAGTGTTCTTGGGGTTTCTCTGGCGTGCCATCAAGGAAATTAAGGCTCCTTTCATGTGTGATGTGCAGCACGGAATTGCTCTGCACGCACTGCAGGGGAATCTGGCCTCAACTCGCGGCGAGGGGGACGTCTCATGGTTTTTCTCGAGTTGCGGCAGGAACCTGGGGTATATTCTCGAGTTACGAAGGGGATGGCCCTTCCACACACGTGTTTGTTCAGTGACGTCAGGACTCCTGCCTAGTTTCGAGGGACAACTCGGGATTCTCCTCGAGGCTTGGCAGGGCAATTGGGACGCCTCTCCAGCTGAGGCGGGAGACCAAGGGTCCCTTTCCACGTGCCACAGGAATCCTGGGACTCCTATCAAGTTTCACGAGGAGTCAGGCATCGTCTCCTTTGGAGGCACTGATCTCCGCGTACGTCTGGAGTTTTCAAAGGATGTGAGGCCTCCGGTCGCGATGAGGTGGGGAACTAGGTCTTTCTCTGTGGTCTCCACAGGGGATTCAGACATCCTTTCGTCTTGGGAGATGCAAGACGAGCCTGCATTCAAGGCACTGCAGGGATATCCGGCGTTATTTCGCGTCAGGGCATCCCAGTGTCCATTCCACTTGAGGCCGCAAACTCAGGGTCCCTCTCACATACCTAGAGCTGAGAGAAGCCTCCTCTTGAGGTGCTTGTGGTAAGGTGGTATTCCTCTGGAGTCGAAGCCAGGGACTAGCCTCTCATCTCGAGTTGATTTTTGGTCCACGGAGCTCTTTCGTGTTGCTACAGTGACCTCAGGATCCCTCTAGCCTTGAAACAGTGTTCTTGGGGTTTCTCTGGAGTGCCATCAAGGAAATCAAGGCTCCTTTCATGTGTGATGTGCAACACGGAATTGCTCTGCACGCAGTGCAGGGGAATCGGGCCTCATCTCGCGGCGAGGGGGAAGTCTCATGGTTTTTCTCGAGTTGCGGCAGGAACCTGGGGTATATTCTCGAGTTACGACGGGGATGCTCTCTCCACCCACGTGTTTGTTCAGCGACGTCAGGACTCCTGCCTAGTTGCGAGGGACAACTCGGGATTCTCCTCGAGGCTTGGCAGGGCAATTGGGACGCCTCTCCAGCTGAGGCGGGAGACCAAGTGTCCCTTTCCAAGTGCCACAGGAATCCTGGAACTCCTATCAAGTTTCACGAGGAGTCAGGCATCGTCTCCTTTGGAGGCACTGATCTCCGCGTACCTCTGGAGTTTTCAAAGTATGTGAGGCCTCCGTTTGCGATGTGGTGGGGAACTAGGTCTTTCTCTGTGGTCTCCACAGGGGATTCAGACATCCTTTCATCTTGGGAGATGCAAGACGAGCCTGCATTCAAGTCACTGCAGGGATATGCGGCCTTATTTCGAGTCAGGGCATCGCAGTGTCCATTCCACTTGAGGCCGCAAACTCAGGGTCCCTCTCACATACCTAGAGCTGAGAGAAGCCTCCTCTTGAGGTGCTTGTGGTAAGGTGGTATTACTCTGGAGTCGAAGCCAGGGACTAACCTCTCATCTCGAGTTGATTTTTCGTCCACGGAGCTCTTTGGTGTCACTACAGTGACCTCAGGATCCCTCTAGCCTTGAAACAGTGTTCTTGGGGTTTCTCTGGAGTGCCATCAAGGAAATCAAGGCTCCTTTCATGTGTGATGTGCAACACGGAATTGCTCTGCACGCAGTGCAGGGGAATCGGGCCTCATCTCACGGCGAGGGGGAAGTGTCATGGTTTTTCTCGAGTTGCGGCGGGAACCTGGGGTATATTCTCGAGTTACGACGGGGATGGCCCTTCCACCCACGTGTTTGTTCAGCAATGGCAGGACTCCTGCCTAATTGCGAGGGAAAACTCGGGATTCTCCTCGAGGCTTGGCAGGGCAATTGGGACGCCTCTCCAGCTGAGGCGGGAGACCAAGGGTCCCTTTCCACGTGCCACAGGAATCCTGGGACTCCTATCAAGTTTCATGAGGAGTCACGCATCGTCTCCCTTGGAGGCACTGATCTCTGCGTACCTCTGGAGTTTTCAAAGGATGTGAGGCCTCCGGTCGCGATGAGGTGGGGAACTAGGTCTTTCTCTGTGGTCTCCACAGGGGATTCAGACATCCTTTCGTCTTGGGAGATGCAAGACGAGCCTGCATTCAAGTCACTGCAGGGATATCCGGCGTTATTTCGCGTCAGGGCATCGCAGTGTCCATTCCACTTGAGGCCGCAAACTCAGGGTCCCTCTCACATACCTAGAGCTGAGAGAAGCCTCCTCTTGAGGTGCTTGTCGTAAGTTGGTATTCCTCTGGAGTCGAAGCCAGGGACTAACCTCTCATTTCGAGTTGATTTTTGGTCCACGGAGCTCTTTCGTCTTGCTACAGTGACCTCAGGATCCCTCTAGCCTTGAAACAGTGTTCTTGGGGTTTCTCTGGAGTGCCATCAAGGAAATCAAGGCTCCTTTCATGTGTGATGTGCAGCACGGAATTGCTCTGCACGAAGTGCAGGGGAATCGGGCCTCATCTCTCGGCGAGGAGGAAGTCTCATGGTTTTTCTCGAGTCGCGGCGGGAACCTGGGGTATATTCTCGAGTTACGACGGGGATGGCCCTTCCACACACGTGTTTTTTCAGCGACGTCAGGACTCTTGCCTAGTTGCGAGGGACAACTCGGGATTCTCCTTGAGGCTTGGCAGGGCAATTGGGACGCCTCTCCAGCTGAGGCGGGAGACCAAGTGTCCCTTTCCACGTGCCACAGGAATCCTGGGACTCCTATCAAGGTTCACGAGGAGTCAGGCATCGTCTCCTTTGGAGGCACTGATCTCCGCGTACCTCTGGAGTTTTCAAAGGATGTGAGGCCTCCGGTCGCGTTGAGGTGGGGAACTAGGTCTTTCTCTGTGGTCTCCACAGGGGATTCAAACATCCTTTCATCTTGGGAGATGCAAGACGAGCCTGCATTCACGTCACTGCAGGGATATCCGGCCTTATTTCGAGTCAGGGCATCGCGGTGTCCATTCCACTTGAGGCCGCAAACTCAGGGTCCCTCTCACATACCTAGAGCTGAGAGAAGCCTCCTCTTGAGGTGCTTGTGGTAAGGTGGTATTCCTGAGGTGTTGAAGCCAGGGACTAACCTCTCATCTCGAGTTGATTTTTGGTCCCCGGAGCTTTTTCGTGTTGCTACAGTGACCTCAGATCCCTCTAGCCTTGAAAGAGTGTTCTTGGGGTTTCTCTGGAGTGCCATCAAGGAATTCAAGGCTCCTTTCATGTGTGATGTGCAATACTGAATTGCTTTGAATGCAGTGCAGGGGAATCGGGCCTCATCTTGCGGCGAGGCGGAAGTCTCATGGTTTTTCTCGAGTTCCGGCGGGAACCTGGGGTATATTCTCGAGTTACGACGGGGATGGCCCTTCCACCCACGTGTTTGTTCAGCGACGTCAGGACTCCTGCCTAGTTGCGAGGGACAACTCGGGATTCTCCTCGAGACTTGGCAGGGCAATTGGGACGCCTCTCCAGCTGAGGCGGGAGACCAAGGGTCCCTTTCCACGTGCCACAGGAATCCTGGGACTCCTATCAAGTTTCACGAGGAGTCAGGCATCGTCTCCTTTGGAGGCACTGATCTCCGCGTACCTCTGGAGTTTTCAAAGGATGTGAGGCCTCCAGTCGCGATGAGGTGGGGAACTAGGTCTTTCTCTGTGGTCTCCACAGGGGATTCAGACATCCTTTCATCTTGGGAGATGCAAGACGAGCCTGCATTCAAGTCAATGCAGAGATATCCGGCCTTATTTCGCGTCAGGGCATCGCGGTGTCCATTCCACTTGAGGCCGCAAACTCAGGGTCCCTCTCACATACCTAGAGCTGAGAGAAGCCTCCTCTTGAGGTGCTTGTGGTAAGGTGGTATTCCTCTGAGGTCGAAGCCAGGGACTACCCTCTCATCTCGAGTTGATTTTTGGTCCACGGAGCTCTTTCGTGTGGCTACAGTGACCTCAGGATCCCTCTAGCCTTGAAACAGTGTTCTTGGGGTTTCTCTGGAGTGCCATCAAGGAAATCAAGGCTCCTTTCATGTATGATGTGCAACACGGAATTGCTCTGCACGCAGTGCAGGGGAATCGGGCCTCATCTCGTGGCGAGGGGGAAGTCTCATGGTTTTTCTCGAGTTGCGGCGGGAACCTGGGGTATATTCTCGAGTTACGACGGGGATGGCCCTTCCACACACGTGTTTGTTCAGCGACATCAGGACTCCTGCCTAGTTGCGAGGGACAACTCGGGATTCTCCTCGAGACTTGGCAGGGCAATTGGGAC
This sequence comes from Cervus elaphus, assembly GCF_910594005.1. Taxonomy (NCBI): domain Eukaryota; kingdom Metazoa; phylum Chordata; class Mammalia; order Artiodactyla; family Cervidae; genus Cervus; species Cervus elaphus. The sequence goes on along the minus strand of NW_025316730.1, from coordinate 249,456 downwards.
GCCTCTCCAGCTGAGGCTGGAGACCAAGGGTCCCTTTCCACGTGCCACAGGAATCCTGGGACTCCTATCAAGTTTCACGAGGAGTCAGGCATCGTCTCCTTTGGAGGCACTGATCTCAGTGTACCTCTGGAATTTTCAAAGTATGTGAGGCCTCCGGTCGTGATGAGGTGGGGAACTAGGTCTTTCTCTGTGGTCTCCACAGGGGATTCAGACATCCTTTCGTCTTGGGAAATGCAAGCCGAGCCTGCATTCACGTCACTGCAGGGATATCCGGCCTTATTTCGAGTCAGGGCATCGCGGTGTCCATTCCACTTGAGGCCGCAAACTCAGGGTCCCTCTCACATACCTAGAGCTGAGAGAAGCCTCCTCTTGAGGTGCTTGTGGTAAGGTGGTATTCCTCTGGAGTTGAAGCCAGAGACTAACCTCTCATCTCGAGTTGATTTTTGGTCCACTGTGCTCTTTCGTGTAGCTACAGTGACCTCAGGATCCCTCTAGCCTTGAAACAGTGTTCTTGGGGTTTCTCTGGAGTGCCATCAAGGAAATTAAGGCTCCTTTCATGTGTGATGTGCAGCACGGAATTGCTCTGCACGCACTGCAGGGGAATCTGGCCTCAACTCGCGGCGAGGGGGACGTCTCATGGTTTTTCTCGAGTTGCGGCAGGAACCTGGGGTATATTCTCGAGTTACGAAGGGGATGGCCCTTCCACCCACGTGTTTGTTCAGCGACGTCAGGACTCCTTCCTAGTTGCGAGGGACCACTCGGGATTCTCCTCAATGCTTGGCAGGGCAATTGGAACGCCTCTCCAGCTGAGGCGGGAGACCAAGGGTCCCTTTCCACGTGCACAGGATTCCTGGGACTCCTATCAAGTTTCACGAGGAGTCAGGCATCGTCTCCCTTGGAGGCACTGATCTCCGCGTACGTCTGGAGTTTTCAAAGGATGTGAGGCCTCCTGTCGCGATGAGGTGGGGAACTAGGTCTTTCTCTGTGGTCTCCACAGGGGATTCAGACATCCTTTCGTCTTGGGAGATGCAAGACGAGCCTGCATTCAAGGCACTGCAGGGATATCCGGCGTTATTTCGCGTCAGGGCATCGCGGTGTCCATTCCACTTGAGGCCACAAACTCAGGGTCCCTCTCACATACCTAGAGCTGAGAGAAGCCTCCTCTTGAGGTGCTTGTGGTAAGGTGGTATTCCTCTGGAGTCGAAGCCAGGGACTAACCTCTCATCTCGAGTTGATTTTTGGTCCACGGAGCTCTTTCGTGTTGCTACAGTGACCTCAGGATCCCTCTAGCCTTGAAACAGTGTTCTTGGAGTTTCTCTGGAGTGTCATCAAGGAAATCAAGGCTCCTTTCATGTGTGATGTGCAACACGGAATTGCTCTGCACGCAGTGCAGGGGAATCTGGCCTCATCTCGCGGTGAGGGGGAAGTCTCATGGTTTTTCTCGAGTTGCGGCAGGAACCTCGGGTATATTCTCGAGTTACGACGGGGATTTCCCTTCCACCCACGTGTTTGTTCAGCGACGACAGGACTCCTGCCTAGTTGCGAGGGAAAACTCGGGATTCTCCTCGAGGCTTGGCAGGGCAATTGGGACGCCTCTCCAGCTGAGGCGGGAGACCAAGGGTCCCTTTCCACGTGCCACAGGAATCAAGGGACTCCTATCAAGTTTCACGAGGAGTCAGGCATCGTCTCCCTTGGAGGAACTGATCTCCACGTACGTCTGAAGTTTTCAAAGGATGTGAGGCCCCCGGTCGCCATGAAGTGGGGAACTAGGTCTTTCTCTGTGGTCTCCACAGGGGATACAGACATCCTTTCGTCTTGGGAGATGCAAGACGAGCCTGCATTCAAGGCACTGCAGGGATATCCGGCGTTATTTCGCGTCAGGGCATCGCGGTGTCCATTCCACTTGAGGCCGCAAACTCAGGGTCCCTCTCACATACCTAGAGCTGAGAGAAGCCTCCTCTTGAGGTGCTTGTGGTAAGGTGGTATTCCTCTGGTGTCGAAGCCAGGGACTAACCTATCATCTCGAGTTGATTTTTGGTCCACGGAGCTCTTTCGTGTTGCTACAGTGACCTCAGGATCCCTCTAGCCTTGAAAGAGTGTTCTTGGGGTTTCTCTGGAATGCCATCAAGGATCACAAGGCTCCTTTCATGTTTGATGTGCAATACGGAATTGCTTTGAATGCAGTGCAGGGGAATCGGGCCTCATCTTGCGGCGAGGGGGAAGTCTCATGGTTTTTCTCGAGTTGCGGCGGGAACCTGGGGTATATTCTCGAGTTACGACGGGGATGGCCCTTCCACCCACGTGTTTGTTCAGCGACGGCAGGACTCCTGCCTAGTTGCGAGGGACAACTCGGGATTCTCCTCGAGACTTGGCAGGGCAATTGGGACACCTCTCCAGCTGAGGCGGGAGACGAAGGGTCCCTTTCCACGTGCCACAGGAATCCTGGGACTCCTATCAAGTTTCACGAGGAGTCAGGCATCGTCTCCTTTGGAGGCACTGATCTCAGTGTACCTCTGGAATTTTCAAAGTATGTGAGGCCCCCGTTCGCGATGAGGTGGGGAACTAGGTCTTTCTCTGTGGTCTCCACAGGGGATTCAGACATCCTTTCTTCTTGGGAAATGCAAGCCGAGTCTGCATTCAAGTCACTGCAGGGATATCCGGCCTTATTTTGAGTCAGGGCGTCGCGGTGTCCATTTCACTTGAGGCCGCAAACTCAGGGTCCCTCTCACATACCTAGAGCTGAGAGAAGCCTCCTCTTGAGGTGCTTGTGGTAAGGTGGTATTCCTCTGGAGTTGAAGCCAGGGACTAACCTCTAATCTCGAGTTGATTTTTGGTCCACGGAGCTCTTTCGTGTAGCTACAGTGACCTCAGGATCCCTCTAGCCTTGAAACAGTGTTCTTGGGGTTTCTCTGGAGTGCTATCAAGGAAATCAAGGCTCCTTTCATGTATGATGTGCAACACGGAATTGCTCTGCACGCAGTGCAGGGGAATCGGGCCTCATCTCGTGGCGAGGGGGAAGTCTCATGGTTTTTCTCGAGTTGCGGCGGGAACCTGGGGTATATTCTCGAGTTACGACGGGGATGGCCCTTCCACCCACGTGTTTGTTCAGCGACGGCAGGACTCCTGCCTAGTTGCGAGGGAAAACTCGGGATTCTCCTCGAGGCTTGGCAGGGCAATTGGTACGCCTCTCCAGCTGAGGCCGGAGACCAAGCATCCCTTTCCACGTGCCACAGGAATCCTGGGACTCCTATCAAGTTTCACGAGGAGTCAGGCATCGTCTCCCTTGGAGGCACTGATCTCCGCGTACGTCTGGAGTTTTCAAAGGATGTGAGGCCTCCGGTCGCGATGAGGTGGGGAACTTGGTCTTTCTCTGTGGTCTCCACAGGGGATTCAGACATCCTTTCATCTTGGGAGATACAAGACGAGCCTGCATTCAAGTCACTGCAGGGATATCCGGCGTTATTTCGCGTCAGGGCATCGCAGTGTCCATTCCACTTGAGGCCGCAAACTCAGGGTCCCTCTCACATACCTAGAGCTGAGAGAAGCCTCCTCTTGAGGTGCTTGTGGTAAGGTGGTATTCCTCTGGTGTTGAAGCCAGTGACTAACCTCTCATCTCGAGTTGATTCTTGGTCCACGGAGCTCTTTCGTGTTGCTACAGTGACCTCAGATCCCTCTAGCCTTGAAACAGTGTTCTTGGGGTTTCTCTGGAGTGCCATCAAGGAAATCAAGGCTCCTTTCATGTTTGATGTGCAATATTGAATTGCTTTGAATGCAGTGCAGGGGAATCGGGCCTCATCTTGCGGCGAGGCGGAAGTCTCATGGTTTTTCTCGAGTTCCGGCGGGAACCTGGGGTATATTCTCGAGTTACGACGGGGATGGCCCTTCCACCCACGTGTTTGTTCAGCGACATCAGGACTCCTGCCTAGTTGCGAGGGACAACTCGGGATTCTCCTCGAGACTTGGCAGGGCAATTGGGACGCCTCTCCAGCTGAGGCGGGAGACCAAGGGTCCCTTTCCACGTGCCACAGGAATCCTGGGACTCCTATCAAGTTTCACGAGGAGTCAGGCATCGTCTCCTTTGGAGGCACTGATCTCAGTGTACCTCTGGAATTTTCAAAGTATGTGAGGCCTCCGGTCGTGATGAGGTGGGGAACTAGGTCTTTCTCTGTGGTCTCCACAGGGGATTCAGACATCCTTTCGTCTTGGGAAATGCAAGCCGAGCCTGCATTCAAGTCACTGCAGGGATATCCGGCCTTATTTCGAGTCAGGGCATCGCGGTGTCTATTCCACTTGAGGCCGCAAACTCAGGGTCCCTCTCACATACCTAGAGCTGAGAGAAGCCTCCTCTTGAGGTGCTTGTGGTAAGGTGGTATTCCTCTGGATTTGAAGCCAGAGACTAACCTCTCATCTCGAGTTGATTTTTGGTCCACTGTGCTCTTTCGTGTAGCTACAGTGACCTCAGGATCCCTCTAGCCTTGCAACAGTGTTCTTGGGGTTTCTCTGGAGTGCCATTAAGGAAATTAAGGCTCCTTTCATGTGTGATGTGCAGCACGGAATTGCTCTGCACGCACTGCAGGGGAATCTGGCCTCAACTCGCGGCGAGGGGGACGTCTCATGGTTTTTCTCGAGTTGCGGCAGGAACCTGGGGTATATTCTCGAGTTACGAAGGGGATGGCCCTTCCACACACGTGTTTGTTCAGCGACGTCAGGACTCCTGCCTAGCTGCGAGGGACAACTCGGGATTCTCCTCGAGGCTTGGCAGGGCAATTGGGACGCCTCTCCAGCTGAGGCGGGAGACCAAGGGTCCCTTTCCACGTGCCACAGCAATCCTGGGACTCCTATCAAGTTTCACGAGGAGTCAGGCATCGTCTCCCTTGGAGGCACTGATCTCCGCGTACGTCTGGAGTTTTCAAAGGATGTGAGGCCTCCGGTCGCGATGAGGTGGGGAACTAGGTCTTTCTCTGTGGTCTCCACAGGGGATTCAGACATCCTTTCGTCTTGGGAGATGCAAGACGAGCCTGCATTCAAGGCACTGCAGGGATATCCGGCGTTATTTCGCGTCAGGGCATCCCAGTGTCCATTCCACTTGAGGCCGCAAACTCAGGGTCCCTCTCACATACCTAGAGCTGAGAGAAGCCTCCTCTTGAGGTGCTTGTGGTAAGGTGGTATTCCTCTGGAGTCGAAGCCAGGGACTACCCTCTCATCTCGAGTTGATTTTTGGTCCACGGAGCTCTTTCGTGTTGCTACAGTGACCTCAGGATCCCTCTAGCCTTGAAACAGTGTTCTTGGGGTTTCTCTGGAGTGACATCAAGGAAATCAAGGCTCCTTTCATGTGTGATGTGCAACACGGAATTGCTCTGCACGCAGTGCAGGGGAATCGGGCCTCATCTCGCGGCGAGGGGGAAGTCTCATGGTTTTTCTCGAGTTGCGGCGGGAACCTGGGGTATATTCTCGAGTTACGACGGGGATGTTCCCTCCACCCACGTGTTTGTTCAGCGACGTCAGGACTCCTGCCTAGTTGCGAGGGACAACTCGGGATTCTCCTCGAGGCTTGGCAGGGCAATTGGGACGCCTCTCCAGCTGAGGCGGGAGACCAAGTGTCCCTTTCCACGTGCCACAGGAATCCTGGAACTCCTATCAAGTTTCACGAGGAGTCAGGCATCGTCTCCTTTGGAGGCACTGATCTCCGCGTACCTCTGGAGTTTTCAAAGGATGTGAGGCCCCCGGTCGCCATGAAGTGGGGAACTAGGTCTTTCTCTGTGGTCTCCACAGGGGATTCAGACATCCTTTCGTCTTGGGAGATCGAAGACGAGCCTGCATTCAAGTCACTGCAGGGATATCCGGCCTTATTTCGCGTCAGGGCATAGCAGTGTCCATTCCACTTGAGGCCGCAAACTCACGGTCCCTCTCACATACCTAGAGCTGAGAGAAGCCTCCTCTTGAGGTGCTTGTGGTACGGTGGTATGCCTCTGGAGTCGAAGCCAGGGACTAACCTCTCATCTAGAGTTGATTTTTGGTCCACGGAGGTCTTTCGTGTTGCTACAGTGACCTGAGGATCCCTCTAGCCTTGAAACAGTGTTCTTGGGGTTTCTCTGGAGTGCCATCAAGGAAATCAAGGCTTCTTTCATGTTTGATGTGTAACACGGAATGGCTCTGCACGCAGTGCAGGCGAATCGGGCCTCATCTCACGGCGAGGGGGAAGTCTCATGGTTTTTCTCGAGTTGCGGCGAGAACCTGGGTTATATTCTCGAGTTACGAAGGGGATGGCCCTTCCACCCACGTGTTTGTTCAGCGACGTCAGGACTCCTTCCTAGTTGCGAGGGACAACTCGGGATTCTCCTCGATGCTTGGCAGGGCAATTGGAACGCCTCTCCAGCTGAGGCGGGAGACCAAGGGTCCCTTTCCACGTGCCACAGGAATCCTGGGACTCCTATCAAGTTTCACGAGGAGTCAGGAATCGTCTCCCTTGGAGGCACTGATCTCCGCGTACCTCTGGAGTTTTCAAAGGATGTGATGCCTCCGGTCGCGATGAGGTGGGGAACTAGGTCTTTCTCTGTGGTCTCCGCAGGGGATTCAGACATCCTTTCGTCTTGGGAAATGCAAGACGAGCCTGCATTCAAGGCACTGCAGTTATATCCGGCCTTATTTCGAGTCAGGGCATCGCAGTGTCCATTCGACTTGAGGCCGCAAACTCAGGGTCCCTCTCACCTACCTAGAGCTGAGAGAAGCCTCCTCTTGAGGTGCTTGTGGTAAGGTGGTATTCCTCTGGAGTTGAAGCCAGGGACTAACTTCTCATCTCGAGTTGATTTGTGGTCCACGGAGCTCTTTCGTGTTGCTACAGTGACCTCAGGATCCCTCTAGCCTTGAAACAGTGTTCTTGGGGTTTCTCTGGAGTGCCATCAAGGAAATCAAGGCTCCTTTCATGTGTGATGTGCAACACGGAATTGCTCTGCACGCAGTGCAGGGGAATCTGGCCTCATCTCGCGGTGAGGGGGAAATCTCATGGTTTTTCTCGAGTTGCGGCGGGAACCTGGGGTATATTCTCGAGTTACGACGGGGATGGCCCTTCCACCCACGTGTTTGTTCAGCGACGACAGGACTCCTGCCTAGTTGCGAGGGAAAACTCGGGATTCTCCTCGAGGCTTGGCAGGGAAATTGGGACGCCTCTCCAGCTGAGGTGGGAGACCAAGCATCCCTTTCCACGTGCACAGGAATCCTGGGACTCCTATCAAGTTTCACGAGGAGTCAGGCATCGTCTCCCTTGGAGGCACTGATCTCCGCGTACGTCTGGAGTTTTCAAAGGATGTGAGGCCTCCGGTCGCGATGAGGTGGGGAACTAGGTCTTTCTCTGTGGTCTCCACAGGGGATTCAGACATCCTTTCGTCTTGGGAGATGCAAGACGAGCCTGCATTCAAGGCACTGCAGGGATATCCGGCGTTATTTCGCGTCAGGGCATCCCAGTGTCCATTCCACTTGAGGCCGCAAACTCAGGGTCCCTCTCACATACCTAGAGCTGAGAGAAGCCTCCTCTTGAAGTGCTTGTGGTAAGGTGGTATTCCTCTGGAGTCGAAGCCAGGGACTAACCTCTCATCTCGAGTTGATTTTTGGTCCACGGAGCTCTTTCTTGTTGCTACAGTGACCTCAGGATCCCTCTAGCCTTGAAACAGTGTTCTTGGGGTTTCTCTGGAGTTGCATCAAGGAAATCAAGGCTCCTTTCATGTGTGATGTGCAACACGGAATTGCTCTGCACGCAGTGCAGGGGAATCGGGTCTCATGTCGCGGCGAGGGGGAAGTCTCATGGTTTTTCTCGAGTTGCGGCGGGAACCTGGGGTATATTCTCGAGTTACGACGGGGATGGCCCTTCCACCCACGTGTTTGTTCAGCGACGGCAGGACTCCTGCCTAGTTGCGAGGGACAACTCGGGATTCTCCTCGAGACTTGGCAGGGCAATTGGGACACCTCTCCAGCTGAGGCGGGAGACGAAGGGTCCCTTTCCACGTGCCACAGGAATCCTGGGACTCCTATCAAGTTTCACGAGGAGTCAGGCATCGTCTCCTTTGGAGGCACTGATCTCAGTGTACCTCTGGAATTTTCAAAGTATGTGAGGCCCCCGTTCGCGATGAGGTGGGGAACTAGGTCTTTCTCTGTGGTCTCCACAGGGGATTCAGACATCCTTTCTTCTTGGGAAATGCAAGCCGAGTCTGCATTCAAGTCACTGCAGGGATATCCGGCCTTATTTTGAGTCAGGGCGTCGCGGTGTCCATTTCACTTGAGGCCGCAAACTCAGGGTCCCTCTCACATACCTAGAGCTGAGAGAAGCCTCCTCTTGAGGTGCTTGTGGTAAGGTGGTATTCCTCTGGAGTTGAAGCCAGGGACTAACCTCTAATCTCGAGTTGATTTTTGGTCCACGGAGCTCTTTCGTGTAGCTACAGTGACCTCAGGATCCCTCTAGCCTTGAAACAGTGTTCTTGGGGTTTCTCTGGAGTGCTATCAAGGAAATCAAGGCTCCTTTCATGTATGATGTGCAACACGGAATTGCTCTGCACGCAGTGCAGGGGAATCGGGCCTCATCTCGTGGCGAGGGGGAAGTCTCATGGTTTTTCTCGAGTTGCGGCGGGAACCTGGGGTATATTCTCGAGTTACGACGGGGATGGCCCTTCCACCCACGTGTTTGTTCAGCGACGGCAGGACTCCTGCCTAGTTGCGAGGGAAAACTCGGGATTCTCCTCGAGGCTTGGCAGGGCAATTGGTACGCCTCTCCAGCTGAGGCCGGAGACCAAGCATCCCTTTCCACGTGCCACAGGAATCCTGGGACTCCTATCAAGTTTCACGAGGAGTCAGGCATCGTCTCCCTTGGAGGCACTGATCTCCGCGTACGTCTGGAGTTTTCAAAGGATGTGAGGCCTCCGGTCGCGATGAGGTGGGGAACTTGGTCTTTCTCTGTGGTCTCCACAGGGGATTCAGACATCCTTTCATCTTGGGAGATACAAGACGAGCCTGCATTCAAGTCACTGCAGGGATATCCGGCGTTATTTCGCGTCAGGGCATCGCAGTGTCCATTCCACTTGAGGCCGCAAACTCAGGGTCCCTCTCACATACCTAGAGCTGAGAGAAGCCTCCTCTTGAGGTGCTTGTGGTAAGGTGGTATTCCTCTGGTGTTGAAGCCAGTGACTAACCTCTCATCTCGAGTTGATTCTTGGTCCACGGAGCTCTTTCGTGTTGCTACAGTGACCTCAGATCCCTCTAGCCTTGAAACAGTGTTCTTGGGGTTTCTCTGGAGTGCCATCAAGGAAATCAAGGCTCCTTTCATGTTTGATGTGCAATATTGAATTGCTTTGAATGCAGTGCAGGGGAATCGGGCCTCATCTTGCGGCGAGGCGGAAGTCTCATGGTTTTTCTCGAGTTCCGGCGGGAACCTGGGGTATATTCTCGAGTTACGACGGGGATGGCCCTTCCACCCACGTGTTTGTTCAGCGACATCAGGACTCCTGCCTAGTTGCGAGGGACAACTCGGGATTCTCCTCGAGACTTGGCAGGGCAATTGGGACGCCTCTCCAGCTGAGGCGGGAGACCAAGGGTCCCTTTCCACGTGCCACAGGAATCCTGGGACTCCTATCAAGTTTCACGAGGAGTCAGGCATCGTCTCCTTTGGAGGCACTGATCTCAGTGTACCTCTGGAATTTTCAAAGTATGTGAGGCCTCCGGTCGTGATGAGGTGGGGAACTAGGTCTTTCTCTGTGGTCTCCACAGGGGATTCAGACATCCTTTCGTCTTGGGAAATGCAAGCCGAGCCTGCATTCAAGTCACTGCAGGGATATCCGGCCTTATTTCGAGTCAGGGCATCGCGGTGTCTATTCCACTTGAGGCCGCAAACTCAGGGTCCCTCTCACATACCTAGAGCTGAGAGAAGCCTCCTCTTGAGGTGCTTGTGGTAAGGTGGTATTCCTCTGGATTTGAAGCCAGAGACTAACCTCTCATCTCGAGTTGATTTTTGGTCCACTGTGCTCTTTCGTGTAGCTACAGTGACCTCAGGATCCCTCTAGCCTTGCAACAGTGTTCTTGGGGTTTCTCTGGAGTGCCATTAAGGAAATTAAGGCTCCTTTCATGCGTGATGTGCAGCACGGAATTGCTCTGCACGCACTGCAGGGGAATCTGGCCTCAACTCGCGGCGAGGGGGACGTCTCATGGTTTTTCTCGAGTTGCGGCAGGAACCTGGGGTATATTCTCGAGTTACGAAGGGGATGGCCCTTCCACACACGTGTTTGTTCAGCGACGTCAGGACTCCTGCCTAGCTGCGAGGGACAACTCGGGATTCTCCTCGAGGCTTGGCAGGGCAATTGGGACGCCTCTCCAGCTGAGGCGGGAGACCAAGGGTCCCTTTCCACGTGCCACAGCAATCCTGGGACTCCTATCAAGTTTCACGAGGAGTCAGGCATCGTCTCCCTTGGAGGCACTGATCTCCGCGTACGTCTGGAGTTTTCAAAGGATGTGAGGCCTCCGGTCGCGATGAGGTGGGGAACTAGGTCTTTCTCTGTGGTCTCCACAGGGGATTCAGACATCCTTTCGTCTTGGGAGATGCAAGACGAGCCTGCATTCAAGGCACTGCAGGGATATCCGGCGTTATTTCGCGTCAGGGCATCCCAGTGTCCATTCCACTTGAGGCCGCAAACTCAGGGTCCCTCTCACATACCTAGAGCTGAGAGAAGCCTCCTCTTGAGGTGCTTGTGGTAAGGTGGTATTCCTCTGGAGTCGAAGCCAGGGACTACCCTCTCATCTCGAGTTGATTTTTGGTCCACGGAGCTCTTTCGTGTTGCTACAGTGACCTCAGGATCCCTCTAGCCTTGAAACAGTGTTCTTGGGGTTTCTCTGGAGTGACATCAAGGAAATCAAGGCTCCTTTCATGTGTGATGTGCAACACGGAATTGCTCTGCACGCAGTGCAGGGGAATCGGGCCTCATCTCGCGGCGAGGGGGAAGTCTCATGGTTTTTCTCGAGTTGCGGCGGGAACCTGGGGTATATTCTCGAGTTACGACGGGGATGTTCCCTCCACCCACGTGTTTGTTCAGCGACGTCAGGACTCCTGCCTAGTTGCGAGGGACAACTCGGGATTCTCCTCGAGGCTTGGCAGGGCAATTGGGACGCCTCTCCAGCTGAGGCGGGAGACCAAGTGTCCCTTTCCACGTGCCACAGGAATCCTGGAACTCCTATCAAGTTTCACGAGGAGTCAGGCATCGTCTCCTTTGGAGGCACTGATCTCCGCGTACCTCTGGAGTTTTCAAAGGATGTGAGGCCCCCGGTCGCCATGAAGTGGGGAACTAGGTCTTTCTCTGTGGTCTCCACAGGGGATTCAGACATCCTTTCGTCTTGGGAGATCGAAGACGAGCCTGCATTCAAGTCACTGCAGGGATATCCGGCCTTATTTCGCGTCAGGGCATAGCAGTGTCCATTCCACTTGAGGCCGCAAACTCACGGTCCCTCTCACATACCTAGAGCTGAGAGAAGCCTCCTCTTGAGGTGCTTGTGGTACGGTGGTATGCCTCTGGAGTCGAAGCCAGGGACTAACCTCTCATCTAGAGTTGATTTTTGGTCCACGGAGGTCTTTCGTGTTGCTACAGTGACCTGAGGATCCCTCTAGCCTTGAAACAGTGTTCTTGGGGTTTCTCTGGAGTGCCATCAAGGAAATCAAGGCTTCTTTCATGTTTGATGTGTAACACGGAATGGCTCTGCACGCAGTGCAGGCGAATCGGGCCTCATCTCACGGCGAGGGGGAAGTCTCATGGTTTTTCTCGAGTTGCGGCGAGAACCTGGGTTATATTCTCGAGTTACGAAGGGGATGGCCCTTCCACCCACGTGTTTGTTCAGCGACGTCAGGACTCCTTCCTAGTTGCGAGGGACAACTCGGGATTCTCCTCGATGCTTGGCAGGGCAATTGGAACGCCTCTCCAGCTGAGGCGGGAGACCAAGGGTCCCTTTCCACGTGCCACAGGAATCCTGGGACTCCTATCAAGTTTCACGAGGAGTCAGGAATCGTCTCCCTTGGAGGCACTGATCTCCGCGTACCTCTGGAGTTTTCAAAGGATGTGATGCCTCCGGTCGCGATGAGGTGGGGAACTAGGTCTTTCTCTGTGGTCTCCGCAGGGGATTCAGACATCCTTTCGTCTTGGGAAATGCAAGACGAGCCTGCATTCAAGGCACTGCAGTTATATCCGGCCTTATTTCGAGTCAGGGCATCGCAGTGTCCATTCGACTTGAGGCCGCAAACTCAGGGTCCCTCTCACATACCTAGAGCTGAGAGAAGCCTCCTCTTGAGGTGCTTGTGGTAAGGTGGTATTCCTCTGGAGTTGAAGCCAGGGACTAACTTCTCATCTCGAGTTGATTTGTGGTCCACGGAGCTCTTTCGTGTTGCTACAGTGACCTCAGGATCCCTCTAGCCTTGAAACAGTGTTCTTGGGGTTTCTCTGGAGTGCCATCAAGGAAATCAAGGCTCCTTTCATGTGTGATGTGCAACACGGAATTGCTCTGCACGCAGTGCAGGGGAATCTGGCCTCATCTCGCGGTGAGGGGGAAATCTCATGGTTTTTCTCGAGTTGCGGCGGGAACCTGGGGTATATTCTCGAGTTACGACGGGGATGGCCCTTCCACCCACGTGTTTGTTCAGCGACGACAGGACTCCTGCCTAGTTGCGAGGGAAAACTCGGGATTCTCCTCGAGGCTTGGCAGGGAAATTGGGACGCCTCTCCAGCTGAGGCGGGAGACCAAGCATCCCTTTCCACGTGCACAGGAATCCTGGGACTCCTATCAAGTTTCACGAGGAGTCAGGCATCGTCTCCCTTGGAGGCACTGATCTCCGCGTACGTCTGGAGTTTTCAAAGGATGTGAGGCCTCCGGTCGCGATGAGGTGGGGAACTAGGTCTTTCTCTGTGGTCTCCACAGGGGATTCAGACATCCTTTCGTCTTGGGAGATGCAAGACGAGCCTGCATTCAAGGCACTGCAGGGATATCCGGCGTTATTTCGCGTCAGGGCATCCCAGTGTCCATTCCACTTGAGGCCGCAAACTCAGGGTCCCTCTCACATACCTAGAGCTGAGAGAAGCCTCCTCTTGAAGTGCTTGTGGTAAGGTGGTATTCCTCTGGAGTCGAAGCCAGGGACTAACCTCTCATCTCGAGTTGATTTTTGGTCCACGGAGCTCTTTCTTGTTGCTACAGTGACCTCAGGATCCCTCTAGCCTTGAAACAGTGTTCTTGGGGTTTCTCTGGAGTTGCATCAAGGAAATCAAGGCTCCTTTCATGTGTGATGTGCAACACGGAATTGCTCTGCACGCAGTGCAGGGGAATCGGGTCTCATGTCGCGGCGAGGGGGAAGTCTCATGGTTTTTCTCGAGTTGCGGCGGGAACCTGGGGTATATTCTCGAGTTACGACGGGGATGGTCCCTCCACCCACGTGTTTGTTCAGCGACGTCAGGACTCCTGCCTAGTTGCGAGGGACAACTCGGGATTCTCCTCGAGGCTTGGCAGGGCAATTGGGACGCCTCTCCAGCTGAGGCGGGAGACCAAGTGTCCCTTTCCACGTGCCACAGGAATCCTGGAACTCCTATCAAGTTTCACGAGGAGTCAGGCATCGTCTCCTTTGGAGGCACTGATCTCCGCGTACCTCTGGAGTTTTCAAAGGATGTGAGGCCCCCGGTCGCCATGAAGTGGGGAACTAGGTCTTTCTCTGTGGTCTCCACAGGGAATTCAGACGTCCTTTCATCTTGGGAGATACAAGACGAGCCTGCATTCAAGTCACTGCACGGATATCCGGCCTTATTTCGCGTCAGGGCATCGCAGTGTACATTCCACTTGAGGCCGGAAACTCACGGTCCCTCTCACATACCTAGAGCTGAGAGAAGCCTCCTCTTGAGGTGCTTGTGGTAAGGTGGTATGCCTCTGGAGTCGAAGCCAGGGACTAACCTCTCATCTCGAGTTGATTTTTGGTCCACGGAGGTCTTTCGTGTTGCTACAGTGACCTGAGGATCCCTCTAGCCTTGAAACAGTGTTCTTGGGGTTTCTCTGGAGTGCCATCAAGGAAATCAAGGCTGCTTTCATGTTTGATGTGTAACACGGAATGGCTCTGCACGCAGTGCAGGGGAATCGGGCCTCATCTCGCGGCGAGGGGGAAGTCTCATGGTTTTTCTCGAGTTGCAGCGGGAACCTGGGGTATATTCTCGAGTTACGACGGGGATGGCCCTTCCACACACGTGTTTGTTCAGCGACGTCAGGATTCCTGCCTAGTTGCGAGGGACAATTCGGGATTCTCCTCGAGGCTTGGCAGGGCAATTGGGACGCCTCTCCAGCTGAGGCGGGAGACCAAGGGTCCCTTTCCACGTGCCACAGGAATCCTGGGACTCCTATCAAGTGTCACGAGGAGTCAGGCATCGTCTCCTTTGGAGGCACTGACCTCCGCGTACCTCTGGAGTTTTCAAAGGATGTGAGGCCTCCGGTCACGATCATGTGGGGAACTAGGTCTTTCTGTGTGGTCTCCACAGGGGATTCAGACATCCTTTCATCTTGAGAGATGCATGACGAGCCTGCATTCAAGTCACTGCAGGGATATCCGGCCTTATATTGAGTCAGGGCATCGCGGTGTCCATTCCACTTGAGTCCGAAAACTCAGGGTCCCTCCCACATACCTAGAGCTGAGAGAAGCCTCCTCTTGAGGTGCTTGTGGTAAGGTGGTATTCCTCTGGAGTCGAAGCCAGGGACTAACCTCTCATCTCGAGTTGATTTTTGGTCCATGGAGCTCTTTCATGTTACTACAGTGACCTCAGGATCCCTCTAGCCTTGAAACAGTGTTCTTGGGGTTTGTCTGGAGTGCCATCAAGGAAATCAAGGCTCCTTTCATGTGTGATGTGCAACACGGAATTGCTCTGCACGCAGTGCAGGGGAATCGGGCCTCATCTCGCGGCGAGGGGGAAGTCTCATGGTTTTTCTCGAGTTGCGGCGGGAGCCTGGGGTATATTCTCGAGTTACGACGGGGATGGCCCTTCCACCCACGTGTTTGTTCAGCGACGTCAGGACTCCTGCCTAGTTGCCAGGGACCACTCGGGATTCTCCTCGAGGCTTGGCAGGGCAATTGGGACGCCTCTCCAGCTGAGGCGGGAGACCAAGGGTCCCTTTCCACGTGCCACAGGAATCCTGGGACTCCTATCAAGTTTCACGAGGAGTCAGGCATCGTCTCCTTTGGAGGCACTGATCTCCGCGTACCTCTGGAGTTTTCAAAGGATGTGAGTCCTCCGGTCGCGATGAGGTGGGGAACTAGGTCTTTCTCTATGGTCTCCACAGCGGATTCAGACATCCTTTCGTCATGGGAGATGCACGACGAGCCTGCATTCAAGTCAATGCAGGGATATCTGGCCTTATTTCAAGTAAGGGCATCGCGGTGTCCATTCCACTTGAGGCCGCAAACTCAGGGTCCCTCTCACATACCTAGAGCTGAGAGAAGCCTCTTCTTGAGGTGCTTGTGGTAAGGTGGTATTCCTCTGGAGTCGAAGCCAGGGACTAACCTCACATCTCGAGTTGATTTTTGGTCCACGGAGCTCTTTCGTGTGACTACAGTGACCTCAGGATCCCTCTAGCCTTGAAACAGTGTTCTTGGGGTTTCTCTGGAGTGCCATCAAAGAAATCAAGTCTCTTTTCATGTGTGATGTGCAACACGGAATTGTTCTGCACGCAATGCAGGGGAATCGGGCCTCATCTCCTGGCGAGGGGGAAGTCTCATGGTTTTCCTCGAGTTGTGGCGGGAACCTGGGGTATATTCTCGAGTTACGACGGGGATGGCCCTTCCACCCACGTGTTTGTTCAGCGACGTAAGGACTCCTGCCTAGTTGGGAGGGACAACTCGGGATTCTCCTCGAGGCTTGGCAGGGCAATTGGGACGCCTCTCCAGCTGAGGCGGGAGACCAAGGGTCCTTTTCCACGTGCCACAGGAATCCTGGGACTCCTATCAAGTTTCACGAGGAGTCAGGCATCGTCTCCTTTGGAGGCACTGATCTCCGCGTACCTCTGGAGTTTTCAAAGGATGTGAGGCCTCCGGTCGCGATGAGGTGGGGAACTAGGTCTTTCTCTGTGGTCTCCACAGGGGATTCAGACATCCTTTCGTCTTGGGAGATGCAAGACGAGCCTGCATTCAAGTCACTGCAGGGATATCCGGCCTTATTTCAAGTCAGGGCATCGCGGTATCCATTCCACTTGAGGCCGCAAACTCAGGGTCCCTCTCACATACCTAGAGCTGAGAGAAGCCTCCTCTTGAGGTGCTTGTGGTAAGGCGGTATTCCTCTGGAGTGGAAGCCAGGGACTAACCTCTCATCTCGAGTTGATTTTTGGTCCACGGTGCTCTTTCGTGTTGCTACAGTGACCTCAGGATCCCTCTATCCTTGAAACAGTGTTCTTGGGGTTTCTCTGGAGTGCCATCAAGGAAATCAAGGCTCCTTTCATGTGTGATGTGCAACACGGAATTGCTCTGCACGCAGTGCAGGGGAATCGGGCCTCATCTCGCGGCGAGGTGGAAGTCTCATGGTTTTTCTCGAGTTGCGGCGGGAACCTGGGGTATATTCTCGAGTTACGACGGGGATGGCCCTTCCACCCACGTGTTTGTTCAGCGACGTCAGGACTCCTGCCTAGTTGCGAGGGACAACTCGGGATTCTCCTCGAGGCTTGGCAGGGCAATTGGGTCGCCTGTCCAGCTGAGGCGGGAGACCAAGTGTCCCTTTCCACGTGCCACAGGAATCCTGGGACTCCTGTCAAGTTTCACGAGGAGTCAGGCATCGTCTCCTTTGGAGGCACTGATCTCCGCGTACCTCTGGAGTTTTCAAAGGATGTGAGGCCTCCGGTCGCGATGAGGTGGGGAACTAGGTCTTTCTCTGTGGTCTCCACAGGGGATTCAGACATCCTTTCTTCTTGGGAGATGCAAGACGAGCCTGCATTCAAGTCACTGCAGGGATATCCGGCCTTATTTCGAGTCAGGGCATCGCGGTGTCCATTCCACTTGAGGCCGCAAACTCAGGGTCCCTCTCACATACCTAGAGCTGAGAGAAGCCTCCTTTTGAGGTGTTTGTGGTAAGGTGGTATTCCTCTGGAGTCGAAGCCAGGGACTAACCTCTCATCTCGAGTTCATTTTTGGTCCACGGAGCTCTTTCGTGTTGCTACAGTGACCTCAGGATCCCTCTAGCCTTGAAACAGTATTCTTGGGGTTTCTCTGGAGTGCCATCAAGGAAATCAAGGCTCCTTTCATGTGTGATGTGCAACACGGAATTGCTCTGCACGCAGTGCAGGGGAATCGGGCCTCATCTCGCGGCGAGGGGGAAGTCTCATGGTTTTTCTCGAGTTGCGGCGGGAACCTGGGGTATATTCTCGAGTTACGACGGGGATGGCCCTTCCACCCACGTGTTTGTTCAGCGACATCAGGACTCCTGCCTAGTTGCGAGGGACAACTCAGGATTCTCCTCGAGGCTTTGCAGGGCAATTGTGACGCCTGTCCAGCTGAGGCGGGAGACCAAGGGTCCCTTTCCACGTGCCACAGGAATCCTGGGACTCCTATCAAGTGTCACGAGGAGTCAGGCATCGTCTCCTTTGGAGGCACTAACCTCCGCGTACCTCTGGAGTTTTCAAAGGATGTGAGGCCTCCGGTCACGATGATGTGGGGAACTAGGTCTTTCTGTGTGGTCTCCACAGGGGATTCAGACATCCTTTCATCTTGAGAGATGCATGACGAGCCTGCATTCAAGTCACTGCAGGGATATCCGGACTTATATTGAGTCAGGGCATCGCGGTGTCCATTCCACTTGAGGCCGCAAAATCAGGGTCCCTCCCACATACCTAGAGCTGAGAGAAGCCTCCTCTTGAGGTGCTTGTGGTAAGGTGGTATTCCTCTGGAGTCGAAGCCAGGGACTAACCTCTCATCTCGAGTTGATTTTTGGTCCACGGAGCTCTTTCGTGTGGCTACAGTCACCTCAGGATCCCTCTAGCCTTGAAACAGAGTTCTTGGGGTTTCTCTGTAGTGCCATCAAGGAAATCAAGGCTCCTTTCATGTGTGATGTGCAACACGGAATTGCTCTGCACGCAGTGCAGGGGAATCGGGCCTCATCTCGTGGCGAGGAGGACGTCTCATGGTTTTTCTCGAGTTGCGGCGGGAGCCTGGGGTATATTCTCGAGTTACGACGGGGATGGCCCTTCCACCCACGTCTTTGTTCAGCGACGTCAGGATTCCTGCCTAGTTGCGAGGGACAACTCGGGATTCTCCTCGAGGCTTGGCAGGGCAATTGGGACGCCTCTCCAGCTGAGGCGGGAGACCAAGGGTCCCTTTCCACGTGCCACAGGAATCCTGGGACTTCTATCAAGTTTCACGAGGAGTCAGGCATCGTCTCCTTTGGAGGCACTGATCTCCGCGTACCTCTGGAGTTTTCAAAGGATGTGAGGCCTCCGGTTGCGATGAGGTGGGGAACTAGGTCTTTCTCTGTTGTCTCCACAGGGGATTCAGACATCCTTTCACTTGGGAGATGCAAGACGAGCCTGAATTCAAATCACTGCAGTGATATCCGGCCTTATATCGAGTCAGGGAATCGCGGTGTCCATTCCACTTGAGGCCGCAAACTCAGGGTCCCTCTCACATACCTAGAGCTGAGAGAAGCCTCCTCTTGAGGTGCTTGTGGTAAGGTGGTATTCCTCTGGAGTCGAAGCCAGGGACTAACCTCTCATCTCGAGTTGATTTTTGGTCCACGGAGCTCTTTCGTGTTGCTACAGTGACCTCAGGATCCCTCGAGCCTTGAAACAGTGTTCTTGGGGTTTCTCTGGATTGCCATCAAGGAAATCAAGGCTCCTTTCATGTGTGATGTGCAACACGGAATTGCTCTGCACGCAGTGCAGGGGAATCGGGCCTCATCTCGCGGCGAGGGGGAAGTCTCATGGTTTTCCTCGAGTTGCGGCGGGAACCTGGGGTATATTCTCGAGTTACGACGGGGATGGCCCTTCCACCCACGTGTTTGTTCAGCGACGTCAGGACTCCTGCCTAGTTGCGAGGGACAACTCGGGATTCTCCTCGAGGCTTGGCAGGGCAATTGGGACGCCTGTCCAGCTGAGGCGGGAGACCAAGGGTCCCTTTCCACGTGCCACAGGAATCCTGGGACTCCTATCAAGTTTCACGAGGAGTCAGGCATCGTCTCCTTTGGAGGCACTGATCTCCGTGTACCTCTGGAGTTTTCAAAGGATGTGAAGCCTCCGGTCGCGATGAGTGGGGAACTAGGTCTTTCTCTGTGGTCTCCACAGGGGATTCAGACATCCTTTCGTTTTGGGAGATGCAAGACGAGCCTGCATTCAAGTCACTGCAGGGATATCCGGCCTTATTTCGAGTCAGGGCATCGCGGTGTCCTTTCCACTTGAGGCCGCAAACTCGGGGTCCCTCTCACATACCTAGAGCTGAGAGAAGCCTCCTCTTGAGGTGCTTGTGGTAAGGTGGTATTCCTCTGGAGTCGAAGCCAGGGACTAACCTCTCATCTCGAGTTGATTTTTGGTCCACGGAGCTCTTTCGTGTTGCTACAGTGACCTCAGGATCCCTCTAGCCTTGAAACAGTGTTCTTGGGGTTTCTCTGGAGTGCCATCAAGGAAATCAAGGCTCCTTTCATGTGTGATTTGCAACACGGAATTGCTCTGCACGCAGTGCAGGGGAATCGGGCCTCATCTCGCGGCGAGGGGGAAGTCTCATGGTTTTTCTCGAGTTGCGGCGGGAACCTGGGGTATATTCTCGAGTTACGACGGGGATGGCCCTTCCACACACGTGTTTGTTCAGCGACGTCAGGATTCCTGCCTAGTTGCGACGGACAATTCGGGATTCTCCTCGAGGCTTGGCAGGGCAATTGGGACGCCTCTCCAGCTGAGGCGGGAGACCAAGCGTCCCTTTCCACGTGCCACAGGAATCCTGGGACTCCTATCAAGTTTCATGAGGCGTCAGGCATCGTCTCCTTTGGAGGCACTGATCTCCGCATACCTCTGGAGTTTTCAAAGGATGTGAGGCCTCCGGTCGCGATGAGGTGGGGAACTAGGTCTTTCTGTGTGGTCTCCACAGGGGATTCAGACATCCTTTCGTCTTGGGAGATGCAAGACCAGCCTGCATTCAAGTCACTGCAGGGATATCCGGCCTTATTTCGAGTCAGGGCATCGCGGTGTCCATTCCACTTGAGGCCGCAAACTCAGGGTCCCTCTCACATACCTAGAGCTGAGAGAAGCCTCCTCTTGAGGTGCTTGTGGTAAGGTGGTATACTTCTGGAGTCGAAGCCAGGGACTAACCTCTCATCTCGAGTTGATTTTTGGTCCACGGAGCTCTTTCCAGTGGCTACAGTGACCTCAAGATCCCTCTAGCCTTGAAACAGTGTTCTTGGGTTTTTTCTGGAGTGCCATCAAGGAAATCAAGGCTCCTTTCATGTGTGATGTGCAACACGGAATTGCTCTGCACGCAGTGCAGGGGAATCGGGCCTCATCTCGCGGCGAGGGGGAAGTCTCATGGTTTTCCTCGAGTTGTGGCGGGAACCTGGGGTATATTTTCGAGTTACGACGGGGATGGCCCTTCCACCCACGTGTTTGTTCAGCGACGGCAGGACTCCTGCCTAGTTGCGAGGGATAACTCGGGATTCTCCTCGAGGCTTGGCAGGGCAATTGGGACACCTGTCCAGCTGAGGCGGGAGACTAAGGGTCCCTTTCCACGTGCCACAGGAATCCTGGGACTCCTATCAAGTTTCACGAGGAGTCAGGCATCGTCTCCTTTGGAGGCACTGATCTCCGCGTACCTCTGGAGTTTACAAAGGATGTGAGGCATCGGGGCGCGATGAGGTGGGGAACTAGGTCTTTCTCTGTGGTCTCCACAGGGGATTCAGACATCCTTTCGTCTTGGGAAATGCAAGACGAGCCTGCATTCAAGTCACTGCAGGGATATCCTTCCTGATTTTGAGTCAGGGAATCGCGGTGTCCTTTCCACTTGAGGCCGCAAACTCAGGGTCCCTCTCACATACCTAGAGCTGAGAGAAGCCTCCTCTTGAGGTGCTTGTGGTAAGGTGGTATTCCTCTGGAGTCGAAGCCAGGGACTAACCTCTCATCTCGAGTTGATTTTTGGTCCACGGAGCTCTTTCGTGTGGCTACAGTGACCTCAGGATCCCTCTAGCCTTGAAACAGTGTTCTTGGGGTTTCTCTGGAGTGCCATCAAGGAAATCAAGGCTCCTTTCATGTGTGATGTGCAACACGGAATTGCTCTGCACGCAGTGCAGGGGAATCGGGCCTCATCTCGTGGCGAGGGGGAAGTCTCATGGTTTTTCTCGAGTTGCGGCGGGAGCCTGGGGTATATTCTCGAGTTACGACGGGGATGGCCCTTCCACCCACGTGTTTGTTCAGCGACGTCAGGACTCCTGCCTAGTTGCGAGGGACCACTCGGGATTCTCCTCGAGGCTTGGCAGGGCAATTGGGACGCCTCTCCAGCTGAGGGGGGAGACCAAGGGTCCCTTTCCACGTGCCACAGGAATCCTGGGACTCCTATCAAGTTTCACGAGGAGTCAGGCATCGTCTCCTTTGGAGGCACTGATCTCCGCGTACCTCTGGAGTTTTCAAAGGATGTGAGGCCTCCGGTCGCGATGAGGTGGGGAACTAGGTCTTTCTCTGTGGTCTCCACAGGGGATTCAGACATCCTTTCATTTGAGAGATGCAAGACGAGCCTGAATTCAAGTCACTGCAGGGATATCCGGCCTTATTTCGAGTCAGGGCATCGCGGTGTCCATTCCACTTGAGGCCGCAAATTCAGGGTCCCTCTCACATACCTAGAGCTGAGAGAAACCTCCTCTTGAGGTGCTTGTGGTAAGGTGGTATTCCTCTGGAGTCGAAGCCAGGGACTAACCTCTCATCTCGAGTTGATTTTTGGTCCACGGAGCTCTTTCGTGTTGCTACAGTGACCTCAGGATCCCTCTAGCCTTGAAACAGTGTTCTTGGGGTTTCTCTGGAGTGCCATCAAGGAAATCAAGGCTCCTTTCATGTGTGATGTGCAACACGGAATTGCTCTGCACGCAGTGCAGGGGAATCGGGCCTCATCTCGTGGCGAGGAGGAAGTCTCATGATTTTTCTCGAGTTGCGGCGGGAGCCTGGGGTATATTCTCGAGTTACGACGGGGATGGCCCTTCCACCCACGTGTTTGTTCAGCGACGTCAGGACTCCTGCCTAGTTGCGAGGGACAACTCGGGATTCTCCTCGAGGCTTGGCAGGGCAATTGGGACGCCTCTCCAGCTGAGGCGGGAGACCAAGTTCCCTTTCCACGTGCCACAGGAATCCTGGGACTCCTATCAAGTTTCACGAGGAGTCAGGCATCGTCTCCTTTGGAGGCACTGATCTCCGCGTACCTCTGGAATTTTCAAAGGATGTGAGGCCTCCGGTCGCGATGAGATGGGGAACTAGGTCTTTCTCTGTGGTCTCCACAGGGGATTCAGACATCCTTTCGTCTTGGGAGATGCAAAATGAGCTTACATTCAAGTCACTGCAGGGATATCCGACCTTATATTGAGTCAGGGCATCGCGGTGTCCATTCCACTTGAGTCCGAAAACTCAGGGTCCCTCCCACATACCTAGAGCTGAGAGAAGCCTCCTCTTGAGGTGCTTGTGGTAAGGTGGTATTCCTCTGTAGTCGAAGCCAGGGACTAACCTCTCATCTCGAGTTGATTTTTGGTCCATGGAGCTCTTTCATGTTACTACAGTGACCTCAGGATCCCTCTAGCCTTGAAACAGTGTTCTTGGGGTTTCTCTGGAGTGCCATCAAGGAAATCAAGGCTCCTTTCATGTGTGATGTGCAACACGGAATTGCTCTGCACGCAGTGCAGGGGAATCGGGCCTCATCTCGCGGCGAGGGGGAAGTCTCATGGTTTTTCTCGAGTTGCGGCGGGAACCTGGGGTATATTCTCGAGTTACGACGGGGATGGCCCTTCCACCCACGTGTTTGTTCAGCGACGTCAGGACTCCTGCCTAGTTGCGAGGGACAACTCGGGATTCTCCTCGAGGCTTGGCAGGGCAATTGGGACGCCTCTCCAGCTGAGGCGGGAGACCAAGGGTCCCTTTCCACGTGCCACAGGAATCCTGGGACTCCTATCAAGTTTCACGAGGAGTCAGGCATCGTCTCCTTTGGAGGCACTGATCTCCGCGTACCTCTGGAGTTTTCAAAGGATGTGAGGCCTCCGGTCGCGATGAGGTGGGGAACTAGGTCTTTCTCTGTGGTCTCCACAGGGGATTCAGACATCCTTTCGTCTTGGGAGATGCAAGACGAGACTGCATTCAAGTCACTGCAGGGATATCTGGCCTTATTTCAAGTCAGGGCATCGCGGTGTCCATTCCACTTGAGGCCGCAAACTCAGGGTCCCTCTCACATACCTAGAGCTGAGAGAAGCCTCCTCTTGAGGTGCTTGTGGTAAGGTGGTATTCCTCTGGAGTCGAAGCCAGGGACTAACCTCTCATCTCGAGTTGATTTTTGGTCCACGGAGCTCTTTCGTGTTGCTACAGTGACCTCAGGATCCCTCTAGCCTTGAAACAGTGTTCTTGGGGTTTCTCTGGAGTGCCATCAAGGAAATCAAGGCTCCTTTCATGTGTGATGTGCAACACGGAATTGCTCTTCACGCAGTGCAGGGGAATCGGGCCCCATCTCGCGGCGAGTGGGAAGTCTCATGGTTTTTCTCGAGATGCGGCGGGAACCTGGGGTATATTCTCGAGTTACGACGGGGATGGCCCTTCCACCCACGTGTTTGTTCAGCGACGTCAGGACTCCTGCCTAGTTGCGAGGGACAACTCGGGATTCTCCTCGAGGCTTGGCAGGGCAATTGGGACGCCTCTCCAGCTGAGGCGGGAGACCAAGGGTCCCTTTCCACGTGCCACAGGAATCCTGGGACTCCTATCAAGTTTCACGAGGAGTCAGGCATCGTCTCCTTTGGAGGCACTGATCTCCGCGTACCTCTGGAGTTTTCAAAGGATGTGAGGCTTCCGGTCGCGATGAGGTGGGGAACTAGGTCTTTCTCTGTGGTCTCCACAGGGGATTCAGACATCCTTTCGTCTTGGGAGATGCAAGACGAGCCTGCATTCAAGTCACTGCAGGGATATCTGGCCTTATTTCAAGTCAGGGCATCGCGGTGTCCATTCCACTTGAGGCCGCAAACTCAGGGTCCCTCTCACATACCTAGAGCTGAGAGAAGCCTCCTCTTGAGGTGCTTGTGGTAAGGTGGTATTCCTCTGGAGTCGAAGCCAGGGACTAACCTCTCATCTCGAGTTGATTTTTGGTCCACGGAGCTCTTTCGTGTTGCTACAGTGACCTCAGGATCCCTCTAGCCTTGAAACAGTGTTCTTGGGGTTTCTCTGGAGTGCCATCAAGGAAATCAAGGCTCCTTTCATGTGTGATGTGCAACACGGAATTGCTCTGCACGCAGTGCAGGGGAATCGGGCCTCATCTCGCGGCGAGGGGGAAGTCTCATGGTTTTTCTCGAGTTGCAGCGGGAACCTGGGGTATATTCTCGAGTTACGACGGGGATGGCCCTTCAACCCACGTGTTTGTTCAGCGACGTCAGGACTCCTGCCTAGTTGCGAGGGACAACTCAGGATTCTCCTCAAGGCTTGGCAGGGCAATTGGGACGCGTCTCCAGCTGAGGCGGGAGACCAAGTGTCCCTTTCCACGTGCCACAGGAATTCTGGGACTCCTATCAAGTTTCACGAGGAGTCAGGCATCGTCTCCTTTGGAGGCACTGATCTCCGCGTACCTCTGGAGTTTTCAAAGGATATGAGGCCTCCGGTCACGATGATGTGGGGAACTAGGTCTTTCTGTGTGGTCTCCACAGGGGATTCAGACATCCTTTCATCTTGGGAGATGCAAGACGAGCCTGCATTCAAGTCACTGCAGGGATATCCGGCCTTATATTGAGTCAGGGCATCGCGGTGTCCATTCCACTTGAGGCCGAAAACTCAGGGTCCCACCCACATACCTAGAGCTGAGAGAAGCCTCCTCTTGAGGTGCTTGTGGTAAGGTGGTATTCCTCTGGAGTCGAAGCCAGGGACTAACCTCTCATCTCGATTTGATTCTTGGTCCATGGAGCTCTTTCATGTTACTACAGTGACCTCAGGATCCCTCTAGCCTTGAAACAGTGTTCTTGGGGTTTCTCTGGAGTGCCATCAAGGAAATCAAGGCTCCTTTCATGTGTGATGTGCAACACGGAATTGCTCTGCACGCAGTGCAGGGGAATCGGGCCCCATCTCGCGGCGAGGGGGAAGTCTCATGGTTTTTCTCGAGTTGCGGCGGGAACCTGGGGTATATTCTCGAGTTACGACGGGGATGGCCCTTCCACCCACGTGTTTGTTCAGCGACGTCAGGACTCCTGCCTAGTTGCGAGGGACCACTCGGGATTCTCCTCGAGGCTTGGCAGGGCAATTGGGACGCCTGTCCATCTGAGGCGGGAGACCAAGGGTCCCTTTGCACGTGCCACAGGAATCCTGGGACTCCTATCAAGTTTCACGAGGAGTCAGGCATCGTCTCCTTTGGAGGCACTGATCTCCGCGTACCTCTGGAATTTTCAAAGGATGTGAGGCATCCGGTCGCGATGAGGTGGGGAACTAGGTCTTTCTCTGTGGTCTCCACAGCGGATTCAGACATCCTTTCGTCTTGGGAGATGCAAGACCAGCCTGCATTCAAGTCACTGCAGGGATATCCTGCCTTATTTCGAGTCAGGGCATCGCGGTGTCCTTTCCACTTGAGGCCGCAAACTCAGGGTCCCTCTCACATACCTAGAGCTGAGAGAAGCCTCCTCTTGAGGTGCTTGTGGTAAGGTGGTATTCCTCTGGAGTCGAAGCCAGGGACTAACCTCTCATCTCGAGTTGATTTTTGGTCCACGGAGCTCTTTCCTGTTGCTACAGTGACCTCAGGATCCCTCTAGCCTTGAAACAGTGTTCTTGGGGTTTCTCTGGAGTGCCATCAAGGAAATGAAGGCTCCTTTCATGTGTGATGTGCAACACGGAATTGCTCTGCACGCAGTGCAGGGGAATCGGGCCTCATCTCTCGGCGAGGGGGAAGTCTCATGGTTTTTCTCGAGTTGCAGCGGGAACCTGGGGTATATTCTCGAGTTACGACGGGGATGGCCCTTCCACACACGTGTTTGTTCAGCGACGTCAGGATTCCTGCCTAGTTGCGAGGGACAATTCGGGATTCTCCTCGAGGCTTGGCAGGGCAATTGGGACACCTCTCCAGCTGAGGCGGGAGACCAAGGGTCCCTTTCCACGTGCCACAGGAATCCTGGGACTCCTATCAAGTGTCACGAGGAGTCAGGCATCGTCTCCTTTGGAGGCACTGACCTCCGCGTACCTCTGGAGTTTTCAAAGGATGTGAGGCCTCCGGTCACGATCATGTGGGGAACTAGGTCTTTCTGTGTGGTCTCCACAGGGGATTCAGACATCCTTTCATCTTGAGAGATGCATGACGAGCCTGCATTCAAGTCACTGCAGGGATATCCGGCCTTATATTGAGTCAGGGCATCGCGGTGTCCATTCCACTTGAGTGCAAAAACTCAGGGTCCCTCCCACATACCTAGAGCTGAGAGAAGCCTCCTCTTGAGGTGCTTGTGGTAAGGTGGTATTCCTCTGGAGTCGAAGCCAGGGACTAACCTCTCATCTCGAGTTGATTTTTGGTCCATGGAGCTCTTTCATGTTACTACAGTGACCTCAGGATCCCTCTAGCCTTGAAACAGTGTTCTTGGGGTTTGGCTGGAGTGCCATCAAGGAAATCAAGGCTCCTTTCATGTGTGATGTGCAACACGGAATTGCTCTGCACGCAGTGCAGGGGAATCGGGCCTCATCTCGCGGCGAAGGGGAAGTCTCATGGTTTTTCTCGAGTTGCGGCGGGAGCCTGGGGTATATTCTCGAGTTACGACGGGGATGGCCCTTCCACCCACGTGTTTGTTCAGCGACGTCAGGACTCCTGCCTAGTTGCGAGGGACCACTCGGGATTCTCCTCGAGGCTTGGCAGGGCAATTGGGACGCCTCTCCAGCTGAGGCGGGAGACCAAGGGTCCCTTTCCACGTGCCACAGGAATCCTGGGACTCCTATCAAGTTTCACGAGGAGTCAGGCATCGTCTCCTTTGGAGGCACTGATCTCCGCGTACCTCTGGAGTTTTCAAAGGATGTGAGTCCTCCGGTTGCGATGAGGTGGGGAACTAGGTCTTTCTCTGCGGTCTCCACAGCGGATTCAGACATCCTTTCGTCATGGGAGATGCACGACGAGCCTGCATTCAAGTCACTGCAGGGATATCTGGCCTTATTTCAAGTCAGGGCATCGCGGTGTCAATTCCACTTGAGGCCGCAAACTCAGGGTCCCTCTCACATACCTAGAGCTGAGAGAAGCCTCCTCTTGAGGTGCTTGTGGTAAGGTGGTATTCCTCTGGAGTCGAAGCCAGGGACTAACCTCTCATCTCGAGTTGATTTTTGGTCCACGAAGCTCTTTCGTGTTGCTACAGTGACCTCAGGATCCCTCTAGCCTTGAAACAGTATTCTTGGGGTTTCTCTGGAGTGCCATCAAGGAAATCAAGGCTCCTTTCATGTGTGATGTGCAACACGGAATTGCTCTGCACGCAGTGCAGGGGAATCGGGCCTCATCTCGCGGCGAGGGGGAAGTCTCATGGTTTTTCTCGAGTTGCGGCGGGAACCTGGGGTATATTCTCGAGTTACGACGGGGATGGCCCTTCCACCCACGTGTTTGTTCAGCGACATCAGGACTCCTGCCTAGTTGCGAGGGACAACTCAGGATTCTCCTCGAGGCTTGGCAGGGCAATTGGGACGCCTGTCCAGCTGAGGCGGGAGACCAAGGGTCCCTTTCCACGTGCCACAGGAATCCTGGGACTCCTATCAAGTGTCACGAGGAGTCAGGCATCGTCTCCTTTGGAGGCACTAACCTCCGCGTACCTCTGGAGTTTTCAAAGGATGTGAGGCCTCCGGTCACGATGATGTGGGGAACTAGGTCTTTCTGTGTGGTCTCCACAGGGGATTCAGACATCCTTTCATCTTGAGAGATGCATGACGAGCCTGCATTCAAGTCACTGCAGGGATATCCGGACTTATATTGAGTCAGGGCATCGCGGTGTCCATTCCACTTGAGGCCGAAAACTCAGGGTCCCACCCACATACCTAGAGCTGAGAGAAGCCTCCTCTTGAGGTGCTTGTGGTAAGGTGGTATTCCTCTGGAGTCGAAGCCAGGGACTAACCTCTCATCTCGATTTGATTCTTGGTCCATGGAGCTCTTTCATGTTACTACAGTGACCTCAGGATCCCTCTAGCCTTGAAACAGTGTTCTTGGGGTTTCTCTGGAGTGCCATCAAGGAAATCAAGGCTCCTTTCATGTGTGATGTGCAACACGGAATTGCTCTGCACGCAGTGCAGGGGAATCGGGCCCCATCTCGCGGCGAGGGGGAAGTCTCATGGTTTTTCTCGAGTTGCGGCGGGAACCTGGGGTATATTCTCGAGTTACGACGGGGATGGCCCTTCCACCCACGTGTTTGTTCAGCGACGTCAGGACTCCTGCCTAGTTGCGAGGGACCACTCGGGATTCTCCTCGAGGCTTGGCAGGGCAATTGGGACGCCTGTCCATCTGAGGCGGGAGACCAAGGGTCCCTTTGCACGTGCCACAGGAATCCTGGGACTCCTATCAAGTTTCACGAGGAGTCAGGCATCGTCTCCTTTGGAGGCACTGATCTCCGCGTACCTCTGGAATTTTCAAAGGATGTGAGGCATCCGGTCGCGATGAGGTGGGGAACTAGGTCTTTCTCTGTGGTCTCCACAGCGGATTCAGACATCCTTTCGTCTTGGGAGATGCAAGACCAGCCTGCATTCAAGTCACTGCAGGGATATCCTGCCTTATTTCGAGTCAGGGCATCGCGGTGTCCTTTCCACTTGAGGCCGCAAACTCAGGGTCCCTCTCACATACCTAGAGCTGAGAGAAGCCTCCTCTTGAGGTGCTTGTGGTAAGGTGGTATTCCTCTGGAGTCGAAGCCAGGGACTAACCTCTCATCTCGAGTTGATTTTTGGTCCACGGAGCTCTTTCCTGTTGCTACAGTGACCTCAGGATCCCTCTAGCCTTGAAACAGTGTTCTTGGGGTTTCTCTGGAGTGCCATCAAGGAAATGAAGGCTCCTTTCATGTGTGATGTGCAACACGGAATTGCTCTGCACGCAGTGCAGGGGAATCGGGCCTCATCTCTCGGCGAGGGGGAAGTCTCATGGTTTTTCTCGAGTTGCAGCGGGAACCTGGGGTATATTCTCGAGTTACGACGGGGATGGCCCTTCCACACACGTGTTTGTTCAGCGACGTCAGGATTCCTGCCTAGTTGCGAGGGACAATTCGGGATTCTCCTCGAGGCTTGGCAGGGCAATTGGGACGCCTCTCCAGCTGAGGCGGGAGACCAAGGGTCCCTTTCCACGTGCCACAGGAATCCTGGGACTCCTATCAAGTGTCACGAGGAGTCAGGCATCGTCTCCTTTGGAGGCACTGACCTCCGCGTACCTCTGGAGTTTTCAAAGGATGTGAGGCCTCCGGTCACGATCATGTGGGGAACTAGGTCTTTCTGTGTGGTCTCCACAGGGGATTCAGACATCCTTTCATCTTGAGAGATGCATGACGAGCCTGCATTCAAGTCACTGCAGGGATATCCGGCCTTATATTGAGTCAGGGCATCGCGGTGTCCATTCCACTTGAGTGCAAAAACTCAGGGTCCCTCCCACATACCTAGAGCTGAGAGAAGCCTCCTCTTGAGGTGCTTGTGGTAAGGTGGTATTCCTCTGGAGTCGAAGCCAGGGACTAACCTCTCATCTCGAGTTGATTTTTGGTCCATGGAGCTCTTTCATGTTACTACAGTGACCTCAGGATCCCTCTAGCCTTGAAACAGTGTTCTTGGGGTTTGGCTGGAGTGCCATCAAGGAAATCAAGGCTCCTTTCATGTGTGATGTGCAACACGGAATTGCTCTGCACGCAGTGCAGGGGAATCGGGCCTCATCTCGCGGCGAAGGGGAAGTCTCATGGTTTTTCTCGAGTTGCGGCGGGAGCCTGGGGTATATTCTCGAGTTACGACGGGGATGGCCCTTCCACCCACGTGTTTGTTCAGCGACGTCAGGACTCCTGCCTAGTTGCGAGGGACCACTCGGGATTCTCCTCGAGGCTTGGCAGGGCAATTGGGACGCCTCTCCAGCTGAGGCGGGAGACCAAGGGTCCCTTTCCACGTGCCACAGGAATCCTGGGACTCCTATCAAGTTTCACGAGGAGTCAGGCATCGTCTCCTTTGGAGGCACTGATCTCCGCGTACCTCTGGAGTTTTCAAAGGATGTGAGTCCTCCGGTTGCGATGAGGTGGGGAACTAGGTCTTTCTCTGCGGTCTCCACAGCGGATTCAGACATCCTTTCGTCATGGGAGATGCACGACGAGCCTGCATTCAAGTCACTGCAGGGATATCTGGCCTTATTTCAAGTCAGGGCATCGCGGTGTCAATTCCACTTGAGGCCGCAAACTCAGGGTCCCTCTCACATACCTAGAGCTGAGAGAAGCCTCCTCTTGAGGTGCTTGTGGTAAGGTGGTATTCCTCTGGAGTCGAAGCCAGGGACTAACCTCTCATCTCGAGTTGATTTTTGGTCCACGGAGCTCTTTCGTGTTGCTACAGTGACCTCAGGATCCCTCTAGCCTTGAAACAGTATTCT
This sequence comes from Cervus elaphus, assembly GCF_910594005.1. Lineage (NCBI taxonomy): Eukaryota > Metazoa > Chordata > Mammalia > Artiodactyla > Cervidae > Cervus > Cervus elaphus. The sequence goes on along the minus strand of NW_025316730.1, from coordinate 218,705 downwards.
TGGGGTTTCTCTGGAGTGCCATCAAGGAAATCAAGGCTCCTTTCATGTGTGATGTGCAACACGGAATTGCTCTGCACGCAGTGCAGGGGAATCGGGCCTCATCTCGCGGCGAGGGGGAAGTCTCATGGTTTTTCTCGAGTTGCGGCGGGAACCTGGGGTATATTCTCGAGTTACGACGGGGATGGCCCTTCCACCCACGTGTTTGTTCAGCGACATCAGGACTCCTGCCTAGTTGCGAGGGACAACTCAGGATTCTCCTCGAGGCTTGGCAGGGCAATTGGGACGCCTGTCCAGCTGAGGCGGGAGACCAAGGGTCCCTTTCCACGTGCCACAGGAATCCTGGGACTCCTATCAAGTGTCACGAGGAGTCAGGCATCGTCTCCTTTGGAGGCACTAACCTCCGCGTACCTCTGGAGTTTTCAAAGGATGTGAGGCCTCCGGTCACGATGATGTGGGGAACTAGGTCTTTCTGTGTGGTCTCCACAGGGGATTCAGACATCCTTTCATCTTGAGAGATGCATGACGAGCCTGCATTCAAGTCACTGCAGGGATATCCGGACTTATATTGAGTCAGGGCATCGCGGTGTCCATTCCACTTGAGGCCGCAAACTCAGGGTCCCTCCCACATACCTAGAGCTGAGAGAAGCCTCCTCTTGAGGTGCTTGTGGTAAGGTGGTATTCCTCTGGAGTCGAAGCCAGGGACTAACCTCTCATCTCGAGTTGATTTTTGGTCCATGGAGCTCTTTCATGTTACTACAGTGACCTCAGGATCCCTCTAGCCTTGAAACAGTGTTCTTGGGGTTTGTCTGGAGTGCCATCAAGGAAATCAAGGCCCCTTTCATGTGTGATGTGCAACACGGAATTGCTCTGCACGCAGTGCAGGGGAATCGGGCCTCATCTCGCGGCGAGGGGGAAGTCTCATGGTTTTCCTCGAGTTGCGGCGGGAGCCTGGGGTATATTCTCGAGTTACGACGGGGATGGCCCTTCCACCCACGTGTTTGTTCAGCGACGTCAGGACTCCTGCCTAGTTGCGAGGGACCACTCGGGATTCTCCGCGAAGCTTGGCAGGGCAATTGGGACGCCTCTCGAGCTGAGGCGGGAGACCAAGGGTCCCTTTCCACGTGCCACAGGAATCCTGGGACTCCTATCAAGTTTCACGAGGTGTCAGGCATCGTCTCCTTTGGAGGCACTGATCTCCGCGTACCTCTGGAGTTTTCAAAGGATGTGAGGCATCCGGTCGCGATGATGTGGGGAACTAGGTCTTTCTCTGTGGTCTCCACAGGGGATTCAGACATCCTTTCGTCTTGGGAGATGCAAGACGAGCCTGCATTCAAGTCACTGCAGGGATATCCGGCCTTATTTCGAGTCAGGGCATCGCGGTGTCCATTCCACTTGAGGCCGCAAACTCAGGGTCCCTCTCACATACCTAGAGCTGAGAGAAGCCTCCTCTTGAGGTGCTTGTGGTAAGGTGGTATTCCTCTGGAGTCGAAGCCAGGGACTAACCTCTCATCTCGAGTTGATTTTTGGTCCACGGAGCTCTTTCGTGTTGCTACAGTGACCTCAGGATCCCTCTAGCCTTGAAACAGTGTTCTTGGGGTTTCTCTGGAGTGCCATCAAGGAAATCAAGGCTCCTTTCATGTGTGATGTGCAACACGGAATTGCTCTGCACGCAGTGCAGGGGAATCGGGCCTCATCTCGCGGCGAGGGGGAAGTCTCATGGTTTTTCTCGAGTTGCAGCGGGAACCTTGGGTATATTCTCGAGTTACGACGGGGATGGCCCTTCCACACACGTGTTTGTTCAGCGACGTCAGGATTCCTGCCTAGTTGCGAGGGACAATTCGGGATTCTCCTCGAGGCTTGGCAGGGCAATTGGGACGCCTCTCCAGCTGAGGCGGGAGACCAAGGGTCCCTTTCCACGTGCCACAGGAATCCTGGGACTCCTATCAAGTGTCACGAGGAGTCAGGCATCGTCTCCTTTGGAGGCACTGACCTCCGCGTACCTCTGGAGTTTTCAAAGGATGTGAGGCCTCCGGTCACGATCATGTGGGGAACTAGGTCTTTCTGTGTGGTCTCCACAGGGGATTCAGACATCCTTTCATCTTGAGAGATGCATGACGAGCCTGCATTCAAGTCACTGCAGGGATATCCGGCCTTATATTGAGTCAGGGCATCGCGGTGTCCATTCCACTTGAGTCCGAAAACTCAGGGTCCCTCCCACATACCTAGAGCTGAGAGAAGCCTCCTCTTGAGGTGCTTGTGGTAAGGTGGTATTCCTCTGGAGTCGAAGCCAGGGACTAACCTCTCATCTCGAGTTGATTTTTGGTCCATGGAGCTCTTTCATGTTACTACAGTGACCTCAGGATCCCTCTAGCCTTGAAACAGTGTTCTTGGGGTTTCTCTGGAGTGCCATCAAGGAAATCAAGGCTCCTTTCATGTGTGATGTGCAACACGGAATTGCTCTGCACGCAGTGCAGGGGAATCGGGCCTCATCTCGCGGCGAGGGGGAAGTCTCATGGTTTTTCTCGAGTTGCGGCGGGAGCCTGGGGTATATTCTCGAGTTACGACGGGGATGGCCCTTCCACCCACGTGTTTGTTCAGCGACGTCAGGACTCCTGCCTAGTTGCGAGGGACCACTCGGGATTCTCCTCGAGGCTTGGCAGGGCAATTGGGACGCCTCTCCAGCTGAGGCGGGAGACCAAGGGTCCCTTTCCACGTGCCACAGGAATCCTGGGAGTCCTATCAAGTTTCACGAGGAGTCAGGCATCGTCTCCTTTGGAGGCACTGATCTCCGCGTACCTCTGGAGTTTTCAAAGGATGTGAGTCCTCCGGTCGCGATGAGGTGGGGAACTAGGTCTTTCTCTATGGTCTCCACAGCGGATTCAGACATCCTTTCGTCATGGGAGATGCACGACGAGCCTGCATTCAAGTCAATGCAGGGATATCTGGCCTTATATCAAGTAAGGGCATCGCGGTGTCCATTCCACTTGAGGCCGCAAACTAAGGGTCCCTCTCACATACCTAGAGCTGAGAGAAGCCTCCTCTTGAGGTGCTTGTGGTAAGGTGGTATTCCTCTGGAGTCGAAGCCAGGGACTAACCTCTCATCTCGAGTTGATTTTTGGTCCACGGAGCTCTTTCGTGTTGCTACAGTGACCTCAGGATCCCTCTAGCCTTGAAACAGTGTTCTTGGGGTTTCTCTGGAGTGCCATCAAGGAAATGAAGGCTCCTTTCATGTGTGATGTGCAACACGGAATTGCTCTGCACGCAGTGCAGGGGAATCGGGCCTCATCTCTCGGCGAGGGGGAAGTCTCATGGTTTTTCTCGAGTTGCAGCGGGAACCTGGGGTATATTCTCGAGTTACGACGGGGATGTCCCTTCCACACACGTGTTTGTTCAGCGACGTCAGGATTCCTGCCTAGTTGCGAGGGACAATTCGGGATTCTCCTCGAGGCTTGGCAGGGCAATTGGGACGCCTCTCCAGCTGAGGCGGGAGACCAAGGGTCCCTTTCCACGTGCCACAGGAATCCTGGGACTCCTATCAAGTGTCACGAGGAGTCAGGCATCGTCTCCTTTGGAGGCACTGACCTCCGCGTACCTCTGGAGTTTTCAAAGGATGTGAGGCCTCCCGTCACGATCATGTGGGGAACTAGGTCTTTCTGTGTGGTCTCCACAGGGGATTCAGACATCCTTTCATCTTGAGAGATGCATGACGAGCCTGCATTCAAGTCACTGCAGGGATATCCGGCCTTATATTGAGTCAGGGCATCGCGGTGTCCATTCCACTTGAGTGCAAAAACTCAGGGTCCCTCCCACATACCTAGAGCTGAGAGAAGCCTCCTCTTGAGGTGCTTGTGGTAAGGTGGTATTCCTCTGGAGTCGAAGCCAGGGACTAACCTCTCATCTCGAGTTGATTTTTGGTCCATGGAGCTCTTTCATGTTACTACAGTGACCTCAGGATCCCTCTAGCCTTGAAACAGTGTTCTTGGGGTTTGTCTGGAGTGCCATCAAGGAAATCAAGGCTCCTTTCATGTGTGATGTGCAACACGGAATTGCTCTGCACGCAGTGCAGGGGAATCGGGCCTCATCTCGCGGCGAGGGGAAGTCTCATGGTTTTTCTCGAGTTGCGGCGGGAGCCTGGGGTATATTCTCGAGTTACGACGGGGATGGCCCTTCCACCCACGTGTTTGTTCAGCGACGTCAGGACTCCTGCCTAGTTGCGAGGGACCACTCGGGATTCTCCTCGAGGCTTGGCAGGGCAATTGGGACGCCTCTCCAGCTGAGGCGGGAGACCAAGGGTCCCTTTCCACGTGCCACAGGAATCCTGGGACTCCTATCAAGTTTCACGAGGAGTCAGGCATCGTCTCCTTTGGAGGCACTGATCTCCGCCTACCTCTGGAGTTTTCAAAGGATGTGAGTCCTCCGGTTGCGATGAGGTGGGGAACTAGGTCTTTCTCTGTGGTCTCCACAGCGGATTCAGACATCCTTTCGTCATGGGAGATGCACGACGAGCCTATATTCAAGTCACTGCAGGGATATCTGGCCTTATTTCAAGTCAGGGCATCGCGGTGTCCATTCCACTTGAGGCCGCAAACTCAGGGTCCCTCTCACATACCTAGAGCTGAGAGAAGCCTCCTCTTGAGGTGCTTGTGGTAAGGTGGTATTCCTCTGGAGTCGAAGCCAGGGACTAACCTCTCATCTCGAGTTGATTTTTGGTCCACGGAGCTCTTTCGTGTTGCTACAGTGACCTCAGGATCCCTCTAGCCTTGAAACAGTATTCTTGGGGTTTCTCTGGAGTGCCATCAAGGAAATCAAGGCTCCTTTCATGTGTGATGTGCAACACGGAATTGCTCTGCACGCAGTGCAGGGGAATCGGGCCTCATCTCGCGGCGAGGGGGAAGTCTCATGGTTTTTCTCGAGTTGCGGCGGGAACCTGGGGTATATTCTCGAGTTACGACGGGGATGGCCCTTCCACCCACGTGTTTGTTCAGCGACATCAGGACTCCTGCCTAGTTGCGAGGGACAACTCAGGATTCTCCTCGAGGCTTGGCAGGGCAATTGGGACGCCTGTCCAGCTGAGGCGGGAGACCAAGGGTCCCTTTCCACGTGCCACAGGAATCCTGGGACTCCTATCAAGTGTCAGGAGGAGTCAGGCATCGTCTCCTTTGGAGGCACTAACCTCCGCGTACCTCTGGAGTTTTCAAAGGATGTGAGGCCTCCGGTCACGATGATGTGGGGAACTAGGTCTTTCTGTGTGGTCTCCACAGGGGATTCAGACATCCTTTCATCTTGAGAGATGCATGACGAGCCTGCATTCAAGTCACTGCAGGGATATCCGGACTTATATTGAGTCAGGGCATCGCGGTGTCCATTCCACTTGAGGCCGCAAACTCAGGGTCCCTCCCACATACCTAGAGCTGAGAGAAGCCTCCTCTTGAGGTGCTTGTGGTAAGGTGGTATTCCTCTGGAGTCGAAGCCAGGGACTAACCTCTCATCTCGAGTTGATTTTTGGTCCATGTTGCTCTTTCATGTTTCTACAGTGACCTCACGATCCCTCTAGCCTTGAAACAGTGTTCTTGGGGTTTGTCTGGAGTGCCATCAAGGAAATCAAGGCTCCTTTCATGTGTGATGTGCAACACGGAATTGCTCTGCACGCAGTGCAGGGGAATCGGGCCTCATCTCGCGGCGAGGGGGAAGTCTCATGGTTTTTCTCGAGTTGCGGCGGGAGCCTGGGGTATATTCTCGAGTTACGACGGGGATGGCCCTTCCACACACGTGTTTGTTCAGCGACGTCAGGACTCCTGCCTAGTTGCGAGGGACCACTCGGGATTCTCCTCGAAGCTTGGCAGGGCAATTGGGACGCCTCTCGAGCTGAGGCGGGAGACCAAGGGTCCCTTTCCACGTGCCACAGGAATCCTGGGACTCCTATCAAGTTTCACGAGGTGTCAGGCATCGTCTCCTTTGGAGGCACTGATCTCCGCGTACCTCTGGAGTTTTCAAAGGATGTGAGGCATCCGGTCGCGATGATGTGGGGAACTAGGTCTTTCTCTGTGGTCTCCACAGGGGATTCAGACATCCTTTCGTCTTGGGAGATGCAAGACGAGCCTGCATTCAAGTCACTGCAGGGATATCTTGCCTTATTTCGAGTCAGGGCATCGCGGTGTCCATTCCACTTGAGGCCGCAAACTCAGGGTCCCTCTCACATACCTAGAGCTGAGAGAAGCCTCCTCTTGAGGTGCTTGTGGTAAGGTGGTATTCCTCTGGAGTCGAAGCCAGGGACTAACCTCTCATCTCGAGTTGATTTTTGGTCCACGGAGCTCTTTCGTGTTGCTACAGTGACCTCAGGATCCCTCTAGCCTTGAAACAGTGTTCTTGGGGTTTCTCTGGAGTGCCATCAAGGAAATCAAGGCTCCTTTCATGTGTGATGTGCAACACGGAATTGCTCTGCACGCAGTGCAGGGGAATCGGGCCTCATCTCGCGGCGAGGGGGAAGTCTCATGGTTTTTCTCGAGTTGCAGCGGGAACCTGGGGTATATTCTCGAGTTACGACGGGGATGGCCCTTCCACCCACGTGTTTGTTCAGCGACGTCAGGATTCCTGCCTAGTTGCGAGGGACAATTCGGGATTCTCCTCGAGGCTTGGCAGGGCAATTGGGACGCCCCTCCAGCTGAGGCGGGAGACCAAGGGTCCCTTTCCACGTGCCACAGGAATCCTGGGACTCCTATCAAGTGTCACGAGGAGTCAGGCATCGTCACCTTTGGAGGCACTGACCTCCGCGTACCTCTGGAGTTTTCAAAGGATGTGAGGCCTCCGGTCACGATCATGTGGGGAACTAGGTCTTTCTGTGTGGTCTCCACAGGGGATTCAGACATCCTTTCATCTTGAGAGATGCATGACGAGCCTGCATTCAAGTCACTGCAGGGATATCCGGCCTTATATTGAGTCAGGGCATCGCGGTGTCCATTCCACTTGAGTCCGAAAACTCAGGGTCCCTCCCACATACCTAGAGCTGAGAGAAGCCTCCTCTTGAGGTGCTTGTGGTAAGGTGGTATTCCTCTGGAGTCGAAGCCAGGGACTAACCTCTCATCTCGAGTTGATTTTTGGTCCATGGAGCTCTTTCATGTTACTACAGTGACCTCAGGATCCCTCTAGCCTTGAAACAGTGTTCTTGGGGTTTCTCTGGAGTGCCATCAAGGAAATCAAGGCTCCTTTCATGTGTGATGTGCAACACGGAATTGCTCTGCACGCAGTGCAGGGGAATCGGGCCTCATCTCGCGGCGAGGGGGAAGTCTCATGGTTTTTCTCGAGTTGCGGCGGGAGCCTGGGGTATATTCTCGAGTTACGACGGGGATGGCCCTTCCACCCACGTGTTTGTTCAGCGACGTCAGGACTCCTGCCTAGTTGCGAGGGACCACTCGGGATTCTCCTCGAGGCTTGGCAGGGCAATTGGGACGCCTCTCCAGCTGAGGCGGGAGACCAAGGGTCCCTTTCCACGTGCCACAGGAATCCTGGGACTCCTATCAAGTTTCACGAGGAGTCAGGCATCGTCTCCTTTGGAGGCACTGATCTCCGCATACCTCTGGAGTTTTCAAAGGATGTGAGTCCTCCGGTCGCGATGAGGTGGGGAACTAGGTCTTTCTCTATGGTCTCCACAGCGGATTCAGACATCCTTTCGTCATGGGAGATGCACGACGAGCCTGCATTCAAGTCAATGCAGGGATATCTGGCCTTATTTCAAGTAAGGGCATCGCGGTGTCCATTCCACTTGAGGCCGCAAACTCAGGGTCCCTCTCACATACCTAGAGCTGAGAGAAGCCTCCTCTTGAGGTGCTTGTGGTAAGGTGGTATTCCTCTGGAGTCGAAGCCAGGGACTAACCTCTCATCTCGAGTTGATTTTTGGTCCACGGAGCTCTTTCGTGTTGCTACAGTGACCTCAGGATCCCTCTAGCCTTGAAACAGTGTTCTTGGGGTTTCTCTGGAGTGCCATCAAGGAAATCAAGGCTCCTTTCATGTGTGATGTGCAACACGGAATTGCTCTGCACGCAGTGCAGGGGAATCGGGCCACATCTCTCGGCGAGGGGGAAGTCTCATGGTTTTTCTCGAGTTGCAGCGGGAACCTGGGGTATATTCTCGAGTTACGACGGGGATGGCCCTTCCACCCACGTGTTTGTTCAGCGACATCAGGACTCCTGCCTAGTTGCGAAGGACAACTCAGGATTCTCCTCGAGGCTTGGCAGGGCAATTGGGACGCCTGTCCAACTGAGGCGGGAGACCAAGTGTCCCTTTCCACGTGCCACAGGAATCCTGGGACTCCTATCAAGTTTCACGAGGAGTCAGGCATCGTCTCCTTTGGAGGCACTGACCTCCGCGTACCTCTGGAGTTTTCAAAGGATGTGAGGCCTCCGGTCACGATGATTGGGGAACTAGGTCTTTCTGTGTGGTCTCCACAGGGGATTCAGACATCCTTTCATCTTGAGAGATGCAAGACGAGCCTGCATTCAAGTCACTGCAGGGATATCCGGCCTTATATTGAGTCAGGGCATCGCGGTGTCCATTCCACTTGAGGCCGAAAACTCAGGGTCCCTCTCACATACCTAGAGCTGAGAGAAGCCTCTTCTTGAGGTGTTTGTGGTAAGGTGGTATTCCTCTGGAGTCGAAGCCAGGGACTAACCTCACATCTCGAGTTGATTTTTGGTCCACGGAGCTCTTTCGTGTGACTACAGTGACCTCAGGATCCCTCTAGCCTTGAAACAGTGTTCTTGGGGTTTCTCTGGAGTGCCATCAAAGAAATCAAGTCTCTTTTCATGTGTGATGTGCAACACGGAATTGTTCTGCACGCAATGCAGGGGAATCGGACCTCATCTCCTGGCGAGGGGGAAGTCTCATGGTTTTCCTCGAGTTGTGGCGGGAACCTGGGGTATATTCTCGAGTTACGACGGGGATGGCCCTTCCACCCACGTGTTTGTTCAGCGACGTAAGGACTCCTGCCTAGTTGGGAGGGACAACTCGGGATTCTCCTCGAGGCTTGGCAGGGCAATTGGGACGCCTCTCCAGCTGAGGCGGGAGACCAAGGGTCCTTTTCCACGTGCCACAGGAATCCTGGGACTCCTATCAAGTTTCACGAGGAGTCAGGCATCGTCTCCTTTGGAGGCACTGATCTCCGCGTACCTCTGGAGTTTTCAAAGGATGTGAGGCCTCCGGTCGCGATGAGGTGGGGAACTAGGTCTTTCTCTGTGGTCTCCACAGGGGATTCAGACATCCTTTCGTCTTGGGAGATGCAAGACGAGCCTGCATTCAAGTCACTGCAGGGATATCCGGCCTTATTTCAAGTCAGGGCATCGCGGTATCCATTCCACTTGAGGCCGCAAACTCAGGGTCCCTCTCACATACCTAGAGCTGAGAGAAGCCTCCTCTTGAGGTGCTTGTGGTAAGGTGGTATTCCTCTGGAGTGGAAGCCAGGGACTAACCTCTCATCTCGAGTTGATTTTTGGTCCACGGTGCTCTTTCGTGTTGCTACAGTGACCTCAGGATCCCTCTATCCTTGAAACAGTGTTCTTGGGGTTTCTCTGGAGTGCCATCAAGGAAATCAAGGCTCCTTTCATGTGTGATGTGCAACACGGAATTGCTCTGCACGCAGTGCAGGGAAATCGGGCCTCATCTCGCGGCGAGGGGGAAGTCTCATGGTTTTTCTCGAGTTGCGGCGGGAACCTGGGGTATATTCTCGAGTTACGACGGGGATGGCCCTTCCACCCACGTGTTTGTTCAGCGACGTCAGGACTCCTGCCTAGTTGCGAGGGACAACTCGGGATTCTCCTCGAGGCTTGGCAGGGCAATTGGGTCGCCTGTCCAGCTGAGGCGGGAGACCAAGTGTCCCTTTCCACGTGCCACAGGAATCCTGGGACTCCTATCAAGTTTCACGAGGAGTCAGGCATCGTCTCCTTTGGAGGCACTGATCTCCGCGTACCTCTGGAGTTTTCAAAGGATGTGAGGCCTCCGGTCGCGATGAGGTGGGGAACTAGGTCTTTCTCTGTGGTCTCCACAGGGGATTCAGACATCCTTTCGTCTTGGGAGATGCAAGACGAGCCTGCATTCAAGTCACTGCAGGGATATCCGGCCTTATTTCGAGTCAGGGCATCGCGGTGTCCATTCCACTTGAGGCCGCAAACTCAGGGTCCCTCTCACATACCTAGAGCTGAGAGAAGCCTCCTTTTGAGGTGTTTGTGGTAAGGTGCTATTCCTCTGGAGTCGAAGCCAGGGACTAACCTCTCATCTCGAGTTGATTTTTGGTCCACGGAGCTCTTTCGTGTTGCTACAGTGACCTCAGGATCCCTCTAGCCTTGAAACAGTATTCTTGGGGTTTCTCTGGAGTGCCATCAAGGAAATCAAGGCTCCTTTCATGTGTGATGTGCAACACGGAATTGCTCTGCACGCAGTGCAGGGGAATCGGGCCTCATCTCGCGGCGAGGGGGAAGTCTCATGGTTTTTCTCGAGTTGCGGCGGGAACCTGGGGTATATTCTCGAGTTACGACGGGGATGGCCCTTCCACCCACGTGTTTGTTCAGCGACATCAGGACTCCTGCCTAGTTGCGAGGGACCACTCAGGATTCTCCTCGAGGCTTTGCAGGGCAATTGTGAAGCCTGTCCAGCTGAGGCGCGAGACCAAGGGTCCCTTTCCACGTGCCACAGGAATCCTGGGACTCCTATCAAGTTTCACGAGGTGTCAGGCATCGTCTCCTTTGGAGGCACTGATCTCCGCGTACCTCTGGAGTTTTCAAAGGATGTGAGGCATCCGGTCGCGATGAGGTGGGGAACTAGGTCTTTCTCTGTGGTCTCCACAGGGGATTCAGACATCCTTTCGTCTTGGGAGATGCAAGACGAGCCTGCATTCAAGTCACTGCAGGGATATCCGGCCTTATTTCGAGTCAGGGCATCGCGGTGTCCATTCCACTTGAGGCCGCAAACTCAGGGTCCCTCTCACATACCTAGAGCTGAGAGAAGCCTCCTCTTGAGGTGCTTGTGGTAAGGTGGTATTCCTCTGGAGTCGAAGCCAGGGACTAACCTCTCATCTCGAGTTGATTTTTGGTCCACGGAGCTCTTTCGTGTTGCTACATTGACCTCAGGATCCCTCTAGCCTTGAAACAGTGTTCTTGGGGTTTCTCTGGAGTGCCATCATGGAAATCAAGGCTCCTTTCATGTGTGATGTGCAACACGGAATTGCTCTGCACGCAGTGCAGGGGAATCGGGCCTCATCTCGCGGCGAGGGGGAAGTCTCATGGTTTTTCTCGAGTTGCAGCGGGAACCTGGGGTATATTCTCGAGTTACGACGGGGATGGCCCTTCCACCCAAGTGTTTGTTCAGCGACGTCAGGACTCCTGCCTAGTTGCGAGGGACCACTCGGGATTCTCCTCGAGGCTTGGCAGGGCAATTGGGACGCCTCTCCAGCTGAGGCGGGAGACCAAGGGTCCCTTTCCACGTGCCACAGGAATCCTGGGACTCCTATCAAGTTTCACGAGGAGTCAGGCATCGTCTCCTTTGGAGGCACTGATCTCCGCATACCTCTGGAGTTTTCAAAGGATGTGAGTCCTCCGGTCGCGATGAGGTGGGGAACTAGGTCTTTCTCTATGGTCTCCACAGCGGATTCAGACATCCTTTCGTCATGGGAGATGCACGACGAGCCTGCATTCAAGTCAATGCAGGGATATCTGGCCTTATTTCAAGTAAGGGCATCGCGGTGTCCATTCCACTTGAGGCCGCAAACTCAGGGTCCCTCTCACATACCTAGAGCTGAGAGAAGTCTCCTCTTGAGGTGCTTGTGGTAAGGTGGTATTCCTCTGGAGTCGAAGCCAGGGACTAACCTCTCATCTCGAGTTGATTTTTGGTCCACGGAGCTCTTTCGTGTTGCTACAGTGACCTCAGGATCCCTCTAGCCTTGAAACAGTATTCTTGGGGTTTCTCTGGAGTGCCATCAAGGAAATCAAGGCTCCTTTCATGTGTGATGTGCAACACGGAATTGCTCTGCACGCAGTGCAGGGGAATCGGGCCTCATCTCGCGGCGAGGGGGAAGTCTCATGGTTTTTCTCGAGTTGCGGCGGGAACCTGGGGTATATTCTCGAGTTACGACGGGGATGGCCCTTCCACCCACGTGTTTGTTCAGCGACATCAGGACTCCTGCCTAGTTGCGAAGGACAACTCAGGATTCTCCTCGAGGCTTGGCAGGGCAATTGGGACGCCTGTCCAACTGAGGCGGGAGACCAAGTGTCCCTTTCCACGTGCCACAGGAATCCTGGGACTCCTATCAAGTTTCACGAGGAGTCAGGCATCGTCTCCTTTGGAGGCACTGACCTCCGCGTACCTCTGGAGTTTTCAAAGGATGTGAGGCCTCCCGTCACGATGATGTGGGGAACTAGGTCTTTCTGTGTGGTCTCCACAGGGGATTCAGACATCCTTTCATCTTGAGAGATGCAAGACGAGCCTGCATTCAAGTCACTGCAGGGATATCCGGCCTTATATTGAGTCAGGGCATCGCGGTGTCCATTCCACTTGAGGCCGAAAACTCAGGGTCCCTCTCACATACATAGAGCTGAGAGAAGCCTCCTCTTGAGGTGCTTGTGGTAAGGTGGTATTCCTCTGGAGTCGAAGCCAGGGACTAACCTCACATCTCGAGTTGATTTTTGGTCCACGGAGCTCTTTCGTGTGACTACAGTGACCTCAGGATCCCTCTAGCCTTGAAACAGTGTTCTTGGGGTTTCTCTGGAGTGCCATCAAAGAAATCAAGTCTCTTTTCATGTGTGATGTGCAACACGGAATTGTTCTGCACGCAATGCAGGGGAATCGGGCCTCATCTCCTGGCGAGGGGGAAGTCTCATGGTTTTCCTCGAGTTGTGGCGGGAACCTGGGGTATATTCTCGAGTTACGACGGGGATGGCCCTTCCACCCACGTGTTTGTTCAGCGACGTAAGGACTCCTGCCTAGTTGCGAGGGACAACTCGGGATTCTCCTCGAGGCTTGGCAGGGCAATTGGGACGCCTCTCCAGCTGAGGCGGGAGACCAAGGGTCCTTTTCCACGTGCCACAGGAATCCTGGGACTCCTATCAAGTTTCACGAGGAGTCAGGCATCGTCTCCTTTGGAGGCACTGATCTCCGCGTACCTCTGGAGTTTTCAAAGGATGTGAGGCCTCCGGTCGCGATGAGGTGGGGAACTAGGTCTTTCTCTGTGGTCTCCACAGGGGATTCAGACATCCTTTCGTCTTGGGAGATGCAAGACGAGCCTGCATTCAAGTCACTGCAGGGATATCCGGCCTTATTTCAAGTCAGGGCATCGCGGTGTCCATTCCACTTGAGGCCGCAAACTCAGGGTCCCTCTCAGATACCTAGAGCTGAGAGAAGCCTCCTCTTGAGGTGCTTGTGGTAAGGTGGTATTCCTCTGGAGTGGAAGCCAGGGACTAACCTCTCATCTCGAGTTGATTTTTGGTCCACGGAGCTCTTTCGTGTTGCTACAGTGACCTCAGGATCCCTCTAGCCTTGAAACAGTGTTCTTGGGGTTTCTCTGGAGTGCCATCAAGGAAATCAAGGCTCCTTTCATGTGTGATGTGCAACACGGAATTGCTCTGCATGCAGTGCAGGGGAATCGGGCCTCATCTCGCGGCGAGGGGGAAGTCTCATGGTTTTTCTCGAGTTGCGGCGGGAACCTGGGGTATATTCTCGAGTTACGACGGGGATGGCCCTTCCACCCACGTGTTTGTTCAGCGACGTCAGGACTCCTGCCTAGTTGCGAGGGACAACTCGGGATTCTCCTCGAGGCTTGGCAGGGCAATTGGGTCGCCTGTCCAGCTGAGGCGGGAGACCAAGTGTCCCTTTCCACGTGCCACAGGAATCCTGGGACTCCTATCAAGTTTCACGAGGAGTCAGGCATCGTCTCCTTTGGAGGCACTGATCTCCGCGTACCTCTGGAGTTTTCAAAGGATGTGAGGCCTCCGGTCGCGATGAGGTGGGGAACTAGGTCTTTCTCTGTGGTCTCCACAGGGGATTCAGACATCCTTTCGTCTTGGGAGATGCAAGACGAGCCTGCATTCAAGTCACTGCAGGGATATCCGGCCTTATTTCAAGTCAGGGCATCGCGGTGTCCATTCCACTTGAGGCCGCAAACTCAGGGTCCCTCTCACATACCTAGAGCTGAGAGAAGCCTCCTCTTGAGGTGCTTGTGGTAAGGTGGTATTCCTCTGGAGTCGAAGCCAGGGAATAACCTCTCATCTCGAGTTGATTTTTGGTCCACGGAGCTCTTTCATGTTACTACAGTGACCTCAGGATCCCTCCAGCCTTGAAACAGTGTTCTTGGGGTTTCTTTGGAGTGCCATCAAGGAAATCAAGGCTCCTTTCATGTGTGATGTGCAACACGGAATTGCTCTGCACGCAGTGCAGGGGAATCGGGCCTCATCTCGCGGCGAGGGGGAAGTCTCATGGTTTTTCTCGAGTTGCAGCGGGAACCTGGGGTATATTCTCGAGTTACGACGGGGATGGCCCTTCCACCCACGTGTTTGTTCAGCGACGTCAGGACTCCTGCCTAGTTGCGAGGGACAACTCGGGATTCTCCTCGAGGCTCGGCAGGGTAATTGGGACGCCTCTCCAGCTGAGGCGGGAGACCAAGGGTCCCTTTCCACGTGCCACAGGAATCCTGGGACTCCTATCAAGTTTCACGAGGAGTCAGGCATCGTCTCCTTTGGAGGCACTGATCTCCGCGTACCTCTGGAGTTTTCAAAGGATGTGAGGCCTCCGGTCACGATGAGGTGGGGAACTAGGTCTTTCTCTGTGGTCTCCACAGGGGATTCAGACATCCTTTCCTCTTGGGAGATGCAAGACGAGCCTGCATTCAAGTCACTGCTGGGATATCTGGCCTTATTTTAAGTGAGGGCATCGCGGTGTCCATTCCACTTGAGGCCGCAAACTCAGGGTCCCTCTCACATACCTAGAGCTGAGAGAAGTCTCCTCTTGAGGTGCTTGTGGTAAGGTGGTATTCCTCTGGAGTCGAAGCCAGGGACTAACCTCTCATCTCGAATTGATTTTTGGTCCACGGAGCTCTTTCGTGTTGCTACAGTGACCTCAGGATCCCTCTAGCCTTGAAACAGTGTTCTTGGGGTTTCTCTGGAGTGCCATCAAGGAAATCAAGGCTCCTTTCATGTGTGATGTGCAACACGGAATTGCTCTGCACGCAGTGCAGGGGAATCGGGCCTCATCTCGCGGCGAGGGGGAAGTCTCATGGTTTTTCTCGAGTTGCGGCGGGAACCTGGGGTATATTCTCGAGTTACGACGGGGATGGCCCTTCCACCCACGTGTTTGTTCAGCGACGTCAGGACTCCTGCCTAGTTGCGAGGGACAACTCAGGATTCTCCTCAAGGCTTGGCAGGGCAATTGGGACGCCTCTCCAGCTGAGGCGGGAGACCAAGGGTCCCTTTCCACGTGCCACAGGAATCCTGGGACTCCTATCAAGTTTCACGAGGAGTCAGGCATCGTCTCCTTTGGAGGCACTGATCTCCGCGTACCTCTGGAGTTTTCAAAGGATGTGAGGCCTCCGGTCGCGATGAGGTGGGGAACTAGGTCTTTCTCTGTGGTCTCCACAGGGGATTCAGACATCCTTTCATCTTGAGAGATGCAAGGCGAGCCTGCATTGAAGTCACTGCAGGGATATCCGGCCTTATATCGAGTAAGGGTATCGCGGTGTCCATTCCACTTGAGGCCGAAAACTCAGGGTCCCTCCCACATACCTAGAGCTGAGAGAAGCCTCCTCTTGAGGTGCTTGTGGTAAGGTGGTATTCCTCTGGAGTCGAAGCCAGGGACTAACCTCTCATCTCGAGTTGATTTTTGGTCCATGGAGCTCTTTCATGTTACTACAGTGACCTCAGGATCCCTCTAGCCTTGAAACAGTGTTCCTGGGGTTTCTCTGGAGTGCCATCAAGGAAATCAACGCTCCTTTCATGTGTGATGTGCAACACGGAATTGCTCTGCACGCAGTGCAGGGGAATCGGGCCTCATCTCGCGGCGAGGGGGAAGTCTCATGGTTTTTCTCGAGTTGCGGCGGGAGCCTGGGGTATATTCTCGAGTTAGGATGGGGATGGCCCTTCCACCCACGTGTTTCTTCAGCGACGTCAGGACTCCTGCCTAGTTGCGAGGGACAACTCGGGATTCTCCTCGAGGCTCGGCAGGGCAATTCGGACGCCTCTCCAGCTGAGGCGGGAGACCAAGGGTCCCTTTCCACGTGCCACAGGAATCCTGGGACTCCTATCAAGTTTCACGAGGAGTCAGGCATCGTCTCCTTTGGAGGCACTGATCTCCGCGTACCTCTGGAGTTTTCAAAGGATGTGAGGCATCCGGTCGCGATGAGGTGGGGAACTAGGTCTTTCTCTGTGGTCTCCACAGGGGATTCAGACATCCTTTCCTCTTGGGAGATGCAAGACGAGCCTGCATTCAAGTCACTGCTGGAATATCTGGCCTTATTTCAAGTCAGGGCATCGCGGTGTCCATTCCACTTGAGGCCGCAAACTCAGGGTCCCTCTCACATACCTAGAGCTGAGAGAAGCCTCCTCTTGAGGTGCTTGTGGTAAGGTGGTATTCCTCTGGAGTCGAAGCCAGGGACTAACCTCTCATCTCGAATTGATTTGTGGTCCACGGAGCTCTTTCGTGTTGCTACAGTGACCTCAGGATCCCTCTAGTCTTGAAACAGTGTTCTTGGGGTTTCTCTGGAGTGCCATCAAGGAAATCAAGGCTCCTTTCATGTGTGATGTGCAACACGGAATTGCTCTGCACGCAGTGCAGGGGAATCGGGCCTCATCTCGCGGCGAGGGGGAAGTCTCATGGTTTTTCTCGAGTTGCGGCGGGAACCTGGGGTATATTCTCGAGTTACGACGGGGATGGCCCTTCCACCCACGTGTTTGTTCAGTGACGTCAGGACTCCTGCCTAGTTGCGAGGGACAACTCAGGATTCTCCTCAAGGCTTGGCAGGGCAATTGGGACGCCTGTCCAGCTGAGGCGGGAGACCAAGGGTCCCTTTCCACGTGCCACAGGAATCCTGGGACTCCTATCAAGTTTCACGAGGAGTCAGGCATCCTCTCCTTTGGAGGCACTGATCTCCGAGTACCTCTGGAGTTTTCAAAGGATGTGAGGCCTCCGGTCGCGATGAGGTGGGGAACTAGGTCTTTCTCTGTGGTCTCCACAGGGGATTCAGACATCCTTTCGTCTTGGGAGATGCAAGACGAGCCTGCATTCTAGTCACTGCAGGGATATCTGGCCTTATTTCAAGTCAGGGCATCGCGGTGTCCATTCCACTTGAGGCCGCAAACTCAGGGTCCCTCTCACATACCTAGAGCTGAGAGAAGCCTCCTCTTGAGGTGCTTGTGGTAAGGTGGTATTCCTCTGGAGTCGAAGCCAGGGACTAACCTCTCATCTCGAGTTGATTTTTGGTCCACGGAGCTCTTTCGTGTTGCTACAGTGACCTCAGGATCCCTCTAGCCTTGAAACAGTGTTCTTGGGGTTTCTCTGGAGTGCCATCAAGGAAATCAAGGCTCCTTTCATGTGTGATGTGCAACACGGAATTGCTCTGCACGCAGTGCAGGGGAATCGGGCCTCATCTCGCGGCGAGGGGGAAGTCTCATGGTTTTTCTCGAGTTGCGGCGGGAACCTGGGGTATATTCTCGAGTTACGACGGGGATGGCCCTTCCACACACGTGTTTGTTCAGCGACGTCAGGACTCCTGCCTAGTTGCGAGGGACAACTCAGGATTCTCCTCAAGGCTTGGCAGGGCAATTGGGACGCGTCTCCAGCTGAGGCGGGAGACCAAGTGTCCCTTTCCACGTGCCACAGGAATTCTGGGACTCCTATCAAGTTTCACGAGGAGTCAGGCATCATCTCCTTTGGAGGCACTGATCTCCGCGTACCTCTGGAGTTTTCTAAGGATATGAGGCCTCCGGTCACGATGATGTGGGGAACTAGGTCTTTCTGTGTGGTCTCCACAGGGGATTCAGACATCCTTTCATCTTGGGAGATGCAAGACGAGCCTGCATTCAAGTCACTGCAGGGATATCCGGCCTTATATTGAGTCAGGGCATCGCGGTGTCCATTCCACTTGAGGCCGAAAACTCAGGGTCCCACCCACATACCTAGAGCTGAGAGAAGCCTCCTCTAGAGGTGCTTGTGGTAAGGTGGTATTCCTCTGGAGTCGAAGCCAGGGACTAACCTCTCATCTCGAGTTGATTTTTGGTCCATGGAGCTCTTTCATGTTACTACAGTGACCTCAGGATCCCTCTAGCCTTGAAACAGTGTTCTTGGGGTTTGTCTGGAGTGCCATCAAGGAAATCAAGGCTCCTTTCATGTGTGATGTGCAACACGGAATTGCTCTGCACGCAGTGCAGGGGAATCGGGCCCCATCTCGCGGCGAGGGGGAAGTCTCATGGTTTTTCTCGAGTTGCGGCGGGAACCTGGGATATATTCTCGAGTTACGACGGGGATGGCCCTTCCACCCACGTGTTTGTTCAGCGACGTCAGGACTCCTGCCTAGTTGCGAGGGACCACTCGGGATTCTCCTCGAGGCTTGGCAGGGCAATTGGGACGCCTCTCCAGCTGAGGCGGTAGACCAAGGTTCCCTTTCCACGTGCCACAGGAATCCTGGGACTCCTATCAAGTTTCACGAGGAGTCAGGCATCGTCTCCTTTGGAGGCACTGATCTCCGCGTACCTCTGGAGTTTTCAAAGGATGTGAGGCCTCCGGTCGCGATGAGGTGGGGAACTAGGTCTTTCTCTGTGGTCTCCACAGGGGATTCAGACATCCTTTCATCTTGGGAGATGCAAGACGAGACTGCATTCAAGTCACTGCAGGGATATCTGGCCTTATTTCAAGTCAGGGCATCGCGGTGTCCATTCCACTTGAGGCCGCAAACTCAGGGTCCCTCTCACATACCTAGAGCTGAGAGAAGCCTCCTCTTGAGGTGCTTGTGGTAAGGTGGTATTCCTCTGGAGTCGAAGCCAGGGACTAACCTCTCATCTCGACTTGATTTTTGGTCCACGGAGCTCTTTCGTGTTGCTACAGTGACCTCAGGATCCCTCTAGCCTTGAAACAGTGTTCTTGGGGTTTCTCTGGAGTGCCATCAAGGAAATCAAGGCTCCTTTCATGTGTGATGTGCAACACGGAATTGCTCTGCACGCAGTGCAGGGGAATCGGGCCTCATCTCGCGGCGAGGGGGAAGTCTCATGGTTTTTCTCGAGTTGCGGCGGGACCCTGGGGTATATTCTCGAGTTACGACGGGGATGGCCCTTCCACCCACGTGTTTGTTCAGCGACGTCAGGACTCCTGCCTTGTTGCGAGGGACAACTCGGGATTCTCCTCGAGGCTTGGCAGGGCAATTGGGATGCCTCTCCAGCTGAGGCGGGAGACCAAGTGTCCCTTTCCACGTGCCACAGGAATCCTGGGACTCCTATCAAGTTTCACGAGGAGTCAGGCATCGTCTCCTTTGGAGGCACTGATCTCCGCGTACCTCTGGAGTTTTCAAAGGATGTGAGGCCTCCGGTCGCCATGAGGTGGGGAACTAGGTCTTTCTCTGTGGTCTCCACAGGGGATTCAGACATCCTTTCGTCTTGGGAGATGCAAGACGAGCCTGCATTCAAGTCACTGCAGGGATATCTGGCCTTATTTCAAGTCTGGGCATCGCGGTGTCCATTCCACTTGAGGCCGCAAACTCAGGGTCCCTCTCACATACCTAGAGCTGAGAGAAGCCTCCTCTTGAGGTGCTTGTGGTAAGGTGGTATTCCTCTGGAGTCGAAGCCAGGGACTAACCTCTCATCTCGAGTTGATTTTTGGTCCACGGAGCTCTTTCGTGTTGCTACAGTGACCTCAGGATCCCTCTAGCCTTGAAACAGTGTTCTTGGGGTTTCTCTGGAGTGCCATCAAGGAAATCAAGGCTCCTTTCATGTGTGATGTGCAACACGGAATTGCTCTGCACGCAGTGCAGGGGAATCGGGCCTCATCTCGCGGCGAGGGGGAAGTCTCATGGTTTTTCTCGAGTTGCGGCGGGAACCTGGGGTATATTCTCGAGTTACGACGGGGAAGGCCCTTCCACCCACGTGTTTTTTTCTGCGACGTCAGGACTCCTGCCTAGTTGCGAGGGACAACTCGGGATTCTCCTCGAGGCTTGGCAGGGCAATTGGGACGCCTGTCCAGCTGAGGCGGGAGACCAAGGGTCCCTTTCCACGTGCCACAGGAATCCTGGGACTCCTATCAAGTTTCACGAGGAGTCAGGCATCGTCTCCTTTGGAGGCACTGATCTCCGCGTACCTCTGGAGTTTTCAAAGGATGTGAGGCCTCCGGTCGCGATGAGGTGGGGAACTAGGTCTTTCTCTGTGGTCTCCACAGGGGATTCAGACATCCTTTCGTTTTGGGAGATGCAAGACGAGCCTGCATTCAAGACACTGCAGGGATATCTGGCCTTATTTCGCGTCAGGGCATCGCGGTGTCCATTCCACTTGAGGCCGCAAAATCAGGGTCCCTCTCACATACCTAGAGCTGAGAGAAGCCTCCTCTTGAGGTGCTTGTGGTAAGGTGGTATGCCTCTGGAGTCGAAGCCAGGGACTAACCTCTCATCTCAAGTTGATTTTTGGTCCACGGCGCTCTTTCGCGTTGCTACAGTGACCTCAGGATCCTTCTAGCCTTGAAACAGTGTTCTTGGGGTTTCTCTGGAGTGCCATCAAGGAAATCAAGGCTCCTTTCATGTGTGATGTGCAACACGGAATTGCTTTGCACGCAGTGCAGGGGAATCGGGCCTCATCTCGCAGCGAGGGGGAAGTCTCATGGTTTTTCTCGAGTTGCAGCGGGAACCTGGGGTATATTCTCGAGTTACGACGGGGATGGCCCTTCCACCCACGTGTTTGTTCAGCGACGTCAGGACTCCTGCCTAGTTGCGAGGGACAACTCGGGATTCTCCTCGAGGCTTGGCAGGGCAATTGGGACGCCTGTCCAGCTGAGGCGGGAGACCAAGTGTCCCTTTCCACGTGCCACAGGAATCCTGGAACTCCTATCAAGTTTCACGAGGAGTCAGGCACCGTCTCCTTTGGAGGCACTGATCTCCGCGTACCTCTGGAGTTTTCAAAGGATGTGAGGCCTCCGGTCGCGATGAGGTGGGGAACTAGGTCTTTCTCTGTGGTCTCCACAGGGGATTCAGACATCCTTTCGTCTTGGGAGATGCAAGACGAGCCTGCATTCAAGTCACTGCAGGGATATCCTGCCTTATTTCGAGTCAGGGCATCGCGGTGTCCTTTCCACTTGAGGCCGCAAACTCAGGGTCCCTCTCACATACCTAGAGCTGAGAGAAGTCTCCTCTTGAGGTGCTTGTGGTAAGGTGGTATTCCTCTGGAGTCGAAGCCAGGGACTAACCTCTCATCTCGAGTTGATTTTTGGTCCACGGAGCTCTTTCGTGTTGCTACAGTGACCTCAGGATCCCTCTAGCCTTGAAACAGAGTTCTTGGGGTTTCTCTGGAGTGCCATCAAGGAAATCAAGTCTCCTTTCATGTGTGATGTGCAACACGGAATTGCTCTGCACGCAGTGCAGGGGAATCGGGCCTCATCTCATGGCGAGGGGGAAGTCTCATGGTTTTTCTCGAGTTGCGGCGGGAGCCTGGGGTATATTCTCGAGTTACGACGGGGATGGCCCTTCCACCCACGTGTTTGTTCAGCGACGTCAGGACTCCTGCCTAGTTGCGAGGGACAACTCGGGATTCTCCACGAGGCTTGGCAGGGCAATTGGGACGCCTCTCCAGCTGAGGCGGGAGACCAAGGGTCCCTTTCCACGTGCCACAGGAATCCTGGGACTCCTATCAAGTTTCACGAGGAGTCAGGCATCGTCTCCGTTGGAGGCACTGATCTCCGCGTACCTCTGGAGTTTTCAAAGGATGT
This sequence comes from Cervus elaphus, assembly GCF_910594005.1. Lineage (NCBI taxonomy): Eukaryota > Metazoa > Chordata > Mammalia > Artiodactyla > Cervidae > Cervus > Cervus elaphus. The sequence goes on along the minus strand of NW_025316730.1, from coordinate 196,784 downwards.
GAGGCCTCCGGTCGCGATGAGGTGGGGAACTAGGTCTTTCTCTGTGGTCTCCACAGGGGATTCAGACATCCTTTCGTCTTGGGAGATGCAAGACCAGCCTGCATTCAAGTCACTGCAGGGATATCTGGCCTTATTTTAAGTCAGGGCATCGCGGTGTCCATTCCACTTGAGGCCGCAAACTCAGGGTCCCTCTCACATACCTAGAGCTGAGAGAAGCCTCCTCTTGAGGTGCTTGTGGTAAGGTGGTATTCCTCTGGATTCGAAGCCAGGGACTAACCTCTCATCTCGAGTTGATTTTTGGTCCACGGAGCTCTTTCGTGTGGCTACAGTGACCTCAGGATCCCTCTAGCCTTGAAACAGTGTTCTTGGGGTTTCTCTGGAGTGCCATCAAGGAAATCAAGGCTCCTTTCATGTGTGATGTGCAACACGGAATTGCTCTGCACGCAGTGCAGGGGAATCGGGCCTCATCTCGTGGCGAGGGGGAAGTCTCATGGTTTTTCTCGAGTTGCAGCGGGAACCTGGGGTATATTCTCGAGTTACGACAGGGATGGCCCTTCCACACACGTGTTTGTTCAGCGACGTCAGGATTCCTGCCTAGTTGCGAGAGACAATTCCGGATTCTCCTCGAGGCTTGGCAGGGCAATTGGGAGGCCTCTCCAGCTGAGGCGGGATACCAAGGGTCCCTTTCCACGTGCCACAGGAATCCTGGGACTCCTATCAAGTTTCACGAGGAGTCAGGCATCGTCTCCTTTGGAGGCACTGACCTCCGCGTACCTCTGGAGTTTTCAAAGGATGTGAGGCCTCCAGTCACGATGATGTGGGGAAGTAGGTCTTTCTCTGTGGTCTACACAGGGGATTCAGACATCCTTTCATCTTGAGAGATGCAAGACGAGCCTGCATTCAAGTCACTGCAGGGATATCCGGCCTTATATCGAGTCAGGGTATCGCGGTGTCCATTCCACTTGAGGCCGCAAACTCAGGGTCCCTCTCACATACCCAGAGCTGAGAGAAGCCTCCTCTTGAGGTGCTTGTGGTAAGGTGGTATTCCTCTGGAGTCGAAGCCAGGGACTAACCTCTCATCTCGAGTTGATTTTTGGTCCATGTAGCTCTTTCATGTTGCTACAGTGACCTCAGGATCCCTCTAGCCTTGAAACAGTGTTCTTGGGGTTTCTCTGGAGTGCCATCAAGGAAATCAAGGCTCCTTTCATGTGTGATGTGCAACACGGAATTGCTCTGCACGCAGTGCAGGGGAATCGGGCCTCATCTCGCGGCGAAGGGGAAGTCTCATGGTTTTTCTCGAGTTGCGGCGGGAGCCTGGGGTATATTCTCGAGTTACGATGGGGATGGCCCTTCCACCCACGTGTTTGTTCAGCGACGTCAGGACTCCTGCCTAGTTGCGAGGGACAACTCGGGATTCTCCTCGAGGCTCGGCAGGGTAATTGGGACGCCTCTCCAGCTGAGGCGGGAGACCAAGGGTCCCTTTCCACGTGCCACAGGAATCCTGGGACTCCTATCAAGTTTCACGAGGAGTCAGGCATCGTCTCCTTTGGAGGCACTGATCTCCGCGTACCTCTGGAGTTTTCAAAGGATGTGAGGCCTCCGGTCACGATGAGGTGGGGAACTAGGTCTCTCTCTGTGGTCTCCACAGGGGATTCAGACATCCTTTCCTCTTGGGAGATGCAAGACGAGCCTGCATTCAAGTCACTGCTGGGATATCTGGCCTTATTTCAAGTGAGGGCATCGCGGTGTCCATTCCACCTGAGGCCGCAAACTCAGGGTCCCTCTCACATACCTAGAGCTGAGAGAAGTCTCCTCTTGAGGTGCTTGTGGTAAGGTGGTATTCCTCTGGAGTCGAAGCCAGGGACTAACCTCTCATCTCGAATTGATTTTTGGTCCACGGAGCTCTTTCGTGTTGCTACAGTGACCTCAGGATCCCTCTAGTCTTGAAACAGTGTTCTTGGTGTTTCTCTGGAGTGCCATCAAGGAAATCAAGGCTCCTTTCATGTGTGATGTGCAACACGGAATTGCTCTTCACGCAGTGCAGGGGAATCGGGCCTCATCTCGCGGCGAGGGGGAAGTCTCATGGTTTTTCTCGAGTTGCGGCGGGAACCTGGGGTATATTCTCGAGTTACGACGGGAATGGCCCTTTCACCCACGTGTTTGTTCAGCGACGTCAGGACTCCTGCCTAGTTGCGAGGGACAACTCAGGATTCTCCTCAAGGCTTGGCAGGGCAATTGGGACGCCTCTCCAGCTGAGGCGGGAGACCAAGGGTCCCTTTCCACGTGCCACAGGAATCCTGGGACTCCTATCAAGTTTCACGAGGAGTCAGGCATCGTCTCCTTTGGAGGCACTGATCTCCGCGTACCTCTGGAGTTTTCAAAGGATGTGAGGCCTCCGGTCGCGATGAGGTGGGGAACTAGGTCTTTCTCTGTGGTCTCCACAGGGGATTCAGACATCCTTTCATCTTGAGAGATGCAAGGCGAGCCTGCATTCAAGTCACTGCAGGGATATCCGGCCTTATATCGAGTCAGGGTATCGCGGTGTCCATTCCACTTGAGGCCGCAAACTCAGGGTCCCTCTCACATACCCAGAGCTGAGAGAAGCCTCCTCTTGAGGTGCTTGTGGTAAGGTGGTATTCCTCTGGAGTCGAAGCCAGGGACTAACCTCTCATCTCGAGTTGATTTTTGGTCCATGTAGCTCTTTCATGTTGCTACAGTGACCTCAGGATCCCTCTAGCCTTGAAACAGTGTTCTTGGGGTTTCTCTGGAGTGCCATCAAGGAAATCAAGGCTCCTTTCATGTGTGATGTGCAACACGGAATTGTTCTGCACGCAGTGCAGGGGAATCGGGCCTCATCACGCGGCGAGGGGGAAGTCTCATGGTTTTTCTCGAGTTGCGGCGGGAGCTTGGGGTATATTCTCGAGTTACGATGGGGATGGCCCTTCCACCCACGTGTTTGTTCAGCGACGTCAGGACTCCTGCCTAGTTGCGAGGGACAACTCGGGATTCTCCTCGAGGCTCGGCAGGGCAATTGGGACGCCTCTCCAGCTGAGGCGGGAGACCAAGGGTCCCTTTCCACGTGCCACAGGAATCCTGGGACTCCTATCAAGTTTCACGAGGAGTCAGGCATCGTTTCCTTTGGAGGCACTGATCTCCGCGTACCTCTGGAGTTTTCAAAGGATGTGAGGCATCCGGTCGCGATGAGGTGGGGAACTAGGTCTTTCTCTGTGGTCTCCACAGGGGATTCAGACATCCTTTCGTCTTGGGAGATGCAAGACCAGCCTGTATTCAAGTCACTGCAGGGATATCCGGCCTTATTTCGAGTCAGGGCATCGCGGTGTCCATTCCACTTGAGGCCGCAAACTCAGGGTCCCTCTCACATACCTAGAGCTGAGAGAAGGCTCCTTTTGAGGTGCTTGTGGTAAGGTGGTATTCCTCTGGAGTCGAAGCCAGGGACTAACCTCTCATCTCGAGTTGATTTTTGGTCCACGGAGCTCTTTCGTGTTGCTACAGTGACCTCAGGATCCCTCTAGCCTTGAAACAGTGTTCTTGGGGTTTCTCTGGAGTGCCATCAAGGAAATCAAGGCTCCTTTCATGTGTGATGTGCAACACGGAATTGCTCTGCACGCAGTGCAGGGGAATCGGGCCTCATCTCGTGGCGAGGGGGAAGTCTCATGGTTTTTCTTGAGTTGCGGCGGGAGCCTGGGGTATATTCTCGAGTTACGACGGGGATGGCCCTTCCACCCACGTGTTTGTTCAGCGACGTCAGGACTCCTGCCTAGTTGCGAGGGACAACTCGGGATTATCCTCGAGGCTTGGCAGGGCAATTGGGACGCCTCTCCAGCTGAGGCGGGAGACCAAGGGTTCCTTTCCACGTGCCACAGGAATCCTGGGACTCCTATCAAGTTTCACGAGGAGTCAGGCATCGTCTCCTTTGGAGGCACTGATCTCCGCGTACCTCTGGAGTTTTCAAAGGATGTGAGGCCTCCGGCCGCGATGAGGTGGGGAACTAGGTCTTTCTCTGTGGTCTCCACAGGGGATTCAGACATCCTTTCGTCTTGGGAGATGCAAGACGAGCCTGCATTCAAGTCACTGCAGGGATATCTGGCATTATTTCAAGTCAGGGCATCGCGGTGTCCATTCCACTTGAGGCCGCAAACTCAGGGTCCCTCTCACATACCTAGAGCTGAGAGAAGCCTCCTCTTGAGGTGCTTGTGGTAAGGTGGTATTCCTCTGGATTCGAAGCCAGGGACTAACCTCTCATCTCGAGTTGATTTTTGGTCCACGGAGCTCTTTCGTGTGGCTACAGTGACCTCAGGATCCCTCTAGCCTTGAAACAGTGTTCTTGGGGTTTCTCTGGAGTGCCATCAAGGAAATCAAGGCTCCTTTCATGTGTGATGTGCAACACGGAATTGCTCTGCACTCAGTGCAGGGGAATCGGGCCTCATCTCGTGGCGAGGGGGAAGTCTCATGGTTTTTCTCGAGTTGCGGCGGGAGCCTGGGGTATATTCTCGAGTTACGACGGGGAAGGCCCTTCCACCCACGTGTTTTTTCTGCGACGTCAGGACTCCTGCCTAGTTGCGAGGGACAACTCGGGATTCTCCTCGAGGCTTGGCAGGGCAATTGGGATGCCTGTCCAGCTGAGGCGGGAGACCAAGTGTCCCTTTCCACGTGCCACAGGAATCCTGGGACTCCTATCAAGTTTCACGAGGAGTCAGGCATCGTCTCCTTTGGAGGCACTGATCTCCGCGTACCTCTGGAGTTTTCAAAGGATGTGAGGCCTCCGGTCGCGATGAGGTGGGGAACTAGGTCTTTCTCTGTGGTCTCCACAGGGGATTCAGACATCCTTTCGTCTTGGGAGATGCAAGACGAGCCTGCATTCAAGTCACTGCTGGGATATCTGGCCTTATTTCGCGTCAGGGCATCGCGGTGTCCATTCCACTTGAGGCCGCAAACTCAGGGTCCCTCTCACATACCTAGAGCTGAGAGAAGCCTCCTCTTGAGGTGCTTGTGGTAAGGTGGTATTCCTCTGGAGTCGAAGCCACTGACTAACCTCTCATCTCGAGTTGATTTTTGGTCCACGGCGCTCTTTCGTGTTGCTACAGTGACCTCAGGATCCCTCTAGCCTTGAAACAGTGTTCTTGGGGTTTCTCTGGAGTGCCATCAAGGAAATCAAGGCTCCTTTCATGTGTGATGTGCAACACGGAATTGCTTTGCACGCAGTGCAGGGGAATCGGGCCTCATCTCGCGGCGAGGGGGAAGTCTCATGGTTTTTCTCGAGTTGCTGCGGGAACCTGGGGTATATTCTCGAGTTACGACGGGGATGGCCCTTCCACACACGTGTTTGTTCAGCGACGTCAGGACTCCTGCCTAGTTGCGAGGGACAACTCGGGATTCTCCTCGAGGCTTGGCAGGGCAATTGGGACGCCTGTCCAGCTGAGGCGGGAGACCAAGGGTCCCTTTCCACGTGCCACAGGAATCCTGGGACTTCTATCAAGTTTCACGAGGAGTCAGGCACCGTCTCCTTTGGAGGCACTGATCTCCGCGTACCTCTGGAGTTTTCAAAGGATGTGAGGCCTCCGGTCGCGATCAGGTGGGGAACTAGGTCTTTCTCTGTGGTTTCCACAGCGGATTCAGACATCCTTTCGTCTTGGGAGATGCAAGACGAGCCTGCATTCAAGTCACTGCAGGGATATCCTGCCTTATTTCGAGTCAGGGCATCGCGGTGTCCTTTCCACTTGAGGCCGCAAACTCAGGGTCCCTCTCACATACCTAGAGCTGAGAGAAGTCTCCTCTTGAGGTGCTTGTGGTAAGGTGGTATTCCTCTGGAGTCGAAGCCAGGGACTAACCTCTCATCTCGAGTTGATTTTTGGTCCACGGAGCTCTTTCGTGTTGCTACAGTGACCTCAGGATCCCTCTAGCCTTGAAACAGTGTTCTTGGGGTTTCTCTGGAGTGCCATCAAGGAAATCAAGTCTCCTTTCATGTGTGATGTGCAACACGGAATTGCTCTGCACGCAGTGCAGGGGAATCGGGCCTCATCTCGTGGCGAGGGGGAAGTCTCATGGTTTTTCTCGAGTTGCGGCGGGACCCTGGGGTATATTCTCGAGTTACGACGGGGATGGCCCTTCCACCCACGTGTTTGTTCAGCGACGTCAGGACTCCTGCCTAGTTGCGAGGGACAACTCGGGATTCTCCTCGAGGCTTGGCAGGGCAATTGGGACGCCTCTCCAGCTAAGGGGGGAGACCAAGTGTCCCTTTCCACGTGCCACAGGAATCCTGGGACTCCTATCAAGTTTCACGAGGAGTCAGGCATCGTCTCCTTTGGAGGCACTGATCTCCGCGTACCTCTGGAGTTTTCAAAGGATGTGAGGCCTCCGGTCGCCATGAGGTGGGGAACTAGGTCTTTCTCTGTGGTCTCCACAGGGGATTCAGACATCCTTTCGTTTTGGGAGATGCAAGACGAGCCTGCATTCAAGTCACTGCAGGGATATCTGGCCTTATTTCAAGTCAGGGCATCGCGGTGTCCATTCCACTTGAGGCCGCAAACTCAGGGTCCCTCTCACATACCTAGAGCTGAGAGAAGCCTCCTCTTGAGGTGCTTGTGGTAAGGTGGTATTCCTCTGGAGTCAAAGCCAGGGACTAACCTCTCATCTCGAGTTGATTTTTGGTCCACGGAGCTCTTTCGTGTTGCTACAGTGACCTCAGGATCCCTCTAGCCTTGAAACAGTGTTCTTGGGGTTTCTCTGGAGTGCCATCAAGGAAATCAAGGCTCCTTTCATGTGTGATGTGCAACACGGAATTGCTCTGCACGCAGTGCAGGGGAATCGGGCCTCATCTCGCGGCGAGGGGGAAGTCTCATGGTTTTTCTCGAGTTGCGGCGGGAACCTGGGGTATATTCTCGAGTTACGACGGGGAAGGCCCTTCCACCCACGTGTTTTTTCTGCGACGTCAGGACTCCTGCCTAGTTGCGAGGGACAACTCGGGATTCTCCTCGAGGCTTGGCAGGGCAATTGGGACGCCTGTCCAGCTGAGGCGGGAGACCAAGTGTCCCTTTCCTCGTGCCACAGGAATCCTGGGACTCCTATCAAGTTTCACGAGGAGTCAGGCATCGTCTCCTTTGGAAGCACTGATCTCCGCGTACCTCTGGAGTTTTCAAAGGATGTGAGGCCTCCGGTCGCGATGAGGTGGGGAACTAGGTCTTTCTCTGTGGTCTCCACAGGGGATTCAGACATCCTTTCGTCTTGGGAGATGCAAGACGAGCCTGCATTCAAGTCACTGCAGGGATATCTGGCCTTATTTCGCGTCAGGGCATCGCGGTGTCCATTCCACTTGAGGCCGCAAACTCAGGGTCCCTCTCACATACCTAGAGCTGAGAGAAGCCTCCTCTTGAGGTGCTTGTGGTAAGGTGGTATTCCTCTGGAGTCGAAGCCAGGGACTAACCTCTCATCTCGAGTTGATTTTTGGTCCACGGCGCTCTTTCGTGTTGCTACAGTGACCTCAGGATCCCTCTAGCCTTGAAACAGTGTTCTTGGGGTTTCTCTGGAGTGCCATCAAGGAAATCAAGGCTCCTTTCATGTGTGATGTGCAACACGGAATTGCTTTGCACGCAGTGCAGGGGAATCGGGCCTCATCTCGCGGCGAGGGGGAAGTCTCATGGTTTTTCTCGAGTTGCAGCGGGAACCTGGGGTATATTCTCGAGTTACGACGGGGATGGCCCTTCCACCCACGTGTTTGTTCAGCGACGTCAGGACTCCTGCCTAGTTGCGAGGGACAACTCGGGATTCTCCTCGAGGCTTGGCAGGGCAATTGGGACGCCTGTCCAGCTGAGGCGGGAGACCAAGGGTCCCTTTCCACGTACCACAGGAATCCTGGGACTCCTATCAAGTTTCACGAGGAGTCAGGCACCGTCTCCTTTGGAGGCACTGATCTCCGCGTACCTCTGGAGTTTTCAAAGGATGTGAGGCCTCCGGTCGCGATCAGGTGGGGAACTAGGTCTTTCTCTGTGGTCTCCACAGCGGATTCAGACATCCTTTCGTCTTGGGAGATGCAAGACGAGCCTGCATTCAAGTCACTGCAGGGATATCCTGCCTTATTTCGAGTCAGGGCATCGCGGTGTCCTTTCCACTTGAGGCCGCAAACTCAGGGTCCCTCTCACATACCTAGAGCTGAGAGAAGCCTCCTCTTGAGGTGCTTGTGGTAAGGTGGTATTCCTCTGGAGTCGAAGCCAGGGACTAACCTCTCATCTCGAGTTGATTTTTGGTCAACGGAGCTCTTTCGTGTTGCTACAGTGACCTCAGGATCCCTCTAGCCTTGAAACAGTGTTCTTGGGGTTTCTCTGGAGTGCCATCAAGGAAATCAAGTCTCCTTTCATGTGTGATGTGCAACACGGAATTGCTCTGCACGCAGTGCAGGGGAATCGGGCCTCATCTCGCGGCGAGGGGGAAGTCTCATGGTTTTTCTCGAGTTGCAGCGGGAACCTGGGGTATATTCTCGAGTTACGACAGGGATGGCCCTTCCACACACGTGTTTGTTCAGCGACGTCAGGATTCCTGCCTAGTTGCGAGAGACAATTCCGGATTCTCCTCGAGGCTTGGCAGGGCAATTGGGAGGCCTCTCCAGCTGAGGCGGGATACCAAGGGTCCCTTTCCACGTGCCACAGGAATCCTGGGACTCCTATCAAGTTTCACGAGGAGTCAGGCATCGTCTCCTTTGGAGGCACTGATCTCCGCGTACCTCTGGAGTTTTCAAAGGATGTGAGGCCTCCGGTCACGATGATGTGGGGAACTAGGTCTTTCTCTGTGGTCTCCACAGGGGATTCAGACATCCTTTCATCTTGAGAGATGCAAGACGAGCCTGCATTCAAGTCACTGCAGGGATATCCGGCCTTATATCGAGTCAGGGTATCGCGGTGTCCATTCCACTTGAGGCCGCAAACTCAGGGTCCCTCTCACATACCCAGAGCTGAGAGAAGCCTCCTCTTGAGGTGCTTGTGGTAAGGTGGTATTCCTCTGGAGTCGAAGCCAGGGACTAACCTCTCATCTCGAGTTGTTTTTTGGTCCATGTAGCTCTTTCATGTTGCTACAGTGACCTCAGGATCCCTCTAGCCTTGAAACAGTGTTCTTGGGGTTTCTCTGGAGTGCCATCAAGGAAATCAAGGCTCCTTTCATGTGTGATGTGCAACACGGAATTGCTCTGCACGCAGTGCAGGGGAATCGGGCCTCATCTCGCGGCGAAGGGGAAGTCTCATGGTTTTTCTCGAGTTGCGGCGGGAGCCTGGGGTATATTCTCGAGTTACGATGGGGATGGCCCTTCCACCCACGTGTTTGTTCAGCGACGTCAGGACTCCTGCCTAGTTGCGAGGGACAACTCGGGATTCTCCTCGAGGCTCGGCAGGGTAATTGGGACGCCTCTCCAGCTGAGGCGGGAGACCAAGGGTCCCTTTCCACGTGCCACAGGAATCCTGGGACTCCTATCAAGTTTCACGAGGAGTCAGGCATCGTCTCCTTTGGAGGCACTGATCTCCGCGTACCTCTGGAATTTTCAAAGGATGTGAGGCCTCCGGTCGCGATGAGGTGGGGAACTAGGTCTTTCTCTGTGGTCTCCACAGGGGATTCAGACATCCTTTCCTCTTGGGAGATGCAAGACGAGCCTGCATTCAAGTCACTGCTGGGATATCTGGCCTTATTTTAAGTGAGGGCATCGCGGTGTCCATTCCACTTGAGGCCGCAAACTCAGGGTCCCTCTCACATACCTAGAGCTGAGAGAAGCCTCCTCTTGAGGTGCTTGTGGTAAGGTGGTATTCCTCTGGAGTCGAAGCCAGGGACTAACCTCTCATCTCGAATTTATTTTTGGTCCACGGAGCTCTTTCGTGTTGCTACAGTGACCTCAGGATCCCTCTAGTCTTAAAACAGTGTTCTTGGGGTTTCTCTGGAGTGCCATCAAGGAAATCAAGGCTCCTTTCATGTGTGATGTGCAACACGGAATTGCTCTTCACGCAGTGCAGGGGAATCGGGCCTCATCTCGCGGCGAGGGGGAAGTCTCATGGTTTTTCTCGAGTTGCTGCGGGAACCTGGGGTATATTCTCGAGTTACGACGGGGATGGCCCTTCCACCCACGTGTTTGTTCAGCTACGTCAGGACTCCTGCCTAGTTGCGAGGGACAACTCAGGATTCTCCTCAAGGCTTGGCAGGGCAATTGGGACGCCTCTCCAGCTGAGGCGGGAGACCAAGGGTCCCTTTCCACGTGCCACAGGAATCCTGGGACTCCTATCAAGTTTCACGAGGAGTCAGGCATCGTCTCCTTTGGAGGCACTGACCTCCGCGTACCTCTGGAGTTTTCAAAGGATGTGAGGCCTCCGGTCACGATGATGTGGGGAAGTAGGTCTTTCTCTGTGGTCTCCACAGGGGATTCAGACATCCTTTCATCTTGAGAGATGCAAGACGAGCCTGCATTCAAGTCACTGCAGGGATATCCGGCCTTATATCGAGTCAGGGTATCGCGGTGTCCATTCCCCTTGAGGCCGCAAACTCAGGGTCCCTCTCACATACCCAGAGCTGAGAGAAGCCTCCTCTTGAGGTGCTTGTGGTAAGGTGGTATTCCTCTGGAGTCGAAGCCAGGGACTAACCTCTCATCTCGAGTTGATTTTTGGTCCATGGAGCTCTTTCATGTTACTACAGTGACCTCAGGATCCCTCTAGCCTTGAAACAGTGTTCTTGGGGTTTCTCTGGAGTGCCATCAAGGAAATCAAGGCTCCTTTCATGTGTGATGTGCAACACGGAATTGCTCTGCACGCAGTGCAGGGGAATCGGGCCTCATCTCGCGGCGAAGGGGATGTCTCATGGTTTTTCTCGAGTTGCGGCGGGAGCCTGGGGTATATTCTCGAGTTACGATGGGGATGGCCCTTCCACCCACGTGTTTGTTCAGCGACGTCAGGACTCCTGCCTAGTTGCGAGGGACAACTCGGGATTCTCCTCGAGGCTCGGCAGGGTAATTGGGACGCCTCTCCAGCTGAGGCGGGAGACCAAGGGTCCCTTTCCACGTGCCACAGGAATCCTGGGACTCCTATCAAGTTTCACGAGGAGTCAGGCATCGTCTCCTTTGGAGGCACTGATCTCCGCGTACCTCTGGAGTTTTCAAAGGATGTGAAGCCTCCGGTCACGATGAGGTGGGGAACTAGGTCTTTCTCTGTGGTCTCCACAGGGGATTCAGACATCCTTTCGTCTTGGGAGATGCAAGACGAGCCTGCATTCAAGTCACTGCAGGGATATCCGGCCTTATATCGAGTCAGGGTATCGCGGTGTCCATTCCACTTGAGGCCGCAAACTCAGGGTCCCTCTCACATACCCAGAGCTGAGAGAAGCCTCCTCTTGAGGTGCTTGTGGTAAGGTGGTATTCCTCTGGAGTCGAAGCCAGGGACTAACCTCTCATCTCGAGTTGATTTTTGGTCCATGTAGCTCTTTCATGTTGCTACAGTGACCTCAGGATCCCTCTAGCCTTGAAACAGTGTTCTTGGGGTTTCTCTGGAGTGCCATCAAGGAAATCAAGGCTCCTTTCATGTGTGATGTGCAACACGGAATTGCTCTGCACGCAGTGCAGGGGAATCGGGCCTCATCTCGCGGCGAGGGGGAAGTCTCATGGTTTTTCTCGAGTTGCGGCGGGAGCCTGGGGTATATTCTCGAGTTACGATGGGGATGGCCCTTCCACCCACGTGTTTCTTCAGCGACGTCAGGACTCCTGCCTAGTTGCGAGGGACAACTCGGGATTCTCCTCGAGGCTTGGCAGGGCAATTGGGACGCCTCTCCAGCTGAGGCGGGAGACCAAGGGTCCCTTTCCACGTGCCACCGGAATCCTGGGACTCCTATCAAGTTTCACGAGGAGTCAGGCATCGTCTCCTTTGGAGGCACTGATCTCCGCGTACCTCTGGAGTTTTCAAAGGATGTGAGGCCTCCGGTCGCGATGAGGTGGGGAACTAGGTCTTTCTGTGTGGTCTCCAAAGAGGATTCAGACATCCTTTCCTCTTGGGAGATGCAAGACGAGCCTGCATTCAAGTCACTGCTGGAATATCTGGCCTTATTTCAAGTCAGGGCATCGCGGTGTCCTTTCCACTTGAGGCCGCAAACTCAGGGTCCCTCTCACATACCTAGAGCTGAGAGAAGCCTCCTCTTGAGGTGCTTGTGGTAAGGTGGTATTCCTCTGGAGTCGAAGCCAGGGACTAACCTCTCATCTCGAGTTGATTTTTGGTCCACGGAGCTCTTTCGTGTTGCTACAGTGACCTCAGGATCCCTCTAGCCTTGAAACAGTGTTCTTGGGGTTTCTCTGGAGTGCCATCAAGGAAATCAAGGCTCCTTTCATGTGTGATGTGCAACACGGAATTGCTCTGCACGCAGTGCAGGGGAATCGGGCCTCATCTCGCGGCGAGGGGGAAGTCTCATGGTTTTTCTCGAGTGCGGCGGGAACCTGGGGTATATTCTCGAGTTACGACGGGGATGGCCCTTCCACACACGTGTTTGTTCAGCGACGTCAGGATTCCTGCCTAGTTGCGAGGGACAATTCGGGATTCTCCTCGAGGCTTGGCAGGGCAATTGGGACGCCTCTCCAGCTGAGGCGGGAGACCAAGGGTCCCTTTCCACGTGCCACAGGAATCCTGGGACTCCTATCAAGTGTCACGAGGAGTCAGGCATCGTCTCCTTTGGAGGCACTGATCTCGGCGTACCTCTGGAGTTTTCAAAGGATGTGAGGCCTCCGGTCACGATCATGTGGGGAACTAGGTCTTTCTGTGTGGTCTCCACAGGGGATTCAGACATCCTTTCATCTTGAGAGATGCATGACGAGCCTGCATTCAAGTCACTGCAGGGATATCCGGCCTTATATTGAGTCAGGGCATCGCGGTGTCCATTCCTCTTGAGTCCGAAAACTCAGGGTCCCTCTCACATACTTAGAGCTGAGAGAAGCCTCCTCTTGAGGTGCTTGTGGTAAGGTGGTATTCCTCTGGAGTCGAAGCCAGGGACTAACCTCTCATCTCGAGTTGATTTTTGGTCCATGGAGCTCTTTCATGTTACTACAGTGACCTCAGGATCCCTCTAGCCTTGAAACAGTGTTCTTGGGGTTTGTCTGGAGTGCCATCAAGGAAATCAAGGCTCCTTTCATGTGTGATGTGCAACACGGAATTGCTCTGAACGCAGTGCAGGGGAATCGGGCCTCATCTCGCGGCGAGGGGGAAGTCTCATGGTTTTTCTCGAGTTGCGGCGGGAGCCTGGGGTATATTCTCGAGTTACGACGGGGATGGCCCTTCCACCCACGTGTTTGTTCAGCGACGTCAGGACTACTGTCTAGTTGCGAGGGACAACTCGGGATTCTCCTCGAGGCTTGGCAGGGCAATTGGGACGCCTCTCCAGCTGAGGCGGGAGACCAAGGGTCCCTTTCCACGTGCCACAGGAATCCTGGGACTCCTATCAATTTTCACGAGGAGTCAGACATCGTCTCCTTTGGAGGCACTGATCTCCGCTTACCTCTGGAGTTTTTAAAGGATGTGAGGCCTCCGGTCGCAATGAGGTGGGGAACTAGGTCTTTCTCTGTGGTCTCCACAGGGGATTCAGACATCCTTTCGTCTTGGGAGATGCAAGACCAGCCTGCATTCAAGTCACTGCAGGGATATCCTGCCTTATTTCGAGTCAGGGCATCGCGGTGTCCATTCCGCTTGAGGCCGCAAACTCAGGGTCCCTCTCACATACCTAGAGCTGAGAGAAGCCTCCTCTTGAGGTGCTTGTGGTAAGGTGGTATTCCTCTGGAGTCGAAGCCAGGGACTAACCTCTCATCTCGAGTTAATTTTTGGTCCACGGAGCTCTTTCGTGTTGCTACAGCGACCTCAGGATCCCTCTAGCCTTGAAACAGTGTTCTTGGGGTTTCTCTGGAGTGCCATCAAGGAAATCAAGGCTCCTTTCATGTGTGATGTGCAACACGGAATTGCTCTGCACGCAGTGCAGGGGAATCGGGCCTCATCTCGCGGCGAGGGGGAAGTCTCATGGTTTTTCTCGAGTTGCAGCGGGAACCTGGGGTATATTCTCGAGTTACGACGGGGATGGCCCTTCCACACACGTGCTTGTTCAGCGACGTCAGGATTCCTGCTTAGTTGCGAGGGACAATTCGGGATTCTCCTCGAGGATTGGCAGGGCAATTGGGACGCCTCTCCAGCTGAGGCCGGAGACCAAGTGTCCCTTTCCACGTGCCACAGGAATCCTGGGACTCCTATCAAGTGTCACGAGGAGTCAGGCATCGTCTCCTTTGGAGGCACTGATCTCCGCGTACCTCTGGAGTTTTCTAAGGTTGTGAGGCCTCCGGTCACGATGATGTGGGGAACTAGGTCTTTCTGTGTGGTCTCCACAGGGGATTCAGACATCCTTTCGTCTTGGGAGATGCAAGACGAGCCTGCATTCAAGTCACTGCAGTGATATCCGGCCTTATATTGAGTCAGGGCATCGCGGTGTCCATTCCACTTGAGGCCGAAAACTCAGGGTCCCACCCACATACCTAGAGCTGAGAGAAGCCTCCTCTTGAGGTGCTTGTGGTAAGGTGGTATTCCTCTGGAGTCGAAGCCAGGGACTAACCTCTCATCTCGAGTTGATTTTTGGTCCATGGAGCTCTTTCATGTTACTACAGTGACCTCAGGATCCCTCTAGCCTTGAAAAAGTTTTCTTGGGGTTTGTCTGGAGTGCCATCAAGGAAATCAAGGCTCCTTTCATGTGTGATGTGCAACACGGAATTGCTCTGCACGCAGTGCAGGGGAATCGGGCCTCATCTCGCGGCGAGGGGGAAGTCTCATGGTTTTTCTCGAGTTGCGGCGGGAGCCTGGGGTATATTCTCGAGTTACGACGGGGATGGCCCTTCCACCCACGTGTTTGTTCAGCGACGTCAGGACTCCTGCCTAGTTGCGAGGGACCACTCGGGATTCTCCTCGAGGCTTGGCAGGGCAATTGGGATGCCTCTCCAGCTGAGGCGGGAGACCAAGGGTCCCTTTCCACGTGCCACAGGAATCCTGGGACTCCTATCAATTTTCACGAGGAGTCAGGCATCGTCTCCTTTGGAGGCACTGATCTCCGCGTACCTCTGGAGTTTTCAAAGGATGTGAGGCCTCCGGTCGCGATGAGGTGGGGAACTAGGTCTTTCTCTGTGGTCTCCACAGCGGATTCAGACATCCTTTCGTCATGGGAGATGCACGACGAGCCTGCATTCAAGTCACTGCAGGGATATCTGGCCTTATTTCAAGTCAGGGCATCGCGGTGTCCATTCCACTTGAGGCCGCAAACTCAGGGTCCCTCTCACATACCTAGAGCTGAGAGAAGCCTCCTCTTAAGGTGCTTGTGGTAAGGTGGTATTCCTCTGGAGTCGAAGCCAGGGACTAACCTCTCATCTCGAGTTGATTTTTGGTCCACGGAGCTCTTTCGTGTTGCTACAGTGACCTCAGGATCCCTCTAGCCTTGAAACAGTATTCTTGGGGTTTCTCTGGAGTGCCATCAAGGAAATCAAGGCTCCTTTCATGTGTGATGTGCAACACGGAATTGCTCTGCACGCAGTGCAGGGAATCGGGCCTCATCTCGCGGCGAGGGGGAAGTCTCATGGTTTTTCTCGAGTTGCGGCGGGAACCTGGGGTATATTCTCGAGTTACGACGGGGATGGCCCTTCCACACACGTGTTTGTTCAGCGACATCAGGACTCCTGCTTAGTTGCGAGGGACAATTCGGGATTCTCCTCGAGGCTTGGCAGGGCAATTGGGACGCCTATCCAGCTGAGGCGGCAGACCAAGTGTCCCATTCCACGTGCCACAGGAATCCTGGGACTCCTACCAAGTTTCACGAGGAGTCAGGCATCGTCTCCTTTGGAGGCACTGACCTCCGCGTACCTCTGGAGTTTTCAAAGGATGTGAGGCCTCCGGTCACGATGATGTGGGGAACTAGGTCTTTCTGTGTGGTCTCCACAGGGGATTCAGACATCCTTTCATCTTGAGAGATGCAAGACGAGCCTGCATTTAAGTCACTGAAGGGATATCCGGCCTTATATTGAGTCAGGGCATCGCGGTGTCCATTCCACTTGAGGCCGAAAACTCAGGGTCCCTCCCACATACCTAGAGCTGAGAGAAGCCTCCTCTTGAGGTGCTTGTGGTAAGGTGGTATTCCTCTGGAGTCGAAGCCAGGGACTAACCTCTCATCTCGAGTTGATTTTTGGTCCATGGAGCTATTTCATGTTACTACAGTGACCTCAGGATCCCTCTAGCCTTGAAACAGTGTTCTTGGGGTTTCTCTGGAGTGCCATCAAGGAAATCAAGGCTCCTTTCATGTGTGATGTGCAACACGGAATTGCTCTGCACGCAGTGCAGGGGAATCGGGCCTCATCTCGCGGCGAGGGGGAAGTCTCATGGTTTTTCTCGAGTTGCGGCGGGAACCTGGGGTATATTCTCGAGTTACGACGGGGATGGCCCTTCCACCCACGTGTTTGTTCAGCGACGTCAGGACTCCTGCCTAGTTCCGAGGGACAACTCGGGATTCTCCTCGAGGCTTGGCAGGGCAATTGGGACGCCTCTCCAGCTGAGGCGGGAGACCAAGGGTCCCTTTCCACGTGGCACAGGAATCCTGGGACTCCTATCAAGTTTCACGAGGAGTCAGGCATCGTCTCCTTTGGAGGCACTGATCTCCGCGTACCTCTGGAGTTTTCAAAGGATGTGAGGCCTCCGGTCGCCATGAGGTGGGGAACTAGGTCTTTCTCTGTGGTCTCCACAGGGGATTCAGACATCCTTTCGTCTTGGGAGATGCAAGACGAGCCTGCATTCAAGTCACTGCAGGGATATCTGGCCTTATTTCAAGTCAGGGCATCGCGGTGTCCATTCCACTTGAGGCCGCAAACTCAGGGTCCCTCTCACATACCTAGAGCTGAGAGAAGCCTCCTCTTGAGGTGCTTGTGGTAAGGTGGTATTCCTCTGGAGTCGAAGCCAGGGACTAACCTCTCATCTCGAGTTGATTTTTGGTCCACGGAGCTCTTTCGTGTTGCTACAGTGACCTCAGGATCCCTCTAGCCTTGAAACAGTGTTCTTGGGGTTTCTCTGGAGTGCCATCAAGGAAATCAAGGCTCCTTTCATGTGTGATGTGCAACACGGAATTGCTCTGCACGCAGTGCAGGGGAATCGGGCCTCATCTCGCGGCGAGGGGGAAGTCTCATGGTTTTTCTCGAGTTGCAGCGGGAACCTGGGGTATATTCTCGAGTTACGACGGGGATGGCCCTTCCACACACGTGTTTGTTCAGCGACGTCAGGATTCCTGCCTAGTTGCGAGGGACAATTCGGGATTCTCCTCGAGGCTTGGCAGGGCAATTGGGACGCCTCTCCAGCTGAGGCGGGAGACCAAGGGTCCCTTTCCACGTGCCACAGGAATCCTGGGACTCCTATCAAGTGTCACGAGGAGTCAGGCATCGTCTCCTTTGGAGGCACTGATCTCCGCGTACCTCTGGAGTTTTCAAAGGATGTGAGGCCTCCGCTCACGATCATGTAGGGAACTAGGTCTTTCTGTGTGGTCTCCACAGGGGATTCAGACATCCTTTCATCTTGAGAGATGCATGACGAGCCTGCATTCAAGTCACTGCAGGGATATCCGCCCTTATATTGAGTCAGGGCATCGCGGTGTCCATTCCACTTGAGTCCGAAAACTCAGGGTCCCTCCCACATACCTAGAGCTGAGAGAAGCCTCCTCTTGAGGTGCTTGTGGTAAGGTGGTATTCCTCTGGAGTCGAAGCCAGGGACTAACCTCTCATCTCGAGTTGATTTTTGGTCCATGGAGCTCTTTCATGTTACTACAGTGACCTCAGGATCCCTCTAGCCTTGAAAAAGTTTTCTTGGGGTTTGTCTGGAGTGCCATCAAGGAAATCAAGGCTCCTTTCATGTGTGATGTGCAACACGGAATTGCTCTGCACGCAGTGCAGGGGAATCGGGCCTCATCTCGCGGCGAGGGGGAAGTCTCATGGTTTTTCTCGAGTTGCGGCGGGAGCCTGGGGTATATTCTCGAGTTACGACGGGGATGGCCCTTCCACCCACGTGTTTGTTCAGCGACGTCAGGACTCCTGCCTAGTTGCGAGGGACCACTCGGGATTCTCCTCGAGGCTTGGCATGGCAATTGGGACGCCTCTCCAGCTGAGGCGGGAGACCAAGGGTCCCTTTCCACGTGCCACAGGAATCCTGGGACTCCTATCAAGTTTCACGAGGAGTCAGGCATCGTCTCCTTTGGAGGCACTGATCTCCGCGTACCTCTGGAGTTTTCAAAGGATGTGAGGCCTCCGGTCGCGATGAGGTGGGGAACTAGGTCTTTCTCTGTGGTCTCCACAGCGGATTCAGACATCCTTTCGTCATGGGAGATGCACGACGAGCCTGCATTCAAGTCACTGCAGGGATATCTGGCCTTATTTCAAGTCAGGGCATCGCGGTGTCCATTCCACTTGAGGCCGCAAACTCAGGGTCCCTCTCACATACCTAGAGCTGAGAGAAGCCTCCTCTTAAGGTGCTTGTGGTAAGGTGGTATTCCTCTGGAGTCGAAGCCAGGGACTAACCTCTCATCTCGAGTTGATTTTTGGTCCACGGAGCTCTTTCGTGTTGCTACAGTGACCTCAGGATCCCTCTAGCCTTGAAACAGTATTCTTGGGGTTTCTCTGGAGTGCCATCAAGGAAATCAAGGCTCCTTTCATGTGTGATGTGCAACACGGAATTGCTCTGCACGCAGTGCAGGGAATCGGGCCTCATCTCGCGGCGAGGGGGAAGTCTCATGGTTTTTCTCGAGTTGCGGCGGGAACCTGGGGTATATTCTCGAGTTACGACGGGGATGGCCCTTCCACACACGTGTTTGTTCAGCGACATCAGGACTCCTGCCTAGTTGCGAGGGACAATTCGGGATTCTCCTCGAGGCTTGGCAGGGCAATTGGGACGCCTGTCCAGCTGAGGCGGCAGACCAAGTGTCCCATTCCACGTGCCACAGGAATCCTGGGACTCCTATCAAGTTTCACGAGGAGTCAGGCATCGTCTCCTTTGGAGGCACTGACCTCCGCGTACCTCTGGAGTTTTCAAAGGATGTGAGGACTCCGGTCACGATGATGTGGGGAACTAGGTCTTTCTGTGTGGTCTCCACAGGGGATTCAGACATCCTTTCATCTTGAGAGATGCAAGACGAGCCTGCATTTAAGTCACTGCAGGGATATCCGGCCTTATATTGAGTCAGGGCATCGCGGTGTCCATTCCACTTGAGGCCGAAAACTCAGGGTCCCTCCCACATACCTAGAGCTGAGAGAAGCCTCCTCTTGAGGTGCTTGTGGTAAGGTGGTATTCCTCTGGAGTCGAAGCCAGGGACTAACCTCTCATCTCGAGTTGACTTTTGGTCCATGGAGCTATTTCATGTTACTACAGTGACCTCAGGATCCCTCTAGCCTTGAAACAGTGTTCTTGGGGTTTCTCTGGAGTGCCATCAAGGAAATCAAGGCTCCTTTCATGTGTGATGTGCAACACGGAATTGCTCTGCACGCAGTGCAGGGGAATCGGGCCTCATCTCGCGGCGAGGGGGAAGTCTCATGGTTTTTCTCGAGTTGCGGCGGGAACCTGGGGTATATTCTCGAGTTACGACGGGGATGGCCCTTCTACCCACGTGTTTGTTCAGCGACGTCAGGACTCCTGCCTAGTTCCGAGGGACAACTCGGGATTCTCCTCGAGGCTTGGCAGGGCAATTGGGACGCCTCTCCAGCTGAGGCGGGAGACCAAGGGTCCCTTTCCACGTGCCACAGGAATCCTGGGACTCCTATCAAGATTCACGAGGAGTCAGGCATCGTCTCCTTTGGAGGCACTGATCTCCGCGTACCTCTGGAATTTTTTAAAGGATTTGAGGCCTCCGGTCGCAATGAGGTGGGGAACTAGGTCTTTCTCTGTGGTCTCCACAGGGGATTCAGACATCCTTTCGTCTTGGGAGATGCAAGACGTGCCTGCATTCAAGTCACTGCAGGGATATCCTGCCTTATTTCGAGTCAGGGCATCGCGGTGTCCATTCCACTTGAGGCCGCAAACTCAGGGTCCCTCTCACATACCTAGAGCTGAGAGAAGCCTCCTCTTGAGGTGCTTGTGGTAAGGTGGTATTCCTCTGGAGTCGAAGCCAGGGACTAACCTCTCATCTCGAGTTGATTTTTGGTCCACGGAGCTCTTTCGTGTTGCTACAGTGACCTCAGGATCCCTCTAGCCTTGAAACAGTGTTCTTGGGGTTTCTCTGGAGTGCCATCAAGGAAATCAAGGCTCCTTTCATGTGTGATGTGCAACACGGAATTGCTCTGCACGCAGTGCAGGGGAATCGGGCCTCATCTCGCGACGAGGGGGAAGTCTCATGGTTTTCCTCGAGTTGTGGCGGGAACCTGGGGTATATTCTCGAGTTACGACGGGGATGGCCCTTCCACCCACGTGTTTGTTCAGCGACGTAAGGACTCCTGCCTAGTTGCGAGGGACAACTCGGGATTCTCCTCGAGGCTTGGCAGGGCAATTGGGACGCCTCTCCAGCTGAGGCGGGAGACCAAGGGTCCCTTTCCACGTGCCACAGGAATCCTGGGACTCCTATCAAGATTCACGAGGAGTCAGGCATCGTCTCCTTTGGAGGCACTGATCTCCGCGTACCTCTGGAGTTTTTAAAGGATGTGAGGCCTCCGGTCGCAATGAGGTGGGGAACTAGGTCTTTCTCTGTGGTCTCCACAGGGGATTCAGACATCCTTTCGTCTTGGGAGATGCAAGACCAGCCTGCATTCAAGTCACTGCAGGGATATCCTGCCTTATTTCGAGTCAGGGCATCGCAGTGTCCATTCCACTTGAGGCCGCAAACTCAGGGTCCCTCTCACATACCTAGAGCTGAGAGAAGCCTCCTCTTGAGGTGCTTGTGGTAAGGTGGTATCCCTCTGGAGTCGAAGCCAGGGACTAACCTCTCATCTCGAGTTGATTTTTGGTCCACGGAGCTCTTTCGTGTTGCTACAGTGACCTCAGGATCCCTCTAGCCTGGAAACAGTGTTCTTGGGGTTTCTCTGGTGTGCCATCAAGGAAATCAAGGCTCCTTTCATGTGTGATGTGCAACACGGAATTGCTCTGCACACAGTGCAGGGGAATCGGGCCTCATCTCGCGGCGAGGAGGAAGTCTCATGGTTTTTCTTGAGTTGCGGCGGGAACCTGGGGTATATTCTCGAGTTACGATGGGGATGGCACTTCCACCCACGTGTTTGTTCAGCGACGTCAGGACTCCTGCCTAGTTGCGAGGGACCACTCGGGATTCTCCTTGAGGCTTGGCAGGGCAATTGGGACGCCTCTCCAGCTGAGGCGGGAGACCAAGGGTCCCTTTCCACGTGCCACAGGAATCCTGGGACTCCTATCAAGTTTCACGAGGAGTCAGGCATCGTCTCCTTTGGAGGCACTGATCTCCGCGTACCTCTGGAGTTTTCAAAGGATGTGAGGCATCCGGTCGCGATGAGGTGAGGAACTAGGTCTTTCTCTGTGGTCTCCACAGGGGATTCAGACATCCTTTCCTCTTGGGAGATGCAAGACGAGCCTGCATTCAAGTCACTGCAGGGATATCCGGCCTTATTTCGAGTCAGGGCATAGCGGTGTCCATTCCACTTGAGGCCGCAAACTCAGGGTCCCTCTCACATACCTAGAGCTGAGAGAAGCCTCCTCTTGAGGTGCTTGTGGTAAGGTGGTATTCCTCTGGAGTCGAAGCCAGGGACTAACCTCTCATCTCGAGTTGATTTTTGGTCCATGGAGCTCTTTCATGTTACTACAGTGACCTCAGGATCCCTCTAGCCTTGAAACAGTGTTCTTGGGGTTTCTCTGGAGTGCCATCAAGGAAATCAAGGCTCCTTTCATGTGTGATGTGCAACACGGAATTGCTCTGCACGCAGTGCAGGGGAATCGGGCCTCATCTCGTGGCGAGGGGGAAGTCTCATGGTTTTTCTCGAGTTGCGGCGGGAACCTGGGGTATATTCTCGAGTTACGACGGGGATGGCCCTTCCACACACGTGTTTGTTCAGCGACGTCAGGACTCCTGCCTAGTTGCGAGGGACAACTCGGGATTCTCCTCGAGGCTTGGCAGGGCAATTGGGACGCCTCTCCAGCTGAGGCGGGAGAGCAAGGGTCCCTTTCCACGTGCCACAGGAATCCTGGGACTCCTATCAAGTTTCACGAGGAGTCAGGCATCGTCTCCTTTGGAGGCACTGATCTCCGCGTACCTCTGGAGTTTTTAAAGGATGTGAGGCCTCCGGTCGCAATGAGGTGGGGAACTAGGTTTTTCTCTGAGGTCTCCACAGGGGATTCAGACATCCTTTCGTCTTGGGAGATGCAAGACCAGCCTGCATTCAAGTCACTGCAGGGATATCCTGCCTTATTTCGAGTCAGGGCATCGCGGTGTCCATTCCACTTGAGGCCGCAAACTCAGGGTCCCTCTCACATACCTAGAGCTGAGAGAAGCCTCCTCTTGAGGTGCTTGTGTTAAGGTGGTATTCCTCTGGAGTCGAAGCCAGGGACTAACCTCTCATCTCGAGTTGATTTTTGGTCCACGGAGCTCTTTCGTGTTGCTACAGTGACCTCAAGATCCCTCTAGGCTTGAAACAGTGTTCTTGGGTTTTCTCTGGAGTGCCGTCAAGGAAATCAAGTCTCCTTTCATGTGTGATGTGCAACACGGAATTGCTCTGCACGCAGTGCAGGGGAATCGGGCCTCATCTCGCGGCGAGGGGGAAGTCTCATGGTTTTCCTCGAGTTGTGGCAGGAACCTGGGGTATATTCTCGAGTTACGACGGGGATGGCCCTTCCACCCACGTGTTTGTTCAGCCACGTCAGGACTCCTGCCTAGTTGCGAGGGACAACTCGGGATTCTCCACGAGGCTTGGCAGGGCAATTGGGACGCCTCTCCAGCTGAGGCGGGAGACCAAGGGTCCCTTTCCACGTGCCACAGGAATCCTGGGACTCCTATCAAGTTTCACGAGGAGTCAGGCATCGTCTCCTTTGGAGGCACTGATCTCCGCGTACCTCTGGAGTTTTCAAAGGATGTGAGGCATCCGGTCGCGATGAGGTGGGGAACTAGGTCTTTCTCTGTGGTCTCCATAGGGGATTCAGACATCCTTTCGTCTTTGGAGATGCAAGACGAGCCTGCATTCAAGTCACTGCAGGGATATCCGGCCTTATTTCGAGTCAGGGCATCGCGGTGTCCATTCCACTTGAGGCCGCAAACTCAGGGTCCCTTTCACATACCTAGAGCTGAGAGAAGCCTCCTCTTGAGGTGCTTGTGGTAAGGTGGTATTCCTCTGGAGTCGAAGCCAGGGACTAACCTCTCATCTCGAGTTGATTTTTGGTCCACGGAGCTCTTTCTTGTTGCTACAGTGACCTCAGGATCCCTCTAGCCTTGAAACAGTGTTCTTGGGGTTTCTCTGGAGTGCCATCAAGGAAATCAAGGCTCCTTTCATGTGTGATGTGCAACACGGAATTGCTCTGCACGCAGTGCAGGGGAATCGGGCCTCATCTCGCGGCGAGGGGGAAGTCTCATGGTTTTTCTCGAGTTGCGGCGGGAACCTGGGGTATATTCTCGAGTTACGACGGGGATGGCCCTTCCACCCACGTGTTTGTTCAACGACGTAAGGACTCCTGCCTAGTTGCGAGGGACAACTCGGGATTCTCCTCAAGGCTTGGCAGGGCAATTGGGACGCCTCTCCAGCTGAGGCGGGAGACCAAGTGTCCCTTTCCACGTGCCACAGGAATCCTGGGACTCCTATCAAGTTTCACGAGGAGTCAGGCATCGTCTCCTTTGGAGGCACTGATCTCCGCGTACCTCTGGAGTTTTCAAAGGATGTGAGGCCTCCGGTCGCGATGAGGTGGGGAACTAGGTCTTTCTCTGTGGTTTCCACAGCGGATTCAGACATCCTTTCGTCTGGGGAGATGCAAGACGAGCCTGCATTCAAGTCACTGCAGGGATATCCTGCCTTATTTCGAGTCAGGGCATCGCGGTGTCCTTTCCACTTGAGGCCGCAACCTCAGGGTCCCTCTCACATACCTAGAGCTGAGAGAAGCCTCCTCTTCAGGTGCTTGTGGTAAGGTGGTATTCCTCTGGAGTCGAAGCCAGGGACTAACCTCTCATCTCGAGTTGATTTTTGGTCCACGGAGCTCTTTCATGTTGCTACAGTGACCTCAGGATCCCTCCAGCCTTGAAACAGTGTTCTTGGGGTTTCTCTGGAGTGCCATCAAGGAAATCAAGGCTCCTTTCATGTGTGATGTGCAACACGGAATTGCTCTGCACGCAGTGCAGGGGAATCGGACCTCATCTCGTGGCGAGGAGCAAGTCTCATGGTTTTTCTCGAGTTGCGGCGGGAGCCTGGGGTATATTCTCGAGTTACGACGGGGATGGCCCTTCCACCCACGTGTTTGTTCAGCGACGTCAGGACTCCTGCCTAGTTGCGAGGGACAACTCGGGATTCTCCTCGAGGCTTGGCAGGGCAATTGGCACGCCTCTCCAGCTGAGGCGGGAGACCAAGGGTCCCTTTCCACGTGCCACAGGAATCCTGGGACTCCTATCAAGTTTCACGAGGAGTCAGGCATCGTCTCCTTTGGAGGCACTGATCTCCGCGTACCTCTGGAGTTTTCAAAGGATGTGAGGCCTCCGGTCGCGATGAGGTGGGGAACTAGGTCTTTCTCTGTGGTCTCCACAGGGGATTCAGACAACCTTTCGTCTTGGGAGATGCAAGACGAGCCTGCATTCAAGTCATTGCAGGGATATCTGGCCTTATTTCAAGTCAGGGCATCACGGTGTCCATTCCTTTTGAGGCTGCAAACTCAGGGTCCCTCTCACATACCTAGAGCTGAGAGAAGCCTCCTCTTGAGGTGCTTGTGGTAAGGTGGTATTCCTCTGGAGTCGAAGCCAGGGACTAACCTCTCATCTCGAGTTGATTTTTGGTCCACAGAGCTCTTTCGTGTTGCTACAGTGACCTCAGGATCCCTCTAGCCTTGAAACAGTGTTCTTGGGGTTTCTCTGGAGTGCCATCAAGGAAATCAAGGCTCCTTTCATGTGTGATGTGCAACACGGAATTGCTCTACACGCAGTGCAGGGGAATTGGGCCTCATCTTGCGGCGAGGGGGAAGTCTCATGATTTTTCTCGAGCTGCGGCGGGAACCTGGGGTATATTCTCGAGTTACGACGGGGATGGCCCTTCCACCCACGTGTTTGTTCAACGACGTCAGGACTCCTGCCTAGTTGCGAGGGACAACTCGGGATTCTCCTCAAAGCTTGGCAGGGCAATTGGGACGCCTCTCCAGCTGAGGCGGGAGACCAAGGGTCACTTTCCAAGTGCCACAGGAATCCTGGGACTCCTATCAAGTTTCACGAGGAGTCAGGCATCGTCTCCTTTGGAGGCACTGATCTCCGCGTACCTCTGGAGTTTTCAAAGGATGTGAGGCCTCCGGTGGCGATGAGGTGGGGAACTAGGTCTTTCTCTATGGTCTCCACAGGGGATTCAGACATCCTTTCGTCTTGGGAGATGCAAGACGAGCCCGCATTCAAGTCACTGCAGGGATATCCTGCCTTATTTCGAGTCAGGGCATCGCGGTGTCCTTTCCACTTGAGGCTGCAAACTCAGGGTCCCTCTCACATACCTAGAGCTGAGAGAAGCCTCCTCTTGAGGTGCTTGTGGTAAGGTGGTATTCCTCTGGAGTCGAAGCCAGGGACTAACCTCTCATCTCGAGTTGATTTTTGGTCCACGGAGCTCTTTCGTGTTGCTACAGTGACCTCAGGATCCCTCCAGCCTTGAAACAGTGTTCTTGGGGTTTTTTTGGAGTGCCATCAAGGAAATCAAGGCTCCTTTCATGTGTGATGTGCAACACGGAATTGCTCTGCACGCAGTGCAGGGGAATCGGGCCTCATCTCGTGGCGAGGGGGAAGTCTCATGGTTTTTCTCGAGTTGCGGCGGGAGCCTGGGGTATATTCTCGAGTTACGACGGGGATGGCCCTTCCACCCACGTGTTTGTTCAGCGACGTCAGGACTCCTGCCTAGTTGCGAGGGACAACTCGGGATTCTCCTCGAGGCTTGGCAGGGCAATTGGGACGCCTCTCCAGCTGAGGCGGGAGACCAAGGGTCCCTTTCCACGTGCCACAGGAATCCTGGGACTCCTATCAAGTTTCACGAGGAGTCAGGCATCGTCTCCTTTGGAGGCACTGATCTCCGTGTACCTCTGGAGTTTTCAAAGGATGTGAGGCCTCCGGTCGCGATGAGGTGGGGAACTAGGTCTTTCTCTGTGGTCTCCACAGGGGATTCAGACATCCTTTCGTCTTGGGAGATGCAAGACGAGCCTGCATTCAAGTCACTGCAGGGATATCCGGCCTTATTTCGAGTCAGGGCATCGCGGTGTCCATTCCACTTGAGGCCGCAAACTCAGGGTCCCTCTCACATACCTAGAGCTGAGAGAAGCCTCCTCTTGAGGTGCTTGTGGTAAGGTGGTATTCCTCTGGAGTCGAAGCCAGGGACTAATCTCACATCTCGAGTTGATTTTTGGTCCACGGAGCTCTTTCTTGTTGCTTCAGTGACCTCAGGATCCCTCTAGCCTTGAAACAGTGTTCTTGGGGTTTCTCTGGAGTGCCATCAAGGAAATCAAGGCTCCTTTCATGTGTGATGTGCAACACGGAATTGCTCTGCACGCAGTGCTGGGGAATCGGGCCTCATCTCGCGGCGAGGGGGAAGTCTCATGGTTTTCCTCGAGTTGTGGCGGGAACCTGGGGTATATTCTCGAGTTACGACGGGGATGGCCCTTCCACCCACGTGTTTGTTCAGCGACGTCAGGACTCCTGCCTAGTTGCGAGGGACAACTCGGGATTCTCCTCGAGGCTTGGCAGGGCAATTGGGACGCCTCTCCAGCTGAGGCGGGAGACCAAGGGTCCCTTTCCACGTGCCACAGGAATCCTGGGACTTCTATCAAGTTTCACGAGGAGTCAGGCATCGTCTCCTTTGGAGGCACTGATCTCCGCGTACCTCTGGAGTTTTCAAAGGATGTGAGGCCTCCGGTCGCGATGAGGTGGGGAACTAGGTCTTTCTCTGTGGTCTCCACAGGGGATTCAGACATCCTTTCGTCTTGGGAGATGCAAGACGAGCCTGCATTCAAGTCACTGCAGGGATATCCGGCCTCATTTCAAGTCAGGGCATCGCGGTGTCCATTCCACTTGAGGCCGCAAACTCAGGGTCCCTCTCACATACCTAGAGCTGAGAGAAGCCTCCTCTTGAGGTGCTTGTGGTAAGGTGGTATTCCTCTGGAGTGGAAGCCAGGGACTAACCTCTCATCTCGAGTTGATTTTTGGTCCACGGAGCTCTTTCCTGTGGCTACAGTGACCTCAGAATCCCTCTAGCCTTGAAACAGTGTTCTTGGGGTTTCTCTGGAGTGCCATCAAGGAAATCAAGGCTCCTTTCATGTGTGATGTGCAACACGGAATTGCTTTGCACGCAGTGCAGGGGAATTGGGCCTCATCTCGCGGCGAGGGGGAAGTCTCATGATTTTTCTCGAGTTGCGGCGGGAACCTGCGGTATATTCTCGAGTTACGACGGGGAAGGCCCTTCCACCCACGTGTTTGTTCAACGACGTCAGGACTCCTGCCTAGTTGCGAGGGACAACTCGGGATTCTCCTCAAGGCTTGGCAGGGCAATTGGGACGCCTCTCCAGCTGAGGCGGGAGACCAAGGGTCCCTTTCCACGTGCCACAGGAATCCTGGGACTCCTATCAAGTTTCACGAGGAGTCAGGCATCGTCTCCTTTGGAGGCACTGATCTCCGCGTACCTCTGGAGTTTTCAAAGGATGTGAGGCCTCCGGTCGCGATGAGGTGGGGAACTAGGTCTTTCTCTGTGGTCTCCACAGCGGATTCAGACGTCCTTTCGTCTTGGGAGATGCAAGACGAGCCTGCATTCAAGTCACTGCAGGGATATCCTGCCTTATTTCGAGTCAGGGCATCGCGGTGTCCTTTCCACTTGAGGCCGCAAACTCAGGGTCCCTCTCACATACCTAGAGCTGAGAGAAGCCTCCTTTTGAGGTGCTTGTGGTAAGGTGGTATTCCTCTGGAGTCGAAGCCGGGGACTAACCTCTCATCTCGAGTTGATTTTTGGTCCACGGAGCTCTTTCGTGTTGCAACAGTGACCTCAGGATCCCTCTAGCCTTGAAACAGTGTTCTTGGGGTTTGTCTGGAGTGCCATCAAGGAAATCAAGGCTCCTTTCATGTGTGATGTGCAACACGGAATTGCTCTGCACGCACTGCAGGGGAATGTGGCCTCATCTCACGGCGAGGGGGACGTCTCATGGTTTTTCTCGAGTTGCAGTGGGAACCTGGGGTATATTCTCGAGTTACGACGGGGATGTCCCTTCCACACAAGTGTTTGTTCAGTGACGTCAGGACTCCTGCCTAGTTGCGAGGGACCACTCGGGATTCTCCTCGAGGCTTGGCAGGGCAATTGGGACGCCTCTCCAGCTGAGGCGGGAGACCAAGGGTCCCTTTCCACGTGCCACAGGAATCCTGGGACTCCTATCAAGTTTCACGAGGAGTCAGGCATCGTCTCCTTTGGAGGCACTGATCTCCGCGTACCTCTGGAGTTTTCAAAGGATGTGAGGCCTCCGGTCGCGATGAGGTGGGGAACTAGGTCTTTCTCTGTGTTCTCCACAGAGGATTCAGACATCCTTTCGTCTTGGGAGATGCAAGACCAGCCTGCATTCAAGTCACTGCAGGTATATCCGGCCTTATTTCGAGTCAGGGCATAGCGGTGTCCATTCCACTTGAGGCCGCAAACTCAGGGTCCCTCTCACATACCTAGAGCTGAGAGAAGCCTCCTTTTTACGTGCCTGTGGTAAGGTGGTATTCCTCTGGAGTCGAAGCCAGGGACTAACCTCTCATCTCGAGTTGATTTTTGGTCCACGGAGCTCTTTCGTGTGGCTACAGTGACCTCAGGATCCCTCTAGCCTTGAAACAGTGTTCTTGGGGTTTCTCTGGAGTGCCATCAAGGAAATCAAGTTTCCTTTCATGTGTGATGTGCAACACGGAATTGCTCTGCACGAAGTGCAGGGGAATCGGGCCTCATCTGCGGCGAGAGGGAAGTCTCATGGTTTTTCTCGAGTTGCGGCGGGAACCTGGGGTATATTCTCGAGTTACGACGGGGATGGCCCTTCCACCCACGTGTTTGTTCAGCGACGTCAGGACTCCTGCCTACTTGCGAGGGACAACTCGGGATTCTCCTCAAGGCTTGGCAGGGCAATTGGGACGCCTCTCCAGCTGAGGCGGGAGACCAAGGGTCCCTTTCCACGTGCCACAGGAATCCTGGGACTCCTATCAAATTTCACGAGGAGTCAGGCATCGTCTCCTTTGGAGGCACTGATCTCCGCGTACCTCTGGAGTTTTCAAAGGATGTGAGGCCACCGGTCGCGATGAGCTGGGGAACTAGGTCACTCTCTGTGGTCTCCACAGGGGATTCAGACATCCTTTCGTCTTGGGAGATGCAAGACGAGCCTGCAATCAAGTCACTGCAGGGATATCCAGCCTTATTTCAAGTCAGGGCATCGCGGTGTCCATTCCACTTGAGGCTGCAAACTCAGGGTCCCTCTCACATACCTAGAGCTGAGAGAAGCCTCCTTTTGAGGTGCTTGTGGTAAGGTGGAATTCCTCTGGAGTCGAAGCCAGGGACTAACCTCTCATCTCGAGTTGATTTTTGGTCCACGGAGCTCTTTCGTGTTGCTACAGTGACCTCAGGATCCCTCTAGCCTTGAAACAGTGTTCTTGGGGTTTCTCTGGAGTGCCATCAAGGAAATCAAGGCTCCTTTCATGTGTGATGTGCAACACGGAATTGCTCTGCACGCAGTGCAGGGGAATCGGGCCTCATCTCGTGGCGAGGGGGAAGTCTCATGATTTTTCTCGAGTTGCGGCGGGAGCCTGGGGTATATTCTCGAGTTACAACGGGGATGGCCCTTCCACCCACGTGTTTGTTCAGCGACGTCAGGACTCCTGCCTAGTTGCGAGGGACAACTCGGGATTCTCCTCGAGGCTTGGCAGGGCAATTGGGACGCCTCTCCAGCTGAGGCGGGAGACCAAGGGTCCCTTTCCACGTGCCACAGGAATCCTGGGACTCCTATCAAGTTTCACGAGGAGTCAGGCATCGTCTCCTTTGGAGGCACTGATCTCCGCGTACCTCTGGAGTTTTCAAAGGATGTGAGGCCTCCGGTCGCGATGAGGTGGGGAACTAGGTCTTTCTCTGTGGTCTCCACAGGGGATTCAGACATCCTTTCGTCTTGGGAGATGCAAGACGAGCCTGCATTCAAGTCACTGCAGGGATATCTGGCCTTATTTCAAGTCAGGGCATCGCGGTGTCCATTCCACTTGAGTCCGACAACTCAGGGTCCCTCTCACATACCTAGAGCTGAGAGAAGCCTCCTCTTGAGGTGCTTGTGGTAAGGTGGTATTCCTCTGGATTCGAAGCCAGGGACTAACCTCTCATCTCGAGTTGATTTTTGGTCCACAGAGCTCTTTCGTGTTGCTACAGTGACCTCAGGATCCCTCTAGCCTTGAAACAGTGTTCTTGGGGTTTCTCTGGAGTGTCATCAAGGAAATCAAGGCTCCTTTTATGTGTGATGTGCAACACGGAATTGCTCTGCACGCAGTGCAGGGGAATCGGGCCTCATCCCGCGGCGAGGGGGAAGTCTCATGGTTTTTCTCGAGTTGCGGCCGGAGCCTGGGTTACATTCTCGAGTTACAACGGGGATGGCCCTTCCACCCACGTGTTTGTTCAGCGACGTCAGGACTCCTGCCTAGTTGCGAGGGACAACTCGGGATTCTCCTCGAGGCTTGGCAGGGCAATTGGGACGCCTCTCCAGCTGAGGCGGGAGACCAAGGGTCCCTTTCCACGTGCCACAGGAATCCTGGGACTCCTATCAAGTTTCACGAGGAGTCAGGCATCGTCTCCTTTGGAGGCACTGATCTCCGCGTACCTCTGGAATTTTCAAAGGATGTGAGGCCTCCGGTCGCGATGAGGTGGGGAACTAGGTCTTTCTCTGTGGTCTCCGCAGGGAATTCAGACATCCTTTCGTCTTGGGAGATGCAAGACGAGCCTGCATTCAAGTCACTGCAGGGATATCCGGCCTTATTTCAATTCAGGGCATCGCGGTGTCCATTCCACTTGAGGCTGCAAACTCAGGGTCCCTCTCACATACCTAGAGCTGAGAGAAGCCT
Organism: Cervus elaphus; assembly: GCF_910594005.1. NCBI lineage: Eukaryota > Metazoa > Chordata > Mammalia > Artiodactyla > Cervidae > Cervus > Cervus elaphus. Next base: position 165,524 of record NW_025316730.1, on the reverse strand, counting down.
CCTCTTGAGGTGCTTGTGGTAAGGTGGTATTCCTCTGGAGTCGAAGCCAGGGACTAACCTCTCATCTCGAGTTGATTTTTGGTCCACGGAGCTCTTTTGTGTTGCTACAGTGACCTCAGGATCCCTCTAGCCTTGAAACAGTGTTCTTGGGGTTTCTCTGGAGTGCCATCAAGGAAATCAAGGCTCCTTTCATGTGTGATGTGCAACACGGAATTTCTCTGCACGCAGTGCAGGGGAATCGGGAATCATCTCGCGGCGAGGGGGAAGTCTCATGGTTTTTCTCGAGTTGCGGCGGGAGCCTGGGGTATATTCTAGAGTTACGACGGGGATGGCCCTTCCACCCACGTGTTTGTTCAGCGACGTCAGGACTCCTGCCTAGTTGCGAGGGACAACTCGGGATTCTCCTCGAGGCTTGGCAGGGCAATTGGGATGCCTCTCCAGCTGAGGCGGGAGACCAAGGGTCCCTTTCCACGTGCCACAGGAATCCTGGGACTCCTATCAAGTTTCACGAGGAGTCAGGCATCGTCTCCTTTGGAGGCACTGATCTCCGCGTACCTCTGGAGTTTTCAAAGGATGTGAGGCCTCCGGTCGCGATGAGGTGGGAAACTAGGTCTTTCTCTGTGGTCTCCACAGGGGATTCAGACATCCTTTCGTCTTGGGAGATGCAAGACGAGCCTGCATTCAAGTCACTGCAGAGATATCTGGCCTTATTTCAAGTCAAGGCATCGCGGTGTCCATTCCACTTGAGACCGCAAACTCAGGGTCCCTCTCACATACCTAGAGCTGAGAGAAGCCTCCTTTTGAGGTGCTTGTGGTAAGGTGGTATTCCTCTGGAGTCGAAGCCAGGGTCTAACCTCTCATCTCGAGTTGATTTTTGGTCCACGGAGCTCTTTTGTGTTGCTACAGTGACCTCAGGATCCCTCTAGCCTTGAAACAGTGTTCTTGGGGTTTCTCTGGAGTGCCATCAAGGAAATCAAGTCTCCTTTCATGTGTGATGTGCAACACGGAATTGCTCTGCACGCAGTGCAGGGGAATCTGGCCTCATCTCGCGGCGAGGGGGAAGTCTCATGGTTTTTCTCGAGTTGCGGCGGGAACCTGGGGTATATTCTCGAGTTACGACGGGGATGGCCCTTCCACCCAGGTGTTTGTTCAGCGACGTAAAGACTCCTGCCTAGTTGCAAGGGACAACTCGGGATTCTCCACGAGGCTTCGCAGGGCAATTGGGACGCCTCTCCATCTGAGGCGGGAGACCAAGGGTCCCTTTCCACGTGCCACAGGAATCCTGGGACTCCTATCAAGTTTCACGAGGAGTCAGGCATCGTCTCCATTGGAGGCACTGATCTTCGCGTACCTCTGGAGTTTTCAAAGGATGTGAGGCCTCTGGGCGCGATGAGGTGGGGAACTAGGTCTTTCTCTGTGGTCTCCACAGCGGATTCAGACATCCTTTCGTCTTGGGAGATGCAAGACGAGCCTGCATTCAAGTCCCTGCAGGGATATCCTGCCTTATTTCGAGTCAGGGCATCGCGGTGTCCTTTCTACTTGAGGCCGCAAACTCGGGGTCCCTCTCACATACCTAGAGCTGAGAGAAGCCTCCTCTTGAGGTGCTTGTGGTAAGGTGGTATTCCTCTGGAGTCGAAGCCAGGGACTAACCTCTCATCTCGAGTTGATTTTTGGTCCACGGAGCTCTTTTGTGTTGCTACAGTGACCTCAGGATCCCTCTAGCCTTGAAACAGTGTTCTTGGGGTTTCTCTGGAGTGCCATCAAGGAAATCAAGGCTCCTTTCATGTGTGATGTGCAACACGGAATTGCTCTGCACGCAGTGCAACGGAATCGGGCCTCATCTCGCGGCGAGGGGGAAGTCTCATAGTTTTTCTCGAGTCGCGGCGGGAACCTGGGGTATATTCTCGAGTTACGACGGGGATGGCCCTTCCACACACGTGTTTGTTCAGCGACGTCAGGACTCCTGCCTAGTTGCGAGGGACAACTCGGGATTCTCCTCGAGACTTGGCAGGGCAATTGGGACGCCTCTCCAGCTGAGGCGGGAGACCAAGTGTCCCTTTCCACGTGCCACAGGAATCCTGGGACTCCTATCAAGTTTCACGAGGAGTAAGGCATCGTCTCCTTTGGAGGCACTGATCTCCGCGTACCTCTGGAGTTTTCAAAGGATGTGAGGCCTCCGGTCGCGATGAGGTGGGGAACTAGGTCTTTCTCTGTGGTCTCCACAGGGGATTCAGACATCCTTTCGTCTTGGGAGATGCAAGACGAGCCTGCATTCAAGTCACTGCAGGGATATCCGGCCTTATTTCGAGTCAGGGCATCGCGGTGTCCATTCCACTTGAGGCCGCAAACTCAGGGTCCCTCTCACATACCTAGAGCTGAGAGAAGCCTCCTTTTGAAGTGCTTGTGGTAAGGTGGTATTCCTCTGGAGTCGAAGCCAGGGACTAACCTCTCATCTCGAGTTGATTTTTGGTCCACGGAGCTCTTTCCTGTGGCTACAGTGACCTCAGGATCCCTCTAGCCTTGAAACAGTGTTCTTGGGGTTTCTCTGGAGTGCCATCAAGGAAATCAAGGCTCCTTTCATGTGTGATGTGCAACACGGAATTGCTCTGCACGCAGTGCAGGGGAATCGGGCCTCATCTCGTGGCGAGGGGGAAGTCTCATGGTTTTTCTCGAGGTGCGGCCGGAGCCTGGGGTATATTCTCGAGTTACAACGGGGATGGCCCTTCCACCCACGTGTTTGTTCAGCGACGTAAGGACTCCTGCCTAGTTGCGAGGGACAACTCGGGATTCTCCTCGAGGCTTGGCAGGGCAATTGGGACGCCTGTCCAGCTGAGGCGGGAGACCAAGGGTCCCTTTCCACGTGCCACAGGAATCCTGGGACTCCTATCAAGTTTCACGAGGAGTCAGGCATCGTCTCCTTTGGAGGCACTGATCTCCGCGTACCTCTGGAGTTTTCAAAGGATGTGAGGCCTCCGGTCGCGATGAGGTGGGAAACTAGGTCTTTTTCTGTGGTCTCCACAGGGGATTCAGACATCCTTTCGTCTTGGGAGATGCAAGACGAGCCTGCATTCAAGTCACTGCAGAGATATCTGGCCTTATTTCAAGTCAAGGCATCGCGGTGTCCATTCCACTTGAGGCCGCAAACTCAGGGTCCCTCTCACATACCTAGAGCTGAGAGAAGCCTCCTCTTGAGGTGCTTGTGGTAAGGTGGTATTCCTCTGGAGTCGAAGCCAGGGACTAACCTCTCATCTCGAGTTGATTTTTGGTCCACGGAGCTCTTTTGTGTTGCTACAGTGACCTCAGGATCCCTCTAGCCTTGAAACAGTGTTCTTGGGGTTTCTCTGGAGTGCCATCAAGGAAATCAAGTCTCCTTTCATGTGTGATGTGCAACACAGAATTGCTCTGCACGCAGTGCAGGGGAATCGGGCCTCATCTCGCGGCGAGGGGGAAGTCTCATGGTTTTTCTCGAGTTGCGGCGGGAACCTGGGGTATATTCTCGAGTTACGACGGGGATGGCCCTTCCACCCACGTGTTTGTTCAGCGACGTAAGGACTCCTGCCTAGTTGCAAGGGACAACTCGGGATTCTCCACGAGGCTTGGCAGGGCAATTGGGACGCCTGTCCAGCTGAGGCGGGAGACCAAGGGTCCCTTTCCACGTGCCACAGGAATCCTGGGACTCCTATCAAGTTTCACGAGGAGTCAGGCATCGTCTCCATTGGAGGCACTGATCTCCGCGTACCTCTGGAGTTTTCAAAGGATGTGAGGCCTCTGGTCGCGATGAGGTGGGGAACTAGGTCTTTCTCTGTGGTCTCCACAGCGGATTCAGACATCCTTTCGTCTTGGGAGATGCAAGACGAGCCTGCATTCAAGTCACTGCAGGGATATCCTGCCTTATTTCGAGTCAGGGCATCGCGGTGTCCTTTCTACTTGAGGCCGCAAACTCGGGGTCCCTCTCACATACCTAGAGCTGAGAGAAGCCTCCTCTTGAGGTGCTTGTGGTAAGGTGGTATTCCTCTGGAGTCGAAGCCAGGGACTAACCTGTCATCTCGAGTTGATTTTTGGTCCACGGAGCTCTTTCGTGTGGCTACAGTGACCTCAGGATCCCTCTAGCCTTGAAACAGTGTTCTTGGGGTTTCTCTGGAGTGCCATCAAGGAAATCAAGGCTCCTTTCATGTGTGATGTGCAACACGGAATTGCTCTGCACGCAGTGCAGGGGAATCGGGCCTCATCTCGTGGCGAGGGGGAAGTCTCATGATTTTTCTCGAGTTGCGGCGGGAGCCTGGGGTATATTCTCGAGTTACAACGGGGATGGCCCTTCCACCCACGTGTTTGTTCAGCGACGTCAGGACTCCTGCCTAGTTGCGAGGGACAACTCGGGATTCTCCTCGAGGCTTGGCAGGGCAATTGGGACGCCTCTCCAGCTGAGGCGGGAGACCAAGGGTCCCTTTCCACGTGCCACAGGAATCCTGGGACTCCTATCAAGTTTCACGAGGAGTCAGGCATCGTCTCCTTTGGAGGCACTGATCTCCGCGTACCTCTGGAGTTTTCAAAGGATGTGAGGCCTCCGGTCGCGATGAGGTGGGGAACTACGTCTTTCTCTGTGGTCTCCACAGGGGATTCAGACATCCTTTCGTCTTGGGAGATGCAAGACGAGCCTGCATTCAAGTCACTGCAGGGATATCCGGCCTTATTTCGAGTCAGGGCATCGCGGTGTCCATTCCACTTGAGGCCGCAAACTCAGGGTCCCTCTCACATACCTAGAGCTGAGAGAAGCCTCCTTTTGAGGTGCTTGTGGTAAGGTGGTATTCCTCTGGAGTCGAAGTCAGGGACTAACCTCTCATCTCGAGTTGATTTTTGGTCCACGGAGCTCTTTTGTGTTGCTACAGTGACCTCAGGATCCCTCTAGCCTTGAAACAGTGTTCTTGGGGTTTCTCTGGAGTGCCATCAAGGAAATCAAGGCTCCTTTCATGTGTGATGTGCAACACGGAATTGCTCTGCACGCAGTGCAGGGGAATCGGGCCTCTTCTCGCGGCGAGGGGGAAGTCTAATGGTTTTTCTCGAGTTGCGGCGGGAACCTGGGGTATATTCTCGAGTTACGACGGGGATGGCCCTTCCACACACGTTTGTTCAGCGACGTCAGGACTCCTGCCTAGTTGTGAGGGACAACTCGGGATTCTCCTCGAGGCTTGGCAGGGCAATTGGGACGCCTGTCCAGCTGAGGCGGGGGACCAAGTGTCCCTTTCCACGTGCCACAGGAATCCTGGGACTCCTATCAAGTTTCACGAGGAGTCAGGCATCGTCTCCTTTGGAGGCACTGATCTCTGCGTACCTCTGGAGTTTTCAAAGGATGTGAGGCCTCCGGTCGCGATGAGGTGGGGAACTAGGTCTTTCTCTGTGGTCTCCACAGGGGATTCAGACATCCTTTCTTCTTGGGAGATGCAAGACCAGCCTGCATTCAAGTCACTGCAGGGATATCCGGCCTTATTTCGAGTCAGGGCATCGCGGTGTCCATTCCACTTGAGGCCGCAAACTCAGGGTCCCTCTCACATACCTAGAGCTGAGAGAAGCCTCCTTTTGAGGTGCTTGTGGTAAGGTGGTATTCCTCTGGAGTCGAAGCCAGGGACTAACCTGTCATCTCGAGTTGATTTTTGGTCCACGGAGCTCTTTCGTGTGGCTACAGTGACCTCAGGATCCCTCTAGCCTTGAAACAGTGTTCTTGGGGTTTGTCTGGAGTGCCATCAAGGAAATCAAGGCTCCTTTCATGTGTGATGTGCAACACGGAATTGCTCTGCACGCAGTGCAGGGGAATCGGGCCTCATCTCGTGGCGAGGGGGAAGTCTCATGGTTTTTCTCGAGTTGCAGCGGGAGCCTGGGGTATATTCTCGAGTTACAACGGGGATGGCCCTTCCACCCACGTGTTTGTTCAGCGACGTCAGGACTCCTGCCTAGTTGCGAGGGACCACTCGGGATTCTCCTCGAGGCTTGGCAGGGCAATTGGGACGCCTCTCCAGCTGAGGCGGGAGACCAAGGGTTCCTTTCCACGTGCCACAGGAATCCTGGGACTCCTATCAAGTTTCACGAGGAGTCAGGCATCGTCTCCTTTGGAGGCACTGATCTCCGCGTACCTCTGGAGTTTTCAAAGGATGTGAGGCCTCCGGTCGCGATGAGGTGGGGAACTAGGTCTTTCTCTGTGGTCTCCACAGGGGATTCAGACATCCTTTCGTCTTGGGAGATGCAAGACCAGCCTGCATTCAAGTCACTGCAGGGATATCCGGCCTTATTTCGAGTCAGGGCATCGCGGTGTCCATTCCACTTGAGGCCGCAAACTCAGGGTCCCTCTCACATACCTAGAGCTGAGAGAAGCCTCCTCTTGAGGTGCTTGTGGTAAGGTGGTATTCCTCTGGAGTCGAAGCCAGGGACTAACCTCTCATCTCGAGTTGATTTTTGGTCCACGGAGCTCTTTCGTGTTGCTACAGTGACCTCAGGATCCCTCTAGCCTTGAAACAGTGTTCTTGGGGTTTCTCTGGAGTGCCATCAAGGAAATCAAGGCTCCTTTCATGTGTGATGTGCAACACGGAATTGCTCTGCACGCAGTGCAGGGGAATCGGGCCTCATCTCGTGGCGAGGGGGAAGTCTCATGGTTTTTCTCGAGTTGCGGCCGGAGCCTGGGGTATATTCTCGAGTTACAACGGGGATGGCCCTTCCACCCACGTGTTTGTTCAGCGACGTCAGGACTCCTGCCTAGTTGCGAGGGACAACTCGGGATTCTCCTCGAGGCTTGGCAGGGCAATTGGGACGCCTCTCCAGCTGAGGCGGGAGACCAAGGGACCCTTTCCACGTGCCTCAGGAATCCTGGGACTCCTATCAAGTTTCACGAGGAGTCAGGCATCGTCTCCTTTGGAGGCACTGATCTCCGCGTACCTCTGGAATTTTCAAAGGATGTGAGGCCTCCGGTCGCGATGAGGTGGGGAACTAGGTCATCCTCTGTGGTCTCCACAGGGGATTCAGACATTCTTTCGTCTTGGGAGATGCAAGACGAGCCTGCATTCAAGTCACTGCAGGGATATCCGGCCTTATTTCAAGTCAGGGCATCGCGGTGTCCATTCCACTTGAGGCCGCAAACTCAGGGTCCCTCTCACATACCTAGAGCTGAGAGAAGCCTCCTCTTGAGGTGCTTGTGGTAAGGTGGTATTCCTCTGGAGTCGAAGCCAGGGACTAACCTCTCATCTCGAGTTGATTTTTGGTCCACGGAGCTCTTTTGTGTTGCTACAGTGACCTCAGGATCCCTCTAGCCTTGAAACAGTGTTCTTGGGGTTTCTCTGGAGTGCCATCAAGGAAATCAAGGCTCCTTTCATGTGTGATGTGCAACACGGAATTGCTCTGCACGCAGTGCAGGGGAATCGGGCCTCATCTCGTGGCGAGGGGGAAGTCTCATGGTTTTTCTCGAGTTGCGGCGGGAGCCTGGGGTATATTCTCGAGTTACAACGGGGATGGCCCTTCCACCCACGTGTTTGTTCAGCGACGTCAGGACTCCTGCCTAGTTGCGAGGGACAACTCGGGATTCTCCTCGAGGCTTGGCAGGGCAATTGGGACGCCTCTCCAGCTGAGGCGGGAGACCAAGGGTCCCTTTCCACGTGCCACAGGAATCCTGGGACTCCTATCAAGTTTCACGAGGAGTCAGGCATCGTCTCCTTTGGAGGCACTGATCTCCGCGTACCTCTGGAGTTTTCAAAGGATGTGAGGCCTCCGGTCGCGATGAGGTGGGGAACTAGGTCTTTCTCTGTGGTCTCCACAGGGGATTCAGACATCCTTTCGTCTTGGGAGATGCAAGACGAGCCTGCATTCAAGTCACTGCAGGGATATCTGGCCTTATTTCAAGTCAGGGCATCGCGGTGTCCATTCCACTTGAGGCCGCAAACTCAGGGTCCCTCTCACATACCTAGAGCTGAGAGAAGCCTCCTCTTGAGGTGCTTGTGGTAAGGTGGTATTCCTCTGGAGTCGAAGCCAGGGACTAACCTCTCATCTCGAGTTGATTTTTGGTCCACAGAGCTCTTTCGTGTTGCTACAGTGACCTCAGGATCCCTCTAGCCTTGAAACAGTGTTCTTGGGGTTTCTCTGGAGTGCCATCAAGGAAATCAAGGCTCCTTTCATGTGTGATGTGCAACACGGAATTGCTCTGCACGCAGTGCAGGGGAATCGGGCCTCATCCCGCGGCGAGGGGGAAGTCTCATGGTTTTTCTCGAGTTGCGGCCGGAGCCTGGGTTACATTCTCGAGTTACAACGGGGATGGCCCTTCCACCCACGTGTTTGTTCAGCGACGTCAGGACTCCTGCCTAGTTGCGAGGGACAACTCGGGATTCTCCACGAGGCTTGGCAGGGCAATTGGGACACCTGTCCAGCTGAGGCGGGAGACCAAGGTTCCCTTTCCACGTGCCACAGGAATCCTGGGACTCCTATCAAGTTTCACGAGGAGTCAGGCATCGTCTCCATTGGAGGCACTGATCTCCGCGTACCTCTGGAGTTTTCAAAGGATGTGAGGCCTCTGGTCGCGATGAGGTGGGGAACTAGGTCATCCTCTGTGGTCTCCACAGGGGATTCAGACATCCTTTCGTCTTGGGAGATGCAAGACGAGCCTGCATTCAAGTCACTGCAGGGACATCCGACCTTATTTCAAGTCAGGGCATCGCGGTGTCCATTCCACTTGAGGCCGCAAACTCAGGGTCCCTCTCACATACCTAGAGCTGAGAGAAGCCTCCTCTTGAGGTGCTTGTGGTAAGGTGGTATTCCTCTGGAGTCGAAGCCAGGGACTAACCTCTCATCTCGAGTTGATTTTTGGTCCACGGAGCTCTTTCGTGTTGCTACAGTGACCTCAGGATCCCTCTAGCCTTGAAACAGTGTTCTTGGGGTTTCTCTGGAGTGCCATCAAGGAAATCAAGGCTCCTTTCATGTGTGATGTGCAACACGGAATTGCTCTGCACGCAGTGCAGGGGAATCGGGCCTCATCTCGTGGCGAGGGGGAAGTCTCATGGTTTTTCTCGAGTTGCGGCCGGAGCCTGGGGTATATTCTCGAGTTACAACGGGGATGGCCCTTCCACCCACGTGTTTGTTCAGCGACGTAAGGACTCCTGCCTAGTTGCGAGGGACAACTCAGGATTCTCCTCGAGGCTTGGCAGGGCAATTGGGACGCCTCTCCAGCTGAGGCGGGAGACCAAGGGACCCTTTCCACGTGCCTCAGGAATCCTGGGACTCCTATCAAGTTTCACGAGGAGTCAGGCATCGTCTCCTTTGGAGGCACTGATCTCCGCGTACCTCTGGAATTTTCAAAGGATGTGAGGCCTCCGGTCGCGATGAGGTGGGGAACTAGGTCATCCTCTGTGGTCTCCACAGGGGATTCAGACATTCTTTCGTCTTGGGAGATGCAAGACGAGCCTGCATTCAAGTCACTGCAGGGATATCCGGCCTTATTTCAAGTCAGGGCATCGCGGTGTCCATTCCACTTGAGGCCGCAAACTCAGGGTCCCTCTCACATACCTAGAGCTGAGAGAAGCCTCCTCTTGAGGTGCTTGTGGTAAGGTGGTATTCCTCTGGATTTGAAGCCAGGGACTAACCTCTCATCTCGAGTTGATTTTTGGTCCACGGAGCTCTTTTGTGTTGCTACAGTGACCTCAGGATCCCTCTAGCCTTGAAACAGTGTTCTTGGGGTTTCTCTGGAGTGCCATCAAGGAAATCAAGGCTCCTTTCATGTGTGATGTGCAACACGGAATTGCTCTGCACGCAGTGCAGGGGAATCGGGCCTCATCTCGTGGCGAGGGGGAAGTCTCATGGTTTTTCTCGAGTTGCGGCGGGAGCCTGGGGTATATTCTCGAGTTACAACGGGGATGGCCCTTCCACCCACGTGTTTGTTCAGCGACGTCAGGACTCCTGCCTAGTTGCGAGGGACAACTCGGGATTCTCCTCGAGGCTTGGCAGGGCAATTGGGACGCCTCTCCAGCTGAGGCGGGAGACCAAGGGTCCCTTTCCACGTGCCACAGGAATCCTGGGACTCCTATCAAGTTTCACGAGGAGTCAGGCATCGTCTCCTTTGGAGGCACTGATCTCCGCGTACCTCTGGAGTTTTCAAAGGATGTGAGGCCTCCGGTCGCGATGAGGTGGGGAACTAGGTCTTTCTCTGTGGTCTCCACAGGGGATTCAGACATCCTTTCGTCTTGGGAGATGCAAGACGAGCCTGCATTCAAGTCACTGCAGGGATATCTGGCCTTATTTCAAGTCAGGGCATCGCGGTGTCCATTCCACTTGAGGCCGCAAACTCAGGGTCCCTCTCACATACCTAGAGCTGAGAGAAGCCTCCTCTTGAGGTGCTTGTGGTAAGGTGGTATTCCTCTGGAGTCGAAGCCAGGGACTAACCTCTCATCTCGAGTTGATTTTTGGTCCACAGAGCTCTTTCGTGTTGCTACAGTGACCTCAGGATCCCTCTAGCCTTGAAACAGTGTTCTTGGGGTTTCTCTGGAGTGCCATCAAGGAAATCAAGGCTCCTTTCATGTGTGATGTGCAACACGGAATTGCTCTGCACGCAGTGCAGGGGAATCGGGCCTCATCCCGCGGCGAGGGGGAAGTCTCATGGTTTTTCTCGAGTTGCGGCCGGAGCCTGGGTTACATTCTCGAGTTACAACGGGGATGGCCCTTCCACCCACGTGTTTGTTCAGCGACGTCAGGACTCCTGCCTAGTTGCGAGGGACAACTCGGGATTCTCCTCGAGGCTTGGCAGGGCAATTGGGACGCCTCTCCAGCTGAGGCGGGAGACCAAGGGTCCCTTTCCACGTGCCACAGGAATCCTGGGACTCCTATCAAGTTTCACGAGGAGTCAGGCATCGTCTCCTTTGGAGGCACTGATCTCCGCGTACCTCTGGAATTTTCAAAGGATGTGAGGCCTCCGGTCGCGATGAGGTGGGGAACTAGGTCTTTCTCTGTGGTCTCCGCAGGGGATTCAGACATTCTTTCGTCTTGGGAGATGCAAGACGAGCCTGCATTCAAGTCAGTGCAGGGATATCCGGCCTTATTTCAATTCAGGGCATCGCGGTGTCCATTCCACTTGAGGCTGCAAACTCAGGGTCCCTCTCACATACCTAGAGCTGAGAGAAGCCTCCTCTTGAGGTGCTTGTGGTAAGGTGGTATTCCTCTGGAGTCGAAGCCAGGGACTAACCTCTCATCTCGAGTTGATTTTTGGTCCACGGAGCTCTTTTGTGTTGCTACAGTGACCTCAGGATCCCTCTAGCCTTGAAACAGTGTTCTTGGGGTTTCTCTGGAGTGCCATCAAGGAAATCAAGGCTCCTTTCATGTGTGATGTGCAACACGGAATTGCTCTGCACGCAGTGCAGGGGAATCGGGCCTCATCTCGCGGCGAGGGGAAAGTCTCATGGTTTTTCTCGAGTTGCGGCGGGAACCTGGGGTATATTCTCGAGTTACGACGGGGATGGCCCTTCCACCCACGTGTTTGTTCAGCGACGTAAGGACTCCTGCCTAGTTGCAAGGGACAACTCGGGATTCTCCACGAGGCTTGGCAGGGCAATTGGGACGCCTGTCCAGCTGAGGCGGGAGACCAAGGGTCCCTTTCCACGTGCCACAGGAATCCTGGGACACCTATCAAGTTTCACGAGGAGTCAGGCATCGTCTCCATTGGAGGCACTGATCTCCGCGTACCTCTGGAGTTTTCAAAGGATGTGAGGCCTCTGGTCGCGATGAGGTGGGGAACTAGGTCTTTCTCTGTGGTCTCCACAGCGGATTCAGACATCCTTTCGTCTTGGGAGATGCAAGACGAGCCTGCATTCAAGTCACTGCAGGGATATCCTGCCTTATTTCGAGTCAGGGCATCGCGGTGTCCTTTCTACTTGAGGCCGCAAACTCGGGGTCCCTCTCACATACCTAGAGCTGAGAGAAGCCTCCTCTTGAGGTGCTTGTGGTAAGGTGGTATTCCTCTGGAGTCGAAGCCAGGGACTAACCTGTCATCTCGAGTTGATTTGTGGTCCACGGAGCTCTTTCATGTGGCTACAGTGACCTCAGGATCCCTCTAGCCTTGAAACAGTGTTCTTGGGGTTTCTCTGGAGTGCCATCAAGGAAATCAAGGCTCCTTTCATGTGTGATGTGCAACACGGAATTGCTCTGCACGCAGTGCAGGGGAATCGGGCCTCATCTCGTGGCGAGGGGGAAGTCTCATGGTTTTTCTCGAGTTGCAGCGGGAGCCTGGGGTATATTCTCGAGTTACAACGGGGATGGCCCTTCCACCCACGTGTTTGTTCAGCGACGTCAGGACTCCTGCCTAGTTGCGAGGGACAACTCGGGATTCTCCTCGAGGCTTGGCAGGGCAATTGGGACGCCTCTCCAGCTGAGGCGGGAGACCAAGGGTTCCTTTCCACGTGCCACAGGAATCCTGGGACTCCTATCAAGTTTCACGAGGAGTCAGGCATCGTCTCCTTTGGAGGCACTGATCTCCGCGTACCTCTGGAGTTTTCAAAGGATGTGAGGCCTCCGGTCGCGATGAGGTGGGGAACTAGGTCTTTCTCTGTGGTCTCCACAGGGGATTCAGACATCCTTTCGTCTTGGGAGATGCAAGACCAGCCTGCATTCAAGTCACTGCAGGGATATCCGGCCTTATTTCGAGTCAGGGCATCGCGGTGTCCATTCCACTTGAGGCCGCAAACTCAGGGTCCCTCTCACATACCTAGAGCTGAGAGAAGCCTCCTTTTGAGGTGCTTGTGGTAAGGTGGTATTCCTCTGGAGTCGAAGCCAGGGACTAACCTGTCATCTCGAGTTGATTTTTGGTCCACGGAGCTCTTTCGTGTGGCTACAGTGACCTCAGGATCCCTCTAGCCTTGAAACAGTGTTCTTGGGGTTTCTCTGGAGTGCCATCAAGGAAATCAAGGCTCCTTTCATGTGTGATGTGCAACACGGAATTGCTCTGCACGCAGTGCAGGGGAATCGGGCCTCATCTCGTGGCGAGGGGGAAGTCTCATGGTTTTTCTCGAGTTGCGGCCGGAGCCTGGGGTATATTCTCGAGTTACAACGGGGATGGCCCTTCCACCCACGTGTTTGTTCAGCGACGTAAGGACTCCTGCCTAGTTGCGAGGGACAACTCGGGATTCTCCTCGAGGCTTGGCAGGGCAATTGGGACGCCTCTCCAGCTGAGGCGGGAGACCAAGGGTCCCTTTCCACGTGCCTCAGGAATCCTGGGACTCCTATCAAGTTTCACGAGGAGTCAGGCATCGTCTCCTTTGGAGGCACTGATCTCCGCGTACCTCTGGAATTTTCAAAGGATGTGAGGCCTCCGGTCGCGATGAGGTGGGGAACTAGGTCATCCTCTGTGGTCTCCACAGGGGATTCAGACATCCTTTCGTCTTGGGAGATGCAAGACGAGCCTGCATTCAAGTCACTGCAGGGACATCCGGCCTTATTTCAAGTCAGGGCATCGCGGTGTCCATTCCACTTGAGGCCGCAAACTCAGGGTCCCTCTCACATACCTAGAGCTGAGAGAAGCCTCCTCTTGAGGTGCTTGTGGTAAGGTGGTATTCCTCTGGAGTCGAAGCCAGGGACTAACCTCTCATCTCGAGTTGATTTTTGGTCCACGGAGCTCTTTTGTGTTGCTACAGTGACCTCAGGATCCCTCTAGCCTTGAAACAGTGTTCTTGGGGTTTCTCTGGAGTGCCATCAAGGAAATCAAGGCTCCTTTCATGTGTGATGTGCAACACGGAATTGCTCTGCACGCAGTGCAGGGGAATCGGGCCTCATCTCGCGGCGAGGGGGAAGTCTAATGGTTTATCTCGAGTTGCGGCGGGAACCTGGGGTATATTCTCGAGTTACGACGGGGATGGCCCTTCCACACACGTGTTTGTTCAGCGACGTCAGGACTCCTGCCTAGTTGTGAGGTACAACTCGGGATTCTCCTCGAGGCTTGGCAGGGCAATTGGGACGCCTGTCCAGCTGAGGCGGGGGACCAAGTGTCCCTTTCCACGTGCCACAGGAATCCTGGGACTCCTATCAAGTTTCACGAGGAGTCAGGCATCGTCTCCTTTGGAGGCACTGATCTCTGCGTACCTCTGGAGTTTTCAAAGGATGTGAGGCCTCCGGTCGCGATGAGGTGGGGAACTAGGTCTTTCTCTGTGGTCTCCACAGGGGATTCAGACATCCTTTCTTCTTGGGAGATGCAAGACCAGCCTGCATTCAAGTCACTGCAGGGATATCCGGCCTTATTTCGAGTCAGGGCATCGCGGTGTCCATTCCACTTGAGGCCGCAAACTCAGGGTCCCTCTCACATACCTAGAGCTGAGAGAAGCCTCCTTTTGAGGTGCTTGTGGTAAGGTGGTATTCCTCTGGAGTCGAAGCCAGGGACTAACCTGTCATCTCGAGTTGATTTTTGGTCCACGGAGCTCTTTCGTGTGGCTACAGTGACCTCAGGATCCCTCTAGCCTTGAAACAGTGTTCTTGGGGTTTCTCTGGAGTGCCATCAAGGAAATCAAGGCTCCTTTCATGTGTGATGTGCAACACGGAATTGCTCTGCACGCAGTGCAGGGGAATCGGGCCTCATCTCGTGGCGAGGGGGAAGTCTCATGGTTTTTCTCGAGTTGCAGCGGGAGCCTGGGGTATATTCTCGAGTTACAACGGGGATGGCCCTTCCACCCACGTGTTTGTTCAGCGACGTCAGGACTCCTGCCTAGTTGCGAGGGACAACTCGGGATTCTCCTCGAGGCTTGGCAGGGCAATTGGGACGCCTCTCCAGCTGAGGCGGGAGACCAAGGGTTCCTTTCCACGTGCCACAGGAATCCTGGGACTCCTATCAAGTTTCACGAGGAGTCAGGCATCGTCTCCTTTGGAGGCACTGATCTCCGCGTACCTCTGGAGTTTTCAAAGGATGTGAGGCCTCCGGTCGCGATGAGGTGGGGAACTAGGTCTTTCTCTGTGGTCTCCACAGGGGATTCAGCCATCCTTTCGTCTTGGGAGATGCAAGACGAGCCTGCATTCGAGTCACTGCAGGGATATCTGGCCTTATTTCAAGTCAGGGCATCGCGGTGTCCATTCCACTTGAGGCCGCAAACTCAGGGTCCCTCTCACATACCTAGAGCTGAGAGAAGCCTCCTCTTGAGGTGCTTGTGGTAAGGTGGTATTCCTCTGGAGTCGAAGCCAGGGACTAACCTCACATCTCGAGTTGATTTTTGGTCCACGGAGCTCTTTTGTGTTGCTACAGTGACCTCAGGATCCCTCTAGCCTTGAAACAGTGTTCTTGGGGATTCTCTGGAGTGCCATCAAGGAAATCAAGTCTCCTTCATGTGTGATGTGCAACACGGAAATGCTCTGCACGCAGTGCAGGGGAATCGGGCCTCATCTCGCGGCGAGGGGGAAGTCTCATGGTTTTTCTCGAGTTGCGGCGGGAACCTGGGGTATATTCTCGAGTTACGACGGGGATGGCCCTTCCACCCACGTATTTGTTCAGCGACGTAAGGACTCCTGCCTAGTTGCTAGGGACAACTCGGGATTCTCCTCGAGGCTTGGCAGGGCAATTGGGACGCCTGTCCAGCTGAGGCGGGAGACCAAGGGTCCCTTTCCAAGTGCCACAGGAATCATGGGACTCCTATCAAGTTTCACGAGGAGTCAGGCATCGTCTCCTTTGGAGGCACTGATCTCCGCGTACCTCTGGAGTTTTCAAAGGATGTGAGGCCTCTGGTCGCGATGAGGTGGGGAACTAGGTCTTTCTCTGTGGTCTCCACAGGGGATTCAGACATCCTTTCGTCTTGGGAGATGCAAGACCAGCCTGCATTCAAGTCACTGCAGGGATATCCGGCCTTATTTCGAGTCAGGGCATCGCGGTGTCCATTCCACTTGAGGCCGCAAACTCAGGGTCCCTCTCACATACCTAGAGCTGAGAGAAGCCTCCTTTTTAGGTGCTTGTGGTAAGGTGGTATTTCTCTGGAGTCGAAGCCAGGGACTATCCTCTCATCTCGAGTTGATTTTTGGTCCTCGGAGCTCTTTCCTGTGGCTACAGTGACCTCAGGATCCCTCTAGCCTTGAAACAGTGTTCTTGGGGTTTCTCTGGAGTGCCATCAAGGAAATCAAGGCTCCTTTCATGTGTGATGTGCAACACGGAATTGCTCTGCACGCAGTGCAGGGGAATCGGGCCTCATCTCGTGGCGAGGGGGAAGTCTCATGGTTTTTCTCGAGTTGCGGCGGGACCCTGGGGTATATTCTCGAGTTACGACGGGGATGGCCCTTCCACCCACGTGTTTGTTCAGCGACGTCAGGACTCCTGCCTAGTTGCGAGGGACAACTCGGGATTCTCCTCGAGGCTTGGCAGGGCAATTGGGACGCCTCTCCAGCTGAGGCGGGAGACCAAGGGTCCCTTTCCACGTGCCACAGGAATCCTGGGACTCCTATCAAGTTTCACGAGAAGTCAGGCATCGTCTCCTTTGGAGGCACTGATCTCCGCGTACCTCTGGAGTTTTCAAAGGATGTGAGGCCTCCGGTCGCCATGAGGTGGGGAACTAGGTCTTTCTCTGTGGTCTCCACAGGGGATTCAGACATCCTTTCGTCTTGGGAGATGCAAGACCAGCCTGCATTCAAGTCACTGCAGGGATATCCGGCCTTATTTCGAGTCAGGGCATCGCGGTGTCCATTCCACTTGAGGCCGCAAACTCAGGGTCCCTCTCACATACCTAGAGCTGAGAGAAGCCTCCTCTTGAGGTGCTTGTGGTCAGGTGGTATTCCTCTGGAGTCGAAGCCAGGGACTAACCTCACATCTCGTGTTGATTTTTGGTCCACGGAGCTCTTTCTTGTTACTACAGTGACCTCAGGATCCCTCTAGCCTTGAAACAGTGTTCTTGGGGTTTGTCTGGAGTGCCATCACGGAAATCAAGTCTCCTTTCATGTGTGATGTGCAACACGGAATTGCTCTGCACGCAGTGCAGGGGAATCGGGCCTCATCTCGCGGCGAGGGGGGAAGTCTCATGGTTTTACTCGAGTTGCGGCGGGAACCTGGGGTATATTCTCGAGTTACGACGGGGATGGCCCTTCCACACACGTGTTTGTTCAGCGACGTCAGGACTCCTGCCTAGTTGCGAGGGACAACTCTAGATTCTCCTCGAGGCTTGGCAGGGCAATTGGGACGCCTCTCCAGCTGAGGCGGGAGACCAAGGGTCCCTTTCCACGTGCCACAGGAATCCTGGGAATCCTATCAAGTTTCACGAGGAGTCAGGCATCGTCTCCTTTGGAGGCACTGATCTCCGCATACCTCTGGAGTTTTCAAAGGATGTGAGGCCTCCGGTCGCGATGAGGTGGGGAACTAGGTCTTTCTCTGTGGTCTCCACAGGGGATTCAGACATCCTTTCGTCTTGGGAGATGCAAGACCAGCCTGCATTCAAGGCACTGCAGGGATATCCGGCCTTATTTCAAGTCAGGGCATCGCGGGGTCCATTCCACTTGAGGCCGCAAACTCAGGGTCCCTCCCACATACCTAGAGCTGAGAGAAGCCTCCTTTTTAGGTGCTTGTGGTAAGGTGGTATTCCTCTGGAGTCGAAGCCAGGGACTAACCTCTCATCTCGAGTTGATTTTTGGTCCACGGAGCTCTTTCTTGTGGCTACAGTGACCTCAGGATCCCTCTAGCCTTGAAACAGTGTTCTTGGGGTTTCTCTGGAGTGCCATCAAGGAAATCAAGGCTCCTTTCATGTGTGATGTGCAACACGGAATTGCTCTGCACGCAGTGCAGGGGAATCGGGCCTCATCTCGCGGCGAGGGGGAAGTCTCATGGTTTTTCTCGAGTTGCGGCGGGAGCCTGGGGTATATTCTCGAGTTACAACGGGGATGGCCCTTCCACCAACGTGTTTGTTCAGCGACGTCAGGACTCCTGCCTAGTTGCGAGGGACAACTCGGGATTCTCCTCGAGGCTTGGCAGGGCAATTGGGACGCCTGTCCAGCTGAGGCGGGAGACCAAGGATCCCTTTCCAAGTGCCACAGGAATCCTGGGACTCCTATCAAGTTTCACGAGGAGTCAGGCATCGTCTCCTTTGGAGGCACTGATCTCCGCGTACCTCTGGAGTTTTCAAAGGATGTGAGGCCTCTGGTCGTGATGAGGTGGGGAACTAGGTCTTTCTCTGTGGTCTCCACAGCGGATTCAGACATCCTTTCGTCTTGGGAGATGCAAGACGAGCCTGCATTCAAGTCACTGCAGGGATATCCGGCCTTATTTCGAGTCAGGGCATCGCGGTGTCCATTCCACTTGAGGCCGCAAACTCGGGGTCCCTCTCACATACCTAGAGCTGAGAGAAGCCTCCTCTTGAGGTGCTTGTGGTAAGGTGGTATTCCTCTGGAGTCGAAGCCAGGGACTAACCTCTCATCTCGAGTTGATTTTTGGTCCACGGAGCTCTTTCGTGTTGCTACAGTGACCTCAGGATCCCTCTAGCCTTGAAACAGTGTTCTTGGGGTTTCTCTGGAGTGCCATCAAGGAAATCAAGGCTCCTTTCATGTGTGATGTGCAACACGGAATTGCTCTGCACGCAGTGCAGGGGAATCGGGCCTCATCTCGCGGCGAGGGGGAAGTCTCATGGTTTCTCTCGAGTTGCGGCGGGAGCCTGGGGTATATTCTCGAGTTACGACGGGGATGGCCCTTCCACCCACGTGTTTGTTCAGCGACGTCAGGACTCCTGCCTAGTTGCGAGGGACAACTCGGGATTCTCCTCGAGGCTTGGCAGGGCAATTGGGACGCCTCTCCAGCTGAGGCGGGAGACCAAGTGTCCCTTTCCACGTGCCACAGGAATCCTGGGACTCCTATCAAGTTTCACGAGGAGTCAGGCATCGTCTCCTTTGGAGGCACTGATCTCTGCGTACCTCTGGAGTTTTCAAAGGATGTGAGGCCTCCGGTCGCGATGAGGTGGGGAACTAGGTCTTTCTCTGTGGTCTCCACAGGGGATTCAGACATCCTTTCTTCTTGGGAGATGCAAGACCAGCCTGCATTCAAGTCACTGCAGGGATATCCGGCCTTATTTCGAGTCAGGGCATCGCGGTGTCCATTCCACTTGAGGCCGCAAACTCAGGGTCCCTCTCACATACCTAGAGCTGAGAGAAGCCTCCTTTTGAGGTGCTTGTGGTAAGGTGGTATTCCTCTGGAGTCGAAGCCAGGGACTAACCTGTCATCTCGAGTTGATTTTTGGTCCACGGAGCTCTTTCGTGTGGCTACAGTGACCTCAGGATCCCTCTAGCCTTGAAACAGTGTTCTTGGGGTTTCTCTGGAGTGCCATCAAGGAAATCAAGGCTCCTTTCATGTGTGATGTGCAACACGGAATTGCTCTGCACGCAGTGCAGGGGAATCGGGCCTCATCTCGTGGCGAGGGGGAAGTCTCATGGTTTTTCTCGAGTTGCAGCGGGAGCCTGGGGTATATTCTCGAGTTACAACGGGGATGGCCCTTCCACCCACGTGTTTGTTCAGCGACGTCAGGACTCCTGCCTAGTTGCGAGGGACAACTCGGGATTCTCCTCGAGGCTTGGCAGGGCAATTGGGACGCCTCTCCAGCTGAGGCGGGAGACCAAGGGTTCCTTTCCACGTGCCACAGGAATCCTGGGACTCCTATCAAGTTTCACGAGGAGTCAGGCATCGTCTCCTTTGGAGGCACTGATCTCCGCGTACCTCTGGAGTTTTCAAAGGATGTGAGGCCTCCGGTCGCGATGAGGTGGGGAACTAGGTCTTTCTCTGTGGTCTCCACAGGGGATTCAGCCATCCTTTCGTCTTGGGAGATGCAAGACGAGCCTGCATTCGAGTCACTGCAGGGATATCTGGCCTTATTTCAAGTCAGGGCATCGCGGTGTCCATTCCACTTGAGGCCGCAAACTCAGGGTCCCTCTCACATACCTAGAGCTGAGAGAAGCCTCCTCTTGAGGTGCTTGTGGTAAGGTGGTATTCCTCTGGAGTCGAAGCCAGGGACTAACCTCACATCTCGAGTTGATTTTTGGTCCACGGAGCTCTTTTGTGTTGCTACAGTGACCTCAGGATCCCTCTAGCCTTGAAACAGTGTTCTTGGGGATTCTCTGGAGTGCCATCAAGGAAATCAAGTCTCCTTCATGTGTGATTTGCAACACGGAAATGCTCTGCACGCAGTGCAGGGGAATCGGGCCTCATCTCGCGGCGAGGGGGAAGTCTCATGGTTTTTCTCGAGTTGCGGCGGGAACCTGGGGTATATTCTCGAGTTACGACGGGGATGGCCCTTCCACCCACGTATTTGTTCAGCGACGTAAGGACTCCTGCCTAGTTGCTAGGGACAACTCGGGATTCTCCTCGAGGCTTGGCAGGGCAATTGGGACGCCTGTCCAGCTGAGGCGGGAGACCAAGGGTCCCTTTCCAAGTGCCACAGGAATCCTGGGACTCCTATCAAGTTTCACGAGGAGTCAGGCATCGTCTCCTTTGGAGGCACTGATCTCCGCGTACCTCTGGAGTTTTCAAAGGATGTGAGGCCTCTGGTCGCGATGAGGTGGGGAACTAGGTCTTTCTCTGTGGTCTCCACAGGGGATTCAGACATCCTTTCGTCTTGGGAGATGCAAGACCAGCCTGCATTCAAGTCACTGCAGGGATATCCGGCCTTATTTCGAGTCAGGGCATCGCGGTGTCCATTCCACTTGAGGCCGCAAACTCAGGGTCCCTCTCACATACCTAGAGCTGAGAGAAGCCTCCTTTTTAGGTGCTTGTGGTAAGGTGGTATTTCTCTGGAGTCGAAGCCAGGGACTATCCTCTCATCTCGAGTTGATTTTTGGTCCTCGGAGCTCTTTCCTGTGGCTACAGTGACCTCAGGATCCCTCTAGCCTTGAAACAGTGTTCTTGGGGTTTCTCTGGAGTGCCATCAAGGAAATCAAGGCTCCTTTCATGTGTGATGTGCAACACGGAATTGCTCTGCACGCAGTGCAGGGGAATCGGGCCTCATCTCGTGGCGAGGGGGAAGTCTCATGGTTTTTCTCGAGTTGCGGCGGGACCCTGGGGTATATTCTCGAGTTACGACGGGGATGGCCCTTCCACCCACGTGTTTGTTCAGCGACGTCAGGACTCCTGCCTAGTTGCGAGGGACAACTCGGGATTCTCCTCGAGGCTTGGCAGGGCAATTGGGACGCCTCTCCAGCTGAGGCGGGAGACCAAGGGTCCCTTTCCACGTGCCACAGGAATCCTGGGACTCCTATCAAGTTTCACGAGAAGTCAGGCATCGTCTCCTTTGGAGGCACTGATCTCCGCGTACCTCTGGAGTTTTCAAAGGATGTGAGGCCTCCGGTCGCCATGAGGTGGGGAACTAGGTCTTTCTCTGTGGTCTCCACAGGGGATTCAGACATCCTTTCGTCTTGGGAGATGCAAGACCAGCCTGCATTCAAGTCACTGCAGGGATATCCGGCCTTATTTCGAGTCAGGGCATCGCGGTGTCCATTCCACTTGAGGCCGCAAACTCAGGGTCCCTCTCACATACCTAGAGCTGAGAGAAGCCTCCTCTTGAGGTGCTTGTGGTCAGGTGGTATTCCTCTGGAGTCGAAGCCAGGGACTAACCTCACATCTCGTGTTGATTTTTGGTCCACGGAGCTCTTTCTTGTTACTACAGTGACCTCAGGATCCCTCTAGCCTTGAAACAGTGTTCTTGGGGTTTGTCTGGAGTGCCATCACGGAAATCAAGTCTCCTTTCATGTGTGATGTGCAACACGGAATTGCTCTGCACGCAGTGCAGGGGAATCGGGCCTTATCTCGCGGCGAGGGGGGAAGTCTCATGGTTTTACTCGAGTTGCGGCGGGAACCTGGGGTATATTCTCGAGTTACGACGGGGATGGCCCTTCCACACACGTGTTTGTTCAGCGACGTCAGGACTCCTGCCTAGTTGCGAGGGACAACTCTAGATTCTCCTCGAGGCTTGGCAGGGCAATTGGGACGCCTCTCCAGCTGAGGCGGGAGACCAAGGGTCCCTTTCCACGTGCCACAGGAATCCTGGGAATACTATCAAGTTTCACGAGGAGTCAGGCATCGTCTCCTTTGGAGGCACTGATCTCCGCATACCTCTGGAGTTTTCAAAGGATGTGAGGCCTCCGGTCGCGATGAGGTGGGGAACTAGGTCTTTCTCTGTGGTCTCCACAGGGGATTCAGACATCCTTTCGTCTTGGGAGATGCAAGACCAGCCTGCATTCAAGTCACTGCAGGGATATCCGGCCTTATTTCAAGTCAGGGCATCGCGGGGTCCATTCCACTTGAGGCCGCAAACTCAGGGTCCCTCCCACATACCTAGAGCTGAGAGAAGCCTCCTTTTTAGGTGCTTGTGGTAAGGTGGTATTCCTCTGGAGTCGAAGCCAGGGACTAACCTCTCATCTCGAGTTGATTTTTGGTCCACGGAGCTCTTTCTTGTGGCTACAGTGACCTCAGGATCCCTCTAGCCTTGAAACAGTGTTCTTGGGGTTTCTCTGGAGTGCCATCAAGGAAATCAAGGCTCCTTTCATGTGTGATGTGCAACACGGAATTGCTCTGCACGCAGTGCAGGGGAATCGGGCCTCATCTCGCGGCGAGGGGGAAGTCTCATGGTTTTTCTCGAGTTGCGGCGGGAGCCTGGGGTATATTCTCGAGTTACAACGGGGATGGCCCTTCCACCAACGTGTTTGTTCAGCGACGTCAGGACTCCTGCCTAGTTGCGAGGGACAACTCGGGATTCTCCTCGAGGCTTGGCAGGGCAATTGGGACGCCTGTCCAGCTGAGGCGGGAGACCAAGGATCCCTTTCCAAGTGCCACAGGAATCCTGGGACTCCTATCAAGTTTCACGAGGAGTCAGGCATCGTCTCCTTTGGAGGCACTGATCTCCGCGTACCTCTGGAGTTTTCAAAGGATGTGAGGCCTCTGGTCGTGATGAGGTGGGGAACTAGGTCTTTCTCTGTGGTCTCCACAGCGGATTCAGACATCCTTTCGTCTTGGGAGATGCAAGACGAGC
Source organism: Cervus elaphus (assembly GCF_910594005.1). Taxonomy (NCBI): domain Eukaryota; kingdom Metazoa; phylum Chordata; class Mammalia; order Artiodactyla; family Cervidae; genus Cervus; species Cervus elaphus. Next base: position 142,563 of record NW_025316730.1, on the reverse strand, counting down.
CTGCATTCAAGTCACTGCAGGGATATCCGGCCTTATTTCGAGTCAGGGCATCGCGGTGTCCATTCCACTTGAGGCCGCAAACTCGGGGTCCCTCTCACATACCTAGAGCTGAGAGAAGCCTCCTCTTGAGGTGCTTGTGGTAAGGTGGTATTCCTCTGGAGTCGAAGCCAGGGACTAACCTCTCATCTCGAGTTGATTTTTGGTCCACGGAGCTCTTTCGTGTTGCTACAGTGACCTCAGGATCCCTCTAGCCTTGAAACAGTGTTCTTGGGGTTTCTCTGGAGTGCCATCAAGGAAATCAAGGCTCCTTTCATGTGTGATGTGCAACACGGAATTGCTCTGCACGCAGTGCAGGGGAATCGGGCCTCATCTCGCGGCGAGGGGGAAGTCTCATGGTTTCTCTCGAGTTGCGGCGGGAGCCTGGGGTATATTCTCGAGTTACGACGGGGATGGCCCTTCCACCCACGTGTTTGTTCAGCGACGTCAGGACTCCTGCCTAGTTGCGAGGGACAACTCGGGATTCTCCTCGAGGCTTGGCAGGGCAATTGGGACGCCTCTCCAGCTGAGGCGGGAGACCAAGTGTCCCTTTCCACGTGCCACAGGAATCCTGGGACTCCTATCAAGTTTCACGAGGAGTCAGGCATCGTCTCCTTTGGAGGCACTGATCTCCGCGTACCTCTGGAGTTTTCAAAGGATGTGAGGCCTCCGGTCGCGATGAGGTGGGGAACTAGGTCTTTCTCTGTGGTCTCCACAGGGGATTCAGACATCCTTTCGTCTTGGGAGATGCAAGACCAGCCTGCATTCAAGTCACTGCAGGGATATCCGGCCTTATTTCGAGTCAGGGCATCGCGGTGTCCATTCCACTTGAGGCCGCAAACTCAGGGTCCCTCTCACATACCTAGAGCTGAGAGAAGCCTCCTTTTGAGGTGCTTGTGGTAAGGTGGTATTCCTCTGGAGTCGAAGCCAGGGACTAACCTCTCATCTCGAGTTGATTTTTGGTCCACGGAGCTCTTTCGTGTTGCTACAGTGACCTCAGGATCCCTCTAGCCTTGAAACAGTGTTCTTGGGGTTTCTCTGGAGTGCCATCAAGGAAATCAAGGCTCCTTTCATGTGTGATGTGCAACACGGAATTGCTCTGCACGCAGTGCAGGGGAATCGGGCCTCATCTCGTGGCGAGGGGGAAGTCTCATGGTTTTTCTCGAGTTGCGGCCGGAGCCTGGGGTATATTCTCGAGTTACAACGGGGATGGCCCTTCCACCCACGTGTTTGTTCAGCGACGTAAGGACTCCTGCCTAGTTGCGAGGGACAACTCGGGATTCTCCTCGAGGCTTGGCAGGGCAATTGGGACGCCTCTCCAGCTGAGGCGGGAGACCAAGGGTCCCTTTCCACGTGCCTCAGGAATCCTGGGACTCCTATCAAGTTTCACGAGGAGTCAGGCATCGTCTCCTTTGGAGGCACTGATCTCCGCGTACCTCTGGAATTTTCAAAGGATGTGAGGCCTCCGGTCGCGATGAGGTGGGGAACTAGGTCATCCTCTGTGGTCTCCACAGGGGATTCAGACATCCTTTCGTCTTGGGAGATGCAAGACGAGCCTGCATTCAAGTCACTGCAGGGACATCCGGCCTTATTTCAAGTCAGGGCATCGCGGTGTCCATTCCACTTGAGGCCGCAAACTCGGGGTCCCTCTCACATACCTAGAGCTGAGAGAAGCCTCCTCTTGAGGTGCTTGTGGTAAGGTGGTATTCCTCTGGAGTCGAAGCCAGGGACTAACCTCTCATCTCGAGTTGATTTTTGGTCCACGGAGCTCTTTCGTGTTGCTACAGTGACCTCAGGATCCCTCTAGCCTTGAAACAGTGTTCTTGGGGTTTCTCTGGAGTGCCATCAAGGAAATCAAGGCTCCTTTCATGTGTGATGTGCAACACGGAATTGCTCTGCACGCAGTGCAGGGGAATCGGGCCTCATCTCGCGGCGAGGGGGAAGTCTCATGGTTTCTCTCGAGTTGCGGCGGGAGCCTGGGGTATATTCTCGAGTTACGACGGGGATGGCCCTTCCACCCACGTGTTTGTTCAGCGACGTCAGGACTCCTGCCTAGTTGCGAGGGACAACTCGGGATTCTCCTCGAGGCTTGGCAGGGCAATTGGGACGCCTCTCCAGCTGAGGCGGGAGACCAAGTGTCCCTTTCCACGTGCCACAGGAATCCTGGGACTCCTATCAAGTTTCACGAGGAGTCAGGCATCGTCTCCTTTGGAGGCACTGATCTCCGCGTACCTCTGGAGTTTTCAAAGGATGTGAGGCCTCCGGTCGCGATGAGGTGGGGAACTAGGTCTTTCTCTGTGGTCTCCACAGGGGATTCAGACATCCTTTCGTCTTGGGAGATGCAAGACCAGCCTGCATTCAAGTCACTGCAGGGATATCCGGCCTTATTTCGAGTCAGGGCATCGCGGTGTCCATTCCACTTGAGGCCGCAAACTCAGGGTCCCTCTCACATACCTAGAGCTGAGAGAAGCCTCCTTTTGAGGTGCTTATGGTAAGGTGGTATTCCTCTGGAGTCGAAGCCAGGGACTAACCTCTCATCTCGAGTTGATTTTTGGTCCACGGAGCTCTTTCGTGTTGCTACAGTGACCTCAGGATCCCTCTAGCCTTGAAACAGTGTTCTTGGGGTTTCTCTGGAGTGCCATCAAGGAAATCAAGGCTCCTTTCATGTGTGATGTGCAACACGGAATTGCTCTGCACGCAGTGCAGGGGAATCGGGCCTCATCTCGTGGCGAGGGGGAAGTCTCATGGTTTTTCTCGAGTTGCGGCCGGAGCCTGGGGTATATTCTCGAGTTACAACGGGGATGGCCCTTCCACCCACGTGTTTGTTCAGCGACGTAAGGACTCCTGCCTAGTTGCGAGGGACAACTCGGGATTCTCCTCGAGGCTTGGCAGGGCAATTGGGACGCCTCTCCAGCTGAGGCGGGAGACCAAGGGTCCCTTTCCACGTGCCTCAGGAATCCTGGGACTCCTATCAAGTTTCACGAGGAGTCAGGCATCGTCTCCTTTGGAGGCACTGATCTCCGCGTACCTCTGGAATTTTCAAAGGATGTGAGGCCTCCGGTCGCGATGAGGTGGGGAACTAGGTCATCCTCTGTGGTCTCCACAGGGGATTCAGACATCCTTTCGTCTTGGGAGATGCAAGACGAGCCTGCATTCAAGTCACTGCAGGGACATCCGGCCTTATTTCAAGTCAGGGCATCGCGGTGTCCATTCCACTTGAGGCCGCAAACTCAGGGTCCCTCTCACATACCTAGAGCTGAGAGAAGCCTCCTCTTGAGGTGCTTGTGGTAAGGTGGTATTCCTCTGGAGTCGAAGCCAGGGACTAACCTCTCATCTCGAGTTGATTTTTGGTCCACGGAGCTCTTTTGTGTTGCTACAGTGACCTCAGGATCCCTCTAGCCTTGAAACAGTGTTCTTGGGGTTTCTCTGGAGTGCCATCAAGGAAATCAAGGCTCCTTTCATGTGTGATGTGCAACACGGAATTGCTCTGCACGCAGTGCAGGGGAATCGGGCCTCATCTCGCGGCGAGGGGGAAGTCTAATGGTTTTTCTCGAGTTGCGGCGGGAACCTGGGGTATATTCTCGAGTTACGACGGGGATGGCCCTTCCACCCACGTGTTTGTTCAGCGACGTCAGGACTCCTGCCTAGTTGTGAGGTACAACTCGGGATTCTCCTCGAGGCTTGGCAGGGCAATTGGGACGCCTGTCCAGCTGAGGCGGGGGACCAAGTGTCCCTTTCCACGTGCCACAGGAATCCCGGGACTCCTATCAAGTTTCACGAGGAGTCAGGCATCGTCTCCTTTGGAGGCACTGATCTCTGCGTACCTCTGGAGTTTTCAAAGGATGTGAGGCCTCCGGTCGCGATGAGGTGGGGAACTAGGTCTTTCTCTGTGGTCTCCACAGGGGATTCAGACATCCTTTCTTCTTGGGAGATGCAAGACCAGCCTGCATTCAAGTCACTGCAGGGATATCCGGCCTTATTTCGAGTCAGGGCATCGCGGTGTCCATTCCACTTGAGGCCGCAAACTCAGGGTCCCTCTCACATACCTAGAGCTGAGAGAAGCCTCCTTTTGAGGTGCTTGTGGTAAGGTGGTATTCCTCTGGAGTCGAAGCCAGGGACTAACCTGTCATCTCGAGTTGATTTTTGGTCCACGGAGCTCTTTCGTGTGGCTACAGTGACCTCAGGATCCCTCTAGCCTTGAAACAGTGTTCTTGGGGTTTCTCTGGAGTGCCATCAAGGAAATCAAGGCTCCTTTCATGTGTGATGTGCAACACGGAATTGCTCTGCACGCAGTGCAGGGGAATCGGGCCTCATCTCGTGGCGAGGGGGAAGTCTCATGGTTTTTCTCGAGTTGCAGCGGGAGCCTGGGGTATATTCTCGAGTTACAACGGGGATGGCCCTTCCACCCACGTGTTTGTTCAGCGACGTCAGGACTCCTGCCTAGTTGCGAGGGACAACTCGGGATTCTCCTCGAGGCTTGGCAGGGCAATTGGGACGCCTCTCCAGCTGAGGCGGGAGACCAAGGGTTCCTTTCCACGTGCCACAGGAATCCTGGGACTCCTATCAAGTTTCACGAGGAGTCAGGCATCGTCTCCTTTGGAGGCACTGATCTCCGCGTACCTCTGGAGTTTTCAAAGGATGTGAGGCCTCCGGTCGCGATGAGGTGGGGAACTAGGTCTTTCTCTGTGGTCTCCACAGGGGATTCAGCCATCCTTTCGTCTTGGGAGATGCAAGACGAGCCTGCATTCGAGTCACTGCAGGGATATCTGGCCTTATTTCAAGTCAGGGCATCGCGGTGTCCATTCCACTTGAGGCCGCAAACTCAGGGTCCCTCTCACATACCTAGAGCTGAGAGAAGCCTCCTCTTGAGGTGCTTGTGGTAAGGTGGTATTCCTCTGGAGTCGAAGCCAGGGACTAACCTCACATCTCGAGTTGATTTTTGGTCCACGGAGCTCTTTTGTGTTGCTACAGTGACCTCAGGATCCCTCTAGCCTTGAAACAGTGTTCTTGGGGATTCTCTGGAGTGCCATCAAGGAAATCAAGTCTCCTTCATGTGTGATGTGCAACACGGAAATGCTCTGCACGCAGTGCAGGGGAATCGGGCCTCATCTCGCGGCGAGGGGGAAGTCTCATGGTTTTTCTCGAGTTGCGCCGGGAACCTGGGGTATATTCTCGAGTTACGACGGGGATGGCCCTTCCACCCACGTATTTGTTCAGCGACGTAAGGACTCCTGCCTAGTTGCGAGGGACAACTCGGGATTCTCCTCGAGGCTTGGCAGGGCAATTGGGACGCCTGTCCAGCTGAGGCGGGAGACCAAGGGTCCCTTTCCACGTGCCACAGGAATCCTGGGACTCCTATCAAGTTTCACGAGGAGTCAGGCATCGTCTCCTTTGGAGGCACTGATCTCCGCGTACCTCTGGAGTTTTCAAAGGATGTGAGGCCTCTGGTCGCGATGAGGTGGGGAACTAGGTCTTTCTCTGTGGTCTCCACAGGGGATTCAGACATCCTTTCGTCTTGGGAGATGCAAGACCAGCCTGCATTCAAGTCACTGCAGGGATATCCGGCCTTATTTCGAGTCAGGGCATCGCGGTGTCCATTCCACTTGAGGCCGCAAACTCAGGGTCCCTCTCACATACCTAGAGCTGAGAGAAGCCTCCTTTTTAGGTGCTTGTGGTAAGGTGGTATTCCTCTGGAGTCGAAGCCAGGGACTATCCTCTCATCTCGAGTTGATTTTTGGTCCTCGGAGCTCTTTCCTGTGGCTACAGTGACCTCAGGATCCCTCTAGCCTTGAAACAGTGTTCTTGGGGTTTCTCTGGAGTGCCATCAAGGAAATCAAGGCTCCTTTCATGTGTGATGTGCAACACGGAATTGCTCTGCACGCAGTGCAGGGGAATCGGGCCTCATCTCGCGGCGAGGGGGAAGTCTCATGGTTTTTCTCGAGTTGCGGCGGGAGCCTGGGGTATATTCTCGAGTTACAACGGGGATGGCCCTTCCACCAACGTGTTTGTTCAGCGACGTCAGGACTCCTGCCTAGTTGCGAGGGACAACTCGGGATTCTCCTCGAGGCTTGGCAGGGCAATTGGGACGCCTGTCCAGCTGAGGCGGGAGACCAAGGGTCCCTTTCCAAGTGCCACAGGAATCCTGGGACTCCTATCAAGTTTCACGAGGAGTCAGGCATCGTCTCCTTTGGAGGCACTGATCTCCGCGTACCTCTGGAGTTTTCAAAGGATGTGAGGCCTCTGGTCGTGATGAGGTGGGGAACTAGGTCTTTCTCTGAGGTCTCCACAGCGGATTCAGACATCCTTTCGTCTTGGGAGATGCAAGACGAGCCTGCATTCAAGTCACTGCAGGGATATCCGGCCTTATTTCGAGTCAGGGCATCGCGGTGTCCATTCCACTTGAGGCCGCAAACTCGGGGTCCCTCTCACATACCTAGAGCTGAGAGAAGCCTCCTCTTGAGGTGCTTGTGGTAAGGTGGTATTCCTCTGGAGTCGAAGCCAGGGACTAACCTCTCATCTCGAGTTGATTTTTGGTCCACGGAGCTCTTTCGTGTTGCTACAGTGACCTCAGGATCCCTCTAGCCTTGAAACAGTGTTCTTGGGGTTTCTCTGGAGTGCCATCAAGGAAATCAAGGCTCCTTTCATGTGTGATGTGCAACACGGAATTGCTCTGCACGCAGTGCAGGGGAATCGGGCCTCATCTCGCGGCGAGGGGGAAGTCTCATGGTTTCTCTCGAGTTGCGGCGGGAGCCTGGGGTATATTCTCGAGTTACGACGGGGATGGCCCTTCCACCCACGTGTTTGTTCAGCGACGTCAGGACTCCTGCCTAGTTGCGAGGGACAACTCGGGATTCTCCTCGAGGCTTGGCAGGGCAATTGGGACGCCTCTCCAGCTGAGGCGGGAGACCAAGGGTCCCTTTCCACGTGCCACAGGAATCCTGGGACTCCTATCAAGTTTCACGAGGAGTCAGGCATCGTCTCCTTTGGAGGCACTGATCTCCGCGTACCTCTGGAGTTTTCAAAGGATGTGAGGCCTCCGGTCGCGATGAGGTGGGGAACTAGGTCTTTCTCTGTGGTCTCCACTGGGGATTCAGACATCCTTTCGTCTTGGGAGATGCAAGACGAGCCTGCATTCAAGTCACTGCAGGGATATCTGGCCTTATTTCAAGTCAGGGCATCGCGGTGTCCATTCCACTTGAGGCCGCAAACTCAGGGTCCCTCTCACATACCTAGAGCTGAGAGAAGCCTCCTCTTGAGGTGCTTGTGGTAAGGTGGTATTCCTCTGGAGTCGAAGCCAGGGACTAACCTCTCATCTCGAGTTGATTTTTGGTCCACGGAGCTCTTTCGTGTTGCTACAGTGACCTCAGGATCCCTCTAGCCTTGAAACAGTGTTCTTGGGGTTTCTCTGTAGTGCCATCAAGGAAATCAAGTCTCCTTTCATCTGTGATGTGCAACACGGAATTGCTCTGCACGCACTGAAGGGGAATCGGGCCTCATCTCGCGGCGAGGGGGAAGTCTCATGGTTTTTCTCGAGTTGCGGCGGGAACCTGGGGTATATTCTCGAGTTACGACGGGGATGGCCCTTCCACCCACGTGTTTGTTCAGCGACGTCAGGACTCCTGCCTAGTTGCGAGGGACAACTCGGGATTCTCCTCGAGGCTTGGCAGGGCAATTGGGACGCCTGTCCAGCTGAGGCGGGAGACCAAGGGTCCCTTTCCAAGTGCCACAGGAATCCTGGGACTCCTATCAAGTTTCACGAAGAGTCAGGCATCGTCTCCTTTGGAGGCACTGATCTCCGCGTACCTCTGGAGTTTTCAAAGGATGTGAGGCCTCTGGTCGCGATGAGGTGGGGAACTAGGTCTTTCTCTGTGGTCTCCACAGCGGATTCAGACATCCTTTCGTCTTGGGAGATGCAAGACGAGCCTGCATTCAAGTCACTGCAGGGATATCCTGCCTTATTTCGAGTCAGGGCATCGCGGTGTCCTTTCCACTTGAGGCCGCAAACTCGGGGTCCCTCTCACATACCTAGAGCTGAGAGAAGCCTTCTCTTGAGGTGCTTGTGGTAAGGTGGTATTCCTCTGGAGTCGAAGCCAGGGACTAACCTCTCATCTCGAGTTGATTTTTGGTCCACAGAGCTCTTTCGTGTTGCTACAGTGACCTCAGGATCCCTCTAGCCTTGAAACAGTGTTCTTGGGGTTTCTCTGGAGTGCCATCAAGGAAATCAAGGCTCCTTTCATGTGTGATGTGCAACACGGAATTGCTCTGCACGCAGTGCAGGGGAATGGGGCCTCATCTCGTGGCGAGGGGGAAGTCTCATAGTTTTTCTCGAGTTGCGGCGGGAACCTGGGGTATATTCTCGAGTTACGACGGGGATGGCCCTTCCACACACGTGTTTGTTCAGCGACGTCAGGACTCCTGCCTAGTTGCGAGAGACAACTTGGGATTCTCCTCGAGGCTTGGCAGGGCAATTGGGACGCCTGTCCAGCTGAAGCGGGAGACCAAGTGTCCCTTTCCACGTGCCACAGGAATCCTGGGACTCCTATCAAGTTTCACGAGGAGTCAGGCATCGTCTCCTTTGGAGGCACTGATCTTCGCGCACCTCTGGAGTTTTCAAAGGATGTGAGGCCTCCGGTCGCGATGAGGTGGGGAACTAGGTCTTTCTCTGTGGTCTCCACAGGGGATTGAGACATCCTTTCGTCTTGGGAGATGCAAGACCAGCCTGCATTCAAGTCACTGCAGGGATTTCCGGCCTTATTTCGAGTCAGGGCATTGCGGTGTCCATTCCACTTGAGGCCGCAAACTCAGGGTCCCTCTCACATACCTAGAGCTGAGAGAAGCCTCCTTTTGAGGTGCTTGTGGTAAGGTGGTATTCCTCTGGAGTCGAAGCCAGGGACTAACCTCTCATCTCGAGTTGATTTTTGGTCCACGGAGCTCTTTCGTGTGGCTACAGTGACCTCAGGATCCCTCTAGCCTTGAAACAGTGTTCTTGGGGTTTCTCTGGAGTGCCATCAAGGAAATCAAGGCTCCTTTCATGTGTGATGTGCAACACGGAATTGCTCTGCACGCAGTGCAGGGGAATCGGGCCTCATCTCGCGGCGAGGGGGAAGTCTCATGGTTTTTCTCGAGTTGCGGCGGGAGCCTGGGGTATATTCTCGAGTTACAACGGGGATGGCCCTTCCACCCACGTGTTTGTTCAGCGACGTCAGGACTCCTGCCTAGTTGCGAGGGACAACTCGGGATTCTCCTCGAGGCTTGGCAGGGCAATTGGGACGCCTCTCCAGCTGAGGCGGGAGACCAAGGGTCCCTTTCCACGTGCCACAGGAATCCTGGGACTCCTATCAAGTTTCACGAGGAGTCAGGCATCGTCTCCTTTGGAGGCACTGATCTCCGCGTACCTCTGGAGTTTTCAAAGGATGTGAGGCCTCCGGTCGCGATGAGGTGGGGAACTAGGTCTTTCTCTGTGGTCTCCACAGGGGATTCAGACATCCTTTCGTCTTGGGAGATGCAAGACGAGCCTGCATTCAAGTCACTGCAGAGATATCTGGCCTTATTTCGAGTCAGGGCATCGCGGTGTCCATTCCACTTGAGGCCGCAAACTCAGGGTCCCTCTCACATACCTAGAGCTGAGAGAAGCCTCCTCTTGAGGTGCTTGTGGTAAGGTGGTATTCCTCTGGAGTCGAAGCCAGGGACTAACCTCTCATCTCGAGTTGATTTTTGGTCCACGGACCTCTTTCGTGTTGCTACAGTGACCTCAGGATCCCTCTAGCCTTGAAACAGTGTTCTTGGGGTTTCTCTGGAGTGCCATCAAGGAAATCAAGGCTCCTTTCATGTGTGATGTGCAACACGGAATTGCTCTGCACGCACTGCAGGGGAATCGGGCCTCATATCGCGGCGAGGGGGAAGTCTCATGGTTTTTCTCGAGTTGCGGCGGGAACCTGGGGTATATTCTCGAGTTACGACGGGGATGGCCCTTCCACCCACGTGTTTGTTCAGCGACGTCAGGACTCCTGCCTAGTTGCGAGGGACAACTCGGGATTCTCCTCGAGGCTTGGCAGGGCAATTGGGACGCCTCTCCAGCTGAGGCGGGAGACCAAGGGTCCCTTTCCACGTGCCACAGGAATCCTGGGACTCCTATCAAGTTTCACGAGGAGTCAGGCATCGTCTCCTTTGGAGGCACTGATCTCCGCGTACCTCTGGAGTTTTCAAAGGATGTTAGGCCTCCGGTCGCGATGAGGTGGGGAACTAGGTCTTTCTCTGTGGTCTCCACAGGGGATTCAGACATCCTTTCGTCTTGGGAGATGCAAGACGAGCCTGCATTCAAGTCACTGCAGGGATATCCTGCCTTATTTCGAGTCAGGGCATCGCGGTGTCCTTTCCACTTGAGGCCGCAAACTCGGGGTCCCTCTCACATACCTAGAGCTGAGAGAAGCCTCCTCTTGAGGTGCTTGTGGTAAGGTGGTATTCCTCTGGAGTCGAAGCCAGGGACTAACCTCTCATCTCGAGTTGATTTTTGGTCCACGGAGCTCTTTCGTGTTGCTACAGTGACCTCAGGATCCCTCTAGCCTTGAAACAGTGTTCTTGGGGTTTCTCTGGAGTGCCATCAAGGAAATCAAGGCTCCTTTCATGTGTGATGTGCAACACGGAATTGCTCTGCACGCAGTGCAGGGGAATGGGGCCTCATCTCGTGGCGAGGGGGAAGTCTCATAGTTTTTCTCGAGTTGCGGCGGGAACCTGGGGTATATTCTCGAGTTACGACGGGGATGGCCCTTCCACACACGTGTTTGTTCAGCGACGTCAGGACTCCTGCCTAGTTGCGAGAGACAACTTGGGATTCTCCTCGAGGCTTGGCAGGGCAATTGGGACGCCTGTCCAGCTGAAGCGGGAGACCAAGAGTCCCTTTCCACGTGCCACAGGAATCCTGGGACTCCTATCAAGTTTCACGAGGAGTCAGGCATCGTCTCCTTTGGAGGCACTGATCTTCGCGTACCTCTGGAGTTTTCAAAGGATGTGAGGCCTCCGGTCGCGATGAGGTGGGGAACTAGGTCTTTCTCTGTGGTCTCCACAGGGGATTCAGACATCCTTTCGTCTTGGGAGATGCAAGACCAGCCTGCATTCAAGTCACTGCAGGGATTTCCGGCCTTATTTCGAGTCAGGGCATTGCGGTGTCCATTCCACTTGAGGCCGCAAACTCAGGGTCCCTCTCACATACCTAGAGCTGAGAGAAGCCTCCTTTTGAGGTGCTTGTGGTAAGGTGGTATTCCTCTGGAGTCGAAGCCAGGGACTAACCTCTCATCTCGAGTTGATTTTTGGTCCACGGAGCTCTTTCGTGTGGCTACAGTGACCTCAGGATCCCTCTAGCCTTGAAACAGTGTTCTTGGTGTTTCTCTGGAGTGCCATCAAGGAAATCAAGGCTCCTTTCATGTGTGATGTGCAACACGGAATTGCTCTGCACGCAGTGCAGGGGAATCGGGCCTCATCTCGCGGCGAGGGGGAAGTCTCATGGTTTTTCTCGAGTTGCGGCGGGAGCCTGGGGTATATTCTCGAGTTACAACGGGGATGGCCCTTCCACCCACGTGTTTGTTCAGCGACGTCAGGACTCCTGCCTAGTTGCGAGGGACAACTCGGGATTCTCCTCGAGGCTTGGCAGGGCAATTGGGACGCCTCTCCAGCTGAGGCGGGAGACCAAGGGTCCCTTTCCACGTGCCACAGGAATCCTGGGACTCCTATCAAGTTTCACGAGGAGTCAGGCATCGTCTCCTTTGGAGGCACTGATCTCCGCGTACCTCTGGAGTTTTCAAAGGATGTGAGGCCTCCGGTCGCGATGAGGTGGGGAACTAGGTCTTTCTCTGTGGTCTCCACAGGGGATTCAGACATCCTTTCGTCTTGGGAGATGCAAGACGAGCCTGCATTCAAGTCACTGCAGAGATATCTGGCCTTATTTCGAGTCAGGGCATCGCGGTGTCCATTCCACTTGAGGCCGCAAACTCAGGGTCCCTCTCACATACCTAGAGCTGAGAGAAGCCTCCTCTTGAGGTGCTTGTGGTAAGGTGGTATTCCTCTGGAGTCGAAGCCAGGGACTAACCTCTCATCTCGAGTTGATTTTTGGTCCACGGAGCTCTTTCGTGTTGCTACAGTGACCTCAGGATCCCTCTAGCCTTGAAACAGTGTTCTTGGGGTTTCTCTGGAGTGCCATCAAGGAAATCAAGGCTCCTTTCATGTGTGATGTGCAACACGGAATTGCTCTGCACGCACTGCAGGGGAATCGGGCCTCATATCGCGGCGAGGGGGAAGTCTCATGGTTTTTCTCGAGTTGCGGCGGGAACCTGGGGTATATTCTCGAGTTACGACGGGGATGGCCCTTCCACCCACGTGTTTGTTCAGCGACGTCAGGACTCCTGCCTAGTTGCGAGGGACAACTCGGGATTCTCCTCGAGGCTTGCCAGGGCAATTGGGACGCCTCTCCAGCTGAGGCGGGAGACCAAGGGTCCCTTTCCACGTGCCACAGGAATCCTGGGACTCCTATCAAGTTTCACGAGGAGTCAGGCATCGTCTCCTTTGGAGGCACTGATCTCCGCGTACCTCTGGAGTTTTCAAAGGATGTGAGGCCTCCGGTCGCGATGAGGTGGGGAACTAGGTCTTTCTCTGTGGTCTCCACAGGGGATTCAGACATCCTTTCGTCTTGGGAGATGCAAGACGTGCCTGCATTCAAGTCACTGCAGGGATATCTGGCCTTATTTCAAGTCAGGGCATCGCGGTGTCCATTCCACTTGAGGCCGCAAACTCAGGGTCCCTCTCACATACCTAGAGCTGAGAGAAGCCTCCTCTTGAGGTGCTTGTGGTAAGGTGGTATTCCTCTGGAGTCGAAGCCAGGGACTAACCTCTCATCTCGAGTTGATTTTTGGTCCACGGAGCTCTTTCGTGTTGCTACAGTGACCTCAGGATCCCTCTAGCCTTGAAACAGTGTTCTTGGGGTTTCTCTGGAGTGCCATCAAGGAAATCAAGTCTCCTTTCATGTGTGATGTGCAACACGGTATTGCTCTGCACGCACTGCAGGGGAATCGGGCCTCATCTCGCGGCGAGGGGGAAGTCTCATGGTTTTTCTCGAGTTGCGGCGGGAACCTGGGGTATATTCTCGAGTTACGACGGGGATGGCCCTTCCACCCACGTGTTTGTTCAGCGACGTCAGGACTCCTGCCTAGTTGCGAGGGACAACTCGGGATTCTCCTCGAGGCTTGGCAGGGCAATTGGGACGCCTGTCCAGCTGAGGCGGGAGACCAAGGGTCCCTTTCCAAGTGCCACAGGAATCCTGGGACTCCTATCAAGTTTCACGAGGAGTCAGGCATCGTCTCCTTTGGAGGCACTGATCTCCGCGTACCTCTGGAGTTTTCAAAGGATGTGAGGCCTCTGGTCGCGATGAGGTGGGGAACTAGGTCTTTCTCTGTGGTCTCCACAGCGGATTCATACATCCTTTCGTCTTGGGAGATGCAAGACGAGCCTGCATTCAAGTCACTGCAGGGATATCCTGCCTTATTTCGAGTCAGGGCATCGCGGTGTCCTTTCCACTTGAGGCCGCAAACTCAGGGTCCCTCTCACATACCTAGAGCTGAGAGAAGCCTCCTCTTGAGGTGCTTGTGGTAAGGTGGTATTCCTCTGGAGTCGAAGCCAGGGACTAACCTCTCATCTCGAGTTGATTTTTGGTCCACGGAGCTCTTTCGTGTTGCTACAGTGACCTCAGGATCCCTCTAGCCTTGAAACAGTGTTCTTGGGGTTTCTCTGGAGTGCCATCAAGGAAATCAAGGCTCCTTTCATGTGTGATGTGCAACACGGAATTTCTCTGCACGCAGTGCAGGGGAATCGGGCCTCATCTCGCGGCGAGGGGGAAGTCTCATGGTTTTTCTCGAGTTGCGGCGGGAGCCTGGGGTATATTCTCGAGTTACAACGGGGATGGCCCTTCCACCCACGTGTTTGTTCAGCGACGTCAGGACTTCTGCCTAGTTGCGAGGGACAACTCGGGATTCTCCTCGAGGCTTGGCAGGGCAATTGGGACGCCTCTCCAGCTGAGGCGGGAGACCAAGGGTCCCTTTCCACGTGCCACAGGAATCCTGGGACTCCTATCAAGTTTCACGAGGAGTCAGGCATCGTCTCCTTTGGAGGCACTGATCTCCGCGTACCTCTGGAGTTTTCAAAGGATGTGAGGCCTCCGGTCGCGATGAGGTGGGGAACTAGGTCTTTCTCTGTGGTCTCCACAGGGGATTCAGACATCCTTTCGTCTTGGGAGATGCAAGACGAGCCTGCATTCAAGTCACTGCAGGGATATCTGGCCTTATTTTGAGTCAGGGCATCGCGGTGTCCATTCCACTTGAGGCCGCAAACTCAGGGTCCCTCTCACATACCTAGAGCTGAGAGAAGCCTCCTCTTGAGGTGCTTGTGGTAAGGTGGTATTCCTCTGGAGTCGAAGCCAGGGACTAACCTCTCATCTCGAGTTGATTTTTGGTCCACGGAGCTCTTTCGTGTTGCTACAGTGACCTCAGGATCCCTCTAGCCTTGAAACAGTGTTCTTGGGGTTTCTCTGGAGTGCCATCAAGGAAATCAAGGCTCCTTTCATGTGTGATGTGCAACACGGAATTGCTCTGCACGCAGTGCAGGGGAATGGGGCCTCATCTCGTGGCGAGGGGGAAGTCTCATAGTTTTTCTCGAGTTGCGGCGGGAACCTGGGGTATATTCTCGAGTTACGACGGGGATGGCCCTTCCACACACGTGTTTGTTCAGCGACGTCAGGACTCCTGCCTAGTTGCGAGGGACAACTTGGGATTCTCCTCGAGGCTTGGCAGGGCAATTGGGACGCCTGTCCAGCTGAAGCGGGAGACCAAGGGTCCCTTTCCACGTGCCACAGGAATCCTGGGACTCCTGTCAAGTTTCACGAGGAGTCAGGCATCGTCTCCTTTGGAGGCACTGATCTTCGCGTACCTCTGGAGTTTTCAAAGGATGTGAGGCCTCCGGTCGCGATGAGGTGGGGAACTAGGTCTTTCTCTGTGGTCTCCACAGGGGATTCAGACATCCTTTCGTCTTGGGAGATGCAAGACGAGCCTGCATTCAAGTCACTGCAGGGATATCCGGCCTTATTTTGAGCCAGGGCATCGCGGTGTCCATTCCACTTGAGGCCGCAAACTCAGGGTCCCTCTCACATACCTAGAGCTGAGAGAAGCCTCCTTTTGAGGTGCTTGTGGTAAGGTGGTATTCCTCTGGAGTCGAAGCCAGGGACTAACCTCTCATCTCGAGTTGATTTTTGGTCCACGGAGCTCTTTTGTGTTGCTACAGTGACCTCAGGATCCCTCTAGCGTTGAAACAGTGTCTTGGGGTTTCTCTGGAGTGCCATCAAGGAAATCAAGGCTCCTTTCATGTGTGATGTGCAACACGGAATTGCTCTGCACGCAGTGCAGGGGAATCGGGCCTCATCTCGCGGCGAGGGGGAAGTCTCATGGTTTCTCTCGAGTTGCAGCGGGAATCTGGGGTATATTCTCGAGTTACGACGGGGATGGCCCTTCCACCCACGTGTTTGTTCAGCGACGTCAGGACTCCTGCCTAGTTGCGAGGGACAACTCGGGATTCTCCTCAAGGCTTGGCAGGGCAATTGGGACGCCTATCCAGATGAGGCGGGAGACCAAGGGTCCCTTTCCACGTGCCACAGGAATCCTGGGACTCCTATCAAGTTTCACGAGGAGTCAGGCATCGTCTCCTTTGGAGGCACTGATCTTCGCGTACCTCTGGAGTTTTCAAAGGATGTGAGGCCTCCGGTCGCGATGAGGTGGGGAACTAGGTCTTTCTCTGTGGTCTCCACAGGGGATTCAGACATCCTTTCATCTTGGGAGATGCAAGACGAGCCTGCATTCAAGTCACTGCAGGGATATCCGGCCTTATTTCGAGTCAGGGCATCGCGGTGTCCATTCCACTTGAGGCCGCAAACTCAGGGTCCCTCTCACATACCTAGAGCTGAGAGAAGCCTCCTCTTGAGGTGCTTGTGGTAAGGTGGTATTCCTCTGGAGTCGAAGCCAGGGACTAACCTCTCATCTCGAGTTGATTTTTGGTCCACGGAGCTCTTTCGTGTTGCTACAGTGACCTCAGGATCCCTCTAGCCTTGAAACAGTGTTCTTGGGGTTTCTCTGGAGTGCCATCAAGGAAATCAAGGCTCCTTTCATGTGTGATGTGCAACACGGAATTGCTCTGCACGCAGTGCAGGGGAATCGGGCCTCATCTCGCGGCGAGGGGGAAGTCTCATGGTTTTTCTCGAGTTGCGGCGGGTCCCTGGGGTATATTCTCGAGTTACGACGGGGATGGCCCTTCCACCCACGTGTTTGTTCAGCGACGTCAGGACTCCTGCCTTGTTGCGAGGGACAACTCGGGATTCTCCTCGAGGCTTGGCAGGGCAATTGGGACGCCTCTCCAGCTGAGGCGGGAGACCAAGTGTCCCTTTCCACGTGCCACAGGAATCCTGGGACTCCTATCAAGTTTCACGAAGAGTCAGGCATCGTCTCCTTTGGAGGCACTGATCTCCGCGTACCTCTGGAGTTTTCAAAGGATGTGAGGCCTCCGGTCGCCATGAGGTGGGGAACTAGGTCTTTCTCTGTGGTCTCCACAGCGGATTCAGACATCCTTTCGTCTTGGGAGATGCAAGACGAGCCTGCATTCAAGTAACTGCAGGGATATCCTGCCTTATTTCGAGTCAGGGCATCGCGGTGTCCTTTCCACTTGAGGCCGCAAACTCAGGGTCCCTCTCACATACCTAGAGCTGAGAGAAGTCTCCTCTTGAGGTGCTTGTGGTAAGGTGGTATTCCTCTGGAGTCGAAGCCAGGGACTAACCTCTCATCTCGAGTTGATTTTTGGTCCACGGAGCTCTTTCGTGTTGCTACAGTGACCTCAGGATCCCTCTAGCCTTGAAACAGTGTTCTTGGGGTTTCTCTGGAGTGCCATCAAGGAAATCAAGTCTCCTTTCATGTGTGATGTGCAACACGGAATTGCTCTGCACGCAGTGCAGGGGAATAGGGCCTCATCTCGTGGCGAGGGGGAAGTCTCATGGTTTTTCTCGAGTTGCAGCGGGAACCTGGGGTATATTCTCGAGTTACGACAGGGATGGCCCTTCCACACACGTGTTTGTTCAGCGACGTCAGGATTCCTGCCTAGTTGCGAGAGACAATTCCGGATTCTCCTCGAGGCTTGGCAGGGCAATTGGGAGGCCTCTCCAGCTGAGGCGGGATACCAAGGGTCCCTTTCCACGTGCCACAGGAATCCTGGGACTCCTATCAAGTTTCACGAGGAGTCAGGCATCGTCTCCTTTGGAGGCACTGACCTCCGCGTACCTCTGGAGTTTTCAAAGGATGTGAGGCCTCCAGTCACGATGATGTGGGGAAGTAGGTCTTTCTCTGTGGTCTCCACAGGGGATTCAGACATCCTTTCATCTTGAGAGATGCAAGACGAGCCTGCATTCAAGTCACTGCAGGGATATCCGGCCTTATATCGAGTCAGGGTATCGCGGTGTCCATTCCACTTGAGGCCGCAAACTCAGGGTCCCTCTCACATACCCAGAGCTGAGAGAAGCCTCCTCTTGAGGTGCTTGTGGTAAGGTGGTATTCCTCTGGAGTCGAAGCCAGGGACTAACCTCTCATCTCGACTTGATTTTTGGTCCATGTAGCTCTTTCATGTTGCTACAGTGACCTCAGGATCCCTCTAGCCTTGAAACAGTGTTCTTGGGGTTTCTCTGGAGTGCCATCAAGGAAATCAAGGCTCCTTTCATGTGTGATGTGCAACACGGAATTGCTCTGCACGCAGTGCAGGGGAATCGGGCCTCATCTCGCGGCGAAGGGGAAGTCTCATGGTTTTTCTCGAGTTGCGGCGGGAGCCTGGGGTATATTCTCGAGTTACGATGGGGATGGCCCTTCCACCCACGTGTTTGTTCAGCGACGTCAGGACTCCTGCCTAGTTGCGAGGGACAACTCGGGATTCTCCTCGAGGCTCGGCAGGGTAATTGGGACGCCTCTCCAGCTGAGGCGGGAGACCAAGGGTCCCTTTCCACGTGCCACAGGAATCCTGGGACTCCTATCAAGTTTCACGAGGAGTCAGGCATCGTCTCCTTTGGAGGCACTGATCTCCGCGTACCTCTGGAGTTTTCAAAGGATGTGAGGCCTCCGGTCACGATGAGGTGGGGAACTAGGTCTCTCCCTGTGGTCTCCACAGGGGATTCAGACATCCTTTCCTCTTGGGAGATGCAAGACGAGCCTGCATTCAAGTCACTGCTGGGATATCTGGCCTTATTTCAAGTGAGGGCATCGCGGTGTCCATTCCACTTGAGGCCGCAAACTCAGGGTCCCTCTCACATACCTAGAGCTGAGAGAAGTCTCCTCTTGAGGTGCTTGTGGTAAGGTGGTATTCCTCTGGAGTCGAAGCCAGGGACTAACCTCTCATCTCGAATTGATTTTTGGTCCACGGAGCTCTTTCGTGTTGCTACAGTGACCTCAGGATCCCTCTAGTCTTGAAACAGTGTTCTTGGTGTTTCTCTGGAGTGCCATCAAGGAAATCAAGGCTCCTTTCATGTGTGATGTGCAACACGGAATTGCTCTTCACGCAGTGCAGGGGAATCGGGCCTCATCTCGCGGCGAGGGGGAAGTCTCATGGTTTTTCTCGAGTTGCGGCGGGAACCTGGGGTATATTCTCGAGTTACGACGGGAATGGCCCTTTCACCCACGTGTTTGTTCAGCGACGTCAGGACTCCTGCCTAGTTGCGAGGGACAACTCAGGATTCTCCTCAAGGCTTGGCAGGGCAATTGGGACGCCTCTCCAGCTGAGGCGGGAGACCAAGGGTCCCTTTCCACGTGCCACAGGAATCCTGGGACTCCTATCAAGTTTCACGAGGAGTCAGGCATCGTCTCCTTTGGAGGCACTGATCTCCGCGTACCTCTGGAGTTTTCAAAGGATGTGAGGCCTCCGGTCGCGATGAGGTGGGGAACTAGGTCTTTCTCTGTGGTCTCCACAGGGGATTCAGACATCCTTTCATCTTGAGAGATGCAAGGCGAGCCTGCATTCAAGTCACTGCAGGGATATCCGGCCTTATATCGAGTCAGGGTATCGCGGTGTCCATTCCACTTGAGGCCGCAAACTCAGGGTCCCTCTCACATACCCAGAGCTGAGAGAAGCCTCCTCTTGAGGTGCTTGTGGTAAGGTGGTATTCCTCTGGAGTCGAAGCCAGGGACTAACCTCTCATCTCGAGTTGATTTTTGGTCCATGTAGCTCTTTCATGTTGCTACAGTGACCTCAGGATCCCTCTAGCCTTGAAACAGTGTTCTTGGGGTTTCTCTGGAGTGCCATCAAGGAAATCAAGGCTCCTTTCATGTGTGATGTGCAACACGGAATTGTTCTGCACGCAGTGCAGGGGAATCGGGCCTCATCACGCGGCGAGGGGGAAGTCTCATGGTTTTTCTCGAGTTGCGGCGGGAGCTTGGGGTATATTCTCGAGTTACGATGGGGATGGCCCTTCCACCCACGTGTTTGTTCAGCGACGTCAGGACTCCTGCCTAGTTGCGAGGGACAACTCGGGATTCTCCTCGAGGCTCGGCAGGGCAATTGGGACGCCTCTCCAGCTGAGGCGGGAGAACAAGGGTCCCTTTCCACGTGCCACAGGAATCCTGGGACTCCTATCAAGTTTCACGAGGAGTCAGGCATCGTCTCCTTTGGAGGCACTGATCTCCGCGTACCTCTGGAGTTTTCAAAGGATGTGAGGCATCCGGTCGCGATGAGGTGGGGAACTAGGTCTTTCTCTGTGGTCTCCACAGGGGATTCAGACATCCTTTCGTCTTGGGAGATGCAAGACCAGCCTGTATTCAAGTCACTGCAGGGATATCCGGCCTTATTTCGAGTCAGGGCATCGCGGTGTCCATTCCACTTGAGGCCGCAAACTCAGGGTCCCTCTCACATACCTAGAGCTGAGAGAAGGCTCCTTTTGAGGTGCTTGTGGTAAGGTGGTATTCCTCTGGAGTCGAAGCCAGGGACTAACCTCTCATCTCGAGTTGATTTTTGGTCCACGGAGCTCTTTCGTGTTGCTACAGTGACCTCAGGATCCCTCTAGCCTTGAAACAGTGTTCTTGGGGTTTCTCTGGAGTGCCATCAAGGAAATCAAGGCTCCTTTCATGTGTGATGTGCAACACGGAATTGCTCTGCACGCAGTGCAGGGGAATCGGGCCTCATCTCGTGGCGAGGGGGAAGTCTCATGGTTTTTCTTGAGTTGCGGCGGGAGCCTGGGGTATATTCTCGAGTTACGACGGGGATGGCCCTTCCACCCACGTGTTTGTTCAGCGACGTCAGGACTCCTGCCTAGTTGCGAGGGACAACTCGGGATTATCCTCGAGGTTTGGCAGGGCAATTGGGACGCCTCTCCAGCTGAGGCGGGAGACCAAGGGTTCCTTTCCACGTGCCACAGGAATCCTGGGACTCCTATCAAGTTTCACGAGGAGTCAGGCATCGTCTCCTTTGGAGGCACTGATCTCCGCGTACCTCTGGAGTTTTCAAAGGATGTGAGGCCTCCGGCCGCGATGAGGTGGGGAACTAGGTCTTTCTCTGTGGTCTCCACAGGGGATTCAGACATCCTTTCTTCTTGGGAGATGCAAGACGAGCCTGCATTCAAGTCACTGCAGGGATATCTGGCCTTATTTCAAGTCAGGGCATCGCGGTGTCCATTCCACTTGAGGCCGCAAACTCAGGGTCCCTCTCACATACCTAGAGCTGAGAGAAGCCTCCTCTTGAGGTGCTTGTGGTAAGGTGGTATTCCTCTGGATTCGAAGCCAGGGACTAACCTCTCATCTCGAGTTGATTTTTGGTCCACGGAGCTCTTTCGTGTGGCTACAGTGACCTCAGGATCCCTCTAGCCTTGAAACAGTGTTCTTGGGGTTTCTCTGGAGTGCCATCAAGGAAATCAAGGCTCCTTTCATGTGTGATGTGCAACACGGAATTGCTCTGCACGCAGTGCAGGGGAATCGGGCCTCATCTCGTGGCGAGGGGGAAGTCTCATGGTTTTTCTCGAGTTGCGGCGGGAGCCTGGGGTATATTCTCGAGTTACGACGGGGAAGGCCCTTCCACCCACGTGTTTTTTCTGCGACGTCAGGACTCCTGCCTAGTTGCGAGGGACAACTCGGGATTCTCCTCGAGGCTTGGCAGGGCAATTGGGATGCCTGTCCAGCTGAGGCGGGAGACCAAGAGTCCCTTTCCACGTGCCACAGGAATCCTGGGACTCCTATCAAGTTTCACGAGGAGTCAGGCATCGTCTCCTTTGGAGGCACTGATCTCCGCGTACCTCTGGAGTTTTCAAAGGATGTGAGGCCTCCGGTCGCGATGAGGTGGGGAACTAGGTCTTTCTCTGTGGTCTCCACAGGGGATTCAGACATCCTTTCGTCTTGGGAGATGCAAGACGAGCCTGCATTCAAGTCACTGCAGGGATATCTGGCCTTATTTCGCGTCAGGGCATCGCGGTGTCCATTCCACTTGAGGCCGCAAACTCAGGGTCCCTCTCACATACCTAGAGCTGAGAGAAGCCTCCTCTTGAGGTGCTTGTGGTAAGGTGGTATTCCTCTGGAGTCGAAGCCACTGACTAACCTCTCATCTCGAGTTGATTTTTGGTCCACGGCGCTCTTTCGTGTTGCTACAGTGACCTCAGGATCCCTCTAGCCTTGAAACAGTGTTCTTGGGGTTTCTCTGGAGTGCCATCAAGGAAATCAAGGCTCCTTTCATGTGTGATGTGCAACACGGAATTGCTTTGCACGCAGTGCAGGGGAATCGGGCCTCATCTCGCGGCGAGGGGGAAGTCTCATGGTTTTTCTCGAGTTGCTGCGGGAACCTGGGGTATATTCTCGAGTTACGACGGGGATGGCCCTTCCACCCACGTGTTTGTTCAGCGACGTCAGGACTCCTGCCTAGTTGCGAGGGACAACTCGGGATTCTCCTCGAGGCTTGGCAGGGCAATTGGGACGCCTGTCCAGCTGAGGCGGGAGACCAAGGGTCCCTTTCCACGTGCCACAGGAATCCTGGGACTTCTATCAAGTTTCACGAGGAGTCAGGCACCGTCTCCTTTGGAGGCACTGATCTCCGCGTACCTCTGGAGTTTTCAAAGGATGTGAGGCCTCCGGTCGCGATCAGGTGGGGAACTAGGTCTTTCTCTGTGGTTTCCACAGCGGATTCAGACATCCTTTCGTCTTGGGAGATGCAAGACGAGCCTGCATTCAAGTCACTGCAGGGATATCCTGCCTTATTTCGAGTCAGGGCATCGCGGTGTCCTTTCCACTTGAGGCCGCAAACTCAGGGTCCCTCTCACATACCTAGAGCTGAGAGAAGTCTCCTCTTGAGGTGCTTGTGGTAAGGTGGTATTCCTCTGGAGTCGAAGCCAGGGACTAACCTCTCATCTCGAGTTGATTTTTGGTCCACGGAGCTCTTTCGTGTTGCTACAGTGACCTCAGGATCCCTCTAGCCTTGAAACAGAGTTCTTGGGGTTTCTCTGGAGTGCCATCAAGGAAATCAAGTCTCCTTTCATGTGTGATGTGCAACACGGAATTGCTCTGCACGCAGTGCAGGGGAATCGGGCCTCATCTCGTGGCGAGGGGGAAGTCTCATGGTTTTTCTCGAGTTGCGGCGGGAGCCTGGGGTATATTCTCGAGTTACGACGGGGATGGCCCTTCCACCCACGTGTTTGTTCAGCGACGTCAGGACTCCTGCCTAGTTGCGAGGGACAACTCGGGATTCTCCACGAGGCTTGGCAGGGCAATTGGGACGCCTCTCCAGCTGAGGCGGGAGACCAAGGGTCCCTTTCCACGTGCCACAGGAATCCTGGGACTCCTATCAAGTTTCACGAGGAGTCAGGCATCGTCTCCGTTGGAGGCACTGATCTCCGCGTACCTCTGGAGTTTTCAAAGGATGTGAGGCCTCCGGTCGCGATGAGGTGGGGAACTAGGTCTTTCTCTGTGGTCTCCACAGGGGATTCAGACATTCTTTCGTCTTGGGAGATGCAAGACCAGCCTGCATTCAAGTCACTGCAGGGATATCTGGCCTTATTTCAAGTCAGGGCATCGCGGTGTCCATTCCACTTGAGGCCGCAAACTCAGGGTCCCTCTCACATACCTAGAGCTGAGAGAAGCCTCCTCTTGAGGTGCTTGTGGTAAGGTGGTATTCCTCTGGATTCGAAGCCAGGGACTAACCTCTCATCTCGAGTTGATTTTTGGTCCACGGAGCTCTTTCGTGTGGCTACAGTGACCTCAGGATCCCTCTAGCCTTGAAACAGTGTTCTTGGGGTTTCTCTGGAGTGCCATCAAGGAAATCAAGGCTCCTTTCATGTGTGATGTGCAACACGGAATTGCTCTGCACGCAGTGCAGGGGAATCGGGCCTCATCTCGTGGCGAGGGGGAAGTCTCATGGTTTTTCTCGAGTTGCGGCGGGAGCCTGGGGTATATTCTCGAGTTACGACGGGGAAGGCCCTTCCACCCACGTGTTTTTTCTGCGACGTCAGGACTCCTGCCTAGTTGCGAGGGACAACTCGGGATTCTCCTCCAGGCTTGGCAGAGCAATTGGGATGCCTGTCCAGCTGAGGCGGGAGACCAAGTGTCCCTTTCCACGTGCCACAGGAATCCTGGGACTCCTATCAAGTTTCACGAGGAGTCAGGCATCGTCTCCTTTGGAGGCACTGATCTCCGCGTACCTCTGGAGTTTTCAAAGGATGTGAGGCCTCCGGTCGCGATGAGGTGGGGAACTAGGTCTTTCTCTGTGGTCTCCACAGGGGATTCAGACATCCTTTCGTCTTGGGAGATGCAAGACGAGCCTGCATTCAAGTCACTGCAGGGATATCTGGCCTTATTTCGCGTCAGGGCATCGCGGTGTCCATTCCACTTGAGGCCGCAAACTCAGGGTCCCTCTCACATACCTAGAGCTGAGAGAAGCCTCCTCTTGAGGTGCTTGTGGTAAGGTGGTATTCCTCTGGAGTCGAAGCCACTGACTAACCTCTCATCTCGAGTTGATTTTTGGTCCACGGCGCTCTTTCGTGTTGCTACAGTGACCTCAGGATCCCTCTAGCCTTGAAACAGTGTTCTTGGGGTTTCTCTGGAGTGCCATCAAGGAAATCAAGGCTCCTTTCATGTGTGATGTGCAACACGGAATTGCTTTGCACGCAGTGCAGGGGAATCGGGCCTCATCTCGCGGCGAGGGGGAAGTCTCATGGTTTTTCTCGAGTTGCTGCGGGAACCTGGGGTATATTCTCGAGTTACGACGGGGATGGCCCTTCCACCCACGTGTTTGTTCAGCGACGTCAGGACTCCTGCCTAGTTGCGAGGGACAACTCGGGATTCTCCTCGAGGCTTGGCAGGGCAATTGGGATGCCTGTCCAGCTGAGGCGGGAGACCAAGGGTCCCTTTCCATGTGCCACAGGAATCCTGGGACTTCTATCAAGTTTCACGAGGAGTCAGGCACCGTCTCCTTTGGAGGCACTGATCTCCGCGTACCTCTGGAGTTTTCAAAGGATGTGAGGCCTCCGGTCGCGATCAGGTGGGGAACTAGGTCTTTCTCTGTGGTTTCCACAGCGGATTCAGACATCCTTTCGTCTTGGGAGATGCAAGACGAGCCTGCATTCAAGTCACTGCAGGGATATCCTGCCTTATTTCGAGTCAGGGCATCGCGGTGTCCTTTCCACTTGAGGCCGCAAACTCAGGGTCCCTCTCACATACCTAGAGCTGAGAGAAGTCTCCTCTTGAGGTGCTTGTGGTAAGGTGGTATTCCTCTGGAGTCGAAGCCAGGGACTAACCTCTCATCTCGAGTTGATTTTTGGTCCACGGAGCTCTTTCGTGTTGCTACAGTGACCTCAGGATCCCTCTAGCCTTGAAACAGTGTTCTTGGGGTTTCTCTGGAGTGCCATCAAGGAAATCAAGTCTCCTTTCATGTGTGATGTGCAACACGGAATTGCTCTGCACGCAGTGCAGGGGAATCGGGCCTCATCTCGTGGCGAGGGGGAAGTCTCATGGTTTTTCTCGAGTTGCGGCGGGACCCTGGGGTATATTCTCGAGTTACGACGGGGATGGCCCTTCCACCCACGTGTTTGTTCAGCGACGTCAGGACTCCTGCCTAGTTGCGAGGGACAACTCGGGATTCTCCTCGAGGCTTGGCAGGGCAATTGGGACGCCTCTCCAGCTAAGGGGGGGAGACCAAGTGTCCCTTTCCACGTGCCACAGGAATCCTGGGACTCCTATCAAGTTTCACGAGGAGTCAGGCATCGTCTCCTTTGGAGGCACTGATCTCCGCGTACCTCTGGAGTTTTCAAAGGATGTGAGGCCTCCGGTGGCGATGAGGTGGGGAACTAGGTCTTTCTCTGTGGTCTCCACAGGGGATTCAGACATCCTTTCGTTTTGGGAGATGCAAGACGAGCCTGCATTCAAGTCACTGCAGGGATATCTGGCCTTATTTCAAGTCAGGGCATCGCGGTGTCCATTCCACTTGAGGCCGCAAACTCAGGGTCCCTCTCACATACCTAGAGCTGAGAGAAGCCTCCTCTTGAGGTGCTTGTGGTAAGGTGGTATTCCTCTGGAGTCGAAGCCAGGGACTAACCTCTCATCTCGAGTTGATTTTTGGTCCACGGCGCTCTTTCGTGTTGCTACAGTGACCTCAGGATCCCTCTAGCCTTGAAACAGTGTTCTTGGGGTTTCTCTGGAGTGCCATCAAGGAAATCAAGGCTCCTTTCATGTGTGATGTGCAACACGGAATTGCTTTGCACGCAGTGCAGGGGAATCGGGCCTCATCTCGCGGCGAGGGGGAAGTCTCATGGTTTTTCTCGAGTTGCAGCGGGAACCTGGGGTATATTCTCGAGTTACGACGGGGATGGCCCTTCCACCCACGTGTTTGTTCAGCGACGTCAGGACTCCTGCCTAGTTGCGAGGGACAACTCGGGATTCTCCTCGAGGCTTGGCAGGGCAATTGGGACGCCTGTCCAGCTGAGGCGGGAGACCAAGGGTCCCTTTCCACGTGCCACAGGAATCCTGGGACTCCTATCAAGTTTCACGAGGAGTCAGGCACCGTCTCCTTTGGAGGCACTGATCTCCGCGTACCTCTGGAGTTTTCAAAGGATGTGAGGCCTCCGGTCGCGATCAGGTGGGGAACTAGGTCTTTCTCTGTGGTTTCCACAGCGGATTCAGACATCCTTTCGTCTTGGGAGATGCAAGACGAGCCTGCATTCAAGTCACTGCAGGGATATCCTGCCTTATTTCGAGTCAGGGCATCGCGGTGTCCTTTCCACTTGAGGCCGCAAACTCAGGGTCCCTCTCACATACCTAGAGCTGAGAGAAGTCTCCTCTTGAGGTGCTTGTGGTAAGGTGGTATTCCTCTGGAGTCGAAGCCAGGGACTAACCTCTCATCTCGAGTTGATTTTTGGTCCACGGAGCTCTTTCGTGTTGCTACAGTGACCTCAGGATCCCTCTAGCCTTGAAACAGTGTTCTTGGGGTTTCTCTGGAGTGCCATCAAGGAAATCAAGTCTCCTTTCATGTGTGATGTGCAACACGGAATTGCTCTGCACGCAGTGCAGGGGAATCGGGCCTCATCTCGTGGCGAGGGGGAAGTCTCATGGTTTTTCTCGAGTTGCGGCGGGACCCTGGGGTATATTCTCGAGTTACGACGGGGATGGCCCTTCCACCCACGTGTTTGTTCAGCGACGTCAGGACTCCTGCCTAGTTGCGAGGGACAACTCGGGATTCTCCACGAGGCTTGGCAGGGCAATTGGGACGCCTCTCCAGCTAAGGGGGGAGACCAAGTGTCCCTTTCCACGTGCCACAGGAATCCTGGGACTCCTATCAAGTTTCACGAGGAGTCAGGCATCGTCTCCTTTGGAGGCACTGATCTCCGCGTACCTCTGGAGTTTTCAAAGGATGTGAGGCCTCCGGTCGCCATGAGGTGGGGAACTAGGTCTTTCTCTGTGGTCTCCACAGGGGATTCAGACATCCTTTCGTTTTGGGAGATGCAAGACGAGCCTGCATTCAAGTCACTGCAGGGATATCTGGCCTTATTTCAAGTCAGGGCATCGCGGTGTCCATTCCACTTGAGGCCGCAAACTCAGGGTCCCTCTCACATACCTAGAGCTGAGAGAAGCCTCCTCTTGAGGTGCTTGTGGTAAGGTGGTATTCCTCTGGAGTCAAAGCCAGGGACTAACCTCTCATCTCGAGTTGATTTTTGGTCCACGGAGCTCTTTCGTGTTGCTACAGTGACCTCAGGATCCCTCTAGCCTTGAAACAGTGTTCTTGGGGTTTCTCTGGAGTGCCATCAAGGAAATCAAGGCTCCTTTCATGTGTGATGTGCAACACGGAATTGCTCTGCACGCAGTGCAGGGGAATCGGGCCTCATCTCGCGGCGAGGGGGAAGTCTCATGGTTTTTCTCGAGTTGCGGCGGGAACCTGGGGTATATTCTCGAGTTACGACGGGGAAGGCCCTTCCACCCACGTGTTTTTACTGCGACGTCAGGACTCCTGCCTAGTTGCGAGGGACAACTCGGGATTCTCCTCGAGGCTTGGCAGGGCAATTGGGACGCCTGTCCAGCTGAGGCGGGAGACCAAGGGTCCCTTTCCACGTGCCACAGGAATCCTGGGACTCCTATCAAGTTTCACGAGGAGTCAGGCACCGTCTCCTTTGGAGGCACTGATCTCCGCGTACCTCTGGAGTTTTCAAAGGATGTGAGGCCTCCGGTCGCGATCAGGTGGGGAACTAGGTCTTTCTCTGTGGTCTCCACAGCGGATTCAGACATCCTTTCGTCTTGGGAGATGCAAGACGAGCCTGCATTCAAGTCACTGCAGGGATATCCTGCCTTATTTCGAGTCAGGGCATCGCGGTGTCCTTTCCACTTGAGGCCGCAAACTCAGGGTCCCTCTCACATACCTAGAGCTGAGAGAAGCCTCCTCTTGAGGTGCTTGTGGTAAGGTGGTATTCCTCTGGAGTCGAAGCCAGGGACTAACCTCTCATCTCGAGTTGATTTTTGGTCCACGGAGCTCTTTCGTGTTGCTACAGTGACCTCAGGACCCCTCTAGCCTTGAAACAGTGTTCTTGGGGTTTCTCTGGAGTGCCATCAAGGAAATCAAGTCTCCTTTCATGTGTGATGTGCAACACGGAATTGCTCTGCACGCAGTGCAGGGGAATCGGGCCTCATCTCGCGGCGAGGGGGAAGTCTCATGGTTTTTCTCGAGTTGCAGCGGGAACCTGGGGTATATTCTCGAGTTACGACAGGGATGGCCCTTCCACACACGTGTTTGTTCAGCGACGTCAGGATTCCTGCCTAGTTGCGAGAGACAATTCCGGATTCTCCTCGAGGCTTGGCAGGGCAATTGGGAGGCCTCTCCAGCTGAGGCGGGATACCAAGGGTCCCTTTCCACGTGCCACAGGAATCCTGGGACTCCTATCAAGTTTCACGAGGAGTCAGGCATCGTCTCCTTTGGAGGCACTGATCTCCGCGTACCTCTGGAGTTTTCAAAGGATGTGAGGCCTCCGGTCACGATGATGTGGGGAACTAGGTCTTTCTCTGTGGTCTCCACAGGGGATTCAGACATCCTTTCATCTTGAGAGATGCAAGACGAGCCTGCATTCAAGTCACTGCAGGGATATCCGGCCTTATATCGAGTCAGGGTATCGCGGTGTCCATTCCACTTGAGGCCGCAAACTCAGGGTCCCTCTCACATACCCAGAGCTGAGAGAAGCCTCCTCTTGAGGTGCTTGTGGTAAGGTGGTATTCCTCTGGAGTCGAAGCCAGGGACTAACCTCTCATCTCGACTTGATTTTTGGTCCATGTAGCTCTTTCATGTTGCTACAGTGACCTCAGGATCCCTCTAGCCTTGAAACAGTGTTCTTGGGGTTTCTCTGGAGTGCCATCAAGGAAATCAAGGCTCCTTTCATGTGTGATGTGCAACACGGAATTGCTCTGCACGCAGTGCAGGGGAATCGGGCCTCATCTCGCGGCGAAGGGGAAGTCTCATGGTTTTTCTCGAGTTGCGGCGGGAGCCTGGGGTATATTCTCGAGTTACGATGGGGATGGCCCTTCCACCCACGTGTTTGTTCAGCGACGTCAGGACTCCTGCCTAGTTGCGAGGGACAACTCGGGATTCTCCTCGAGGCTCGGCAGGGTAATTGGGACGCCTCTCCAGCTGAGGCGGGAGACCAAGGGTCCCTTTCCACGTGCCACAGGAATCCTGGGACTCCTATCAAGTTTCACGAGGAGTCAGGCATCGTCTCCTTTGGAGGCACTGATCTCCGCGTACCTCTGGAATTTTCAAAGGATGTGAGGCCTCCGGTCACGATGAGGTGGGGAACTAGGTCTTTCTCTGTGGTCTCCACAGGGGATTCAGACATCCTTTCCTCTTGGGAGATGCAAGACGAGCCTGCATTCAAGTCACTGCTGGGATATCTGGCCTTATTTTAAGTGAGGGCATCGCGGTGTCCATTCCACTTGAGGCCGCAAACTCAGGGTCCCTCTCACATACCTAGAGCTGAGAGAAGCCTCCTCTTGAGGTGCTTGTGGTAAGGTGGTATTCCTCTGGAGTCGAAGCCAGGGACTAACCTCTCATCTCGAATTTATTTTTGGTCCACGGAGCTCTTTCGTGTTGCTACAGTGACCTCAGGATCCCTCTAGTCTTAAAACAGTGTTCTTGGGGTTTCTCTGGAGTGCCATCAAGGAAATCAAGGCTCCTTTCATGTGTGATGTGCAACACGGAATTGCTCTTCACGCAGTGCAGGGGAATCGGGCCTCATCTCGCGGCGAGGGGGAAGTCTCATGGTTTTTCTCGAGTTGCTGCGGGAACCTGGGGTATATTCTCGAGTTACGACGGGGATGGCCCTTCCACCCACGTGTTTGTTCAGCGACGTCAGGACTCCTGCCTAGTTGCGAGGGACAACTCAGGATTCTCCTCAAGGCTTGGCAGGGCAATTGGGACGCCTCTCCAGCTGAGGCGGGAGACCAAGGGTCCCTTTCCACGTGCCACAGGAATCCTGGGACTCCTATCAAGTTTCACGAGGAGTCAGGCATCGTCTCCTTTGGAGGCACTGATCTCCGCGTACCTCTGGAGTTTTCAAAGGATGTGAGGCCTCCGGTGGCGATGAGGTGGGGAACTAGGTCTTTCTCTGTGGTCTCCACAGGGGATTCAGACATCCTTTCATCTTGAGAGATGCAAGGCGAGCCTGCATTCAAGTCACTGCAGGGATATCCGGCCTTATATCGAGTCAGGGTATCGCGGTGTCCATTCCACTTGAGGCCGCAAACTCAGGGTCCCTCTCACATACCCAGAGCTGAGAGAAGCCTCCTCTTGAGGTGCTTGTGGTAAGGTGGTATTCCTCTGGAGTCGAAGCCAGGGACTAACCTCTCATCTCGAGTTGATTTTTGGTCCATGTAGCTCTTTCATGTTGCTACAGTGACCTCAGGATCCCTCTAGCCTGGAAACAGTGTTCTTGGGGTTTCTCTGGAGTGCCATCAAGGAAATCAAGGCTCCTTTCATGTGTGATGTGCAACACGGAATTGTTCTGCACGCAGTGCAGGGGAATCGGGCCTCATCTCGCGGCGAGGGGGAAGTCTCATGGTTTTTCTCGAGTTGCGGCGGGAGCCTGGGGTATATTATCGAGTTACGATGGGGATGGCCCTTCCACCCACGTGTTTGTTCAGCGACGTCAGGACTCCTGCCTATTTGCGAGGGACAACTCGGGATTCTCCTCGAGGCTCGGCAGGGCAATTGGGACGCCTCTCCAGCTGAGGCGGGAGACCAAGGGTCCCTTTCCACGTGCCACAGGAATCCTGGGACTCCTATCAAGTTTCACGAGGAGTCAGGCACCGTCTCCTTTGGAGGCACTGATCTCCGCGTACCTCTGGAGTTTTCAAAGGATGTGAGGCCTCCAGTCGCGATCAGGTGGGGAACTAGGTCTTTCTCTGTGGTTTCCACAGCGGATTCAGACATCCTTTCGTCTTGGGAGATGCAAGACGAGCCTGCATTCAAGTCACTGCAGGGATATCCTGCCTTATTTCGAGTCAGGGCATCGCGGTGTCCTTTCCACTTGAGGCCGCAAACTCAGGGTCCCTCTCACATACCTAGAGCTGAGAGAAGTCTCCTCTTGAGGTGCTTGTGGTAAGGTGGTATTCCTCTGGAGTCGAAGCCAGGGACTAACCTCTCATCTCGAGTTGATTTTTGGTCCACGGAGCTCTTTCGTGTTGCTACAGTGACCTCAGGATCCCTCTAGCCTTGAAACAGAGTTCTTGGGGTTTCTCTGGAGTGCCATCAAGGAAATCAAGTCTCCTTTCATGTGTGATGTGCAACACGGAATTGCTCTGCACGCAGTGCAGGGGAATCGGGCCTCATCTCGTGGCGAGGGGGAAGTCTCATGGTTTTTCTCGAGTTGCGGCGGGAGCCTGGGGTATATTCTCGAGTTACGACGGGGATGGCCCTTCCACCCACGTGTTTGTTCAGCGACGTCAGGACTCCTGCCTAGTTGCGAGGGACAACTCGGGATTCTCCACGAGGCTTGGCAGGGCAATTGGGACGCCTCTCCAGCTGAGGCGGGAGACCAAGGGTCCCTTTCCACGTGCCACAGGAATCCTGGGACTCCTATCAAGTTTCACGAGGAGTCAGGCATCGTCTCCGTTGGAGGCACTGATCTCCGCGTACCTCTGGAGTTTTCAAAGGATGTGAGGCCTCCGGTCGCGATGAGGTGGGGAACTAGGTCTTTCTCTGTGGTCTCCACAGGGGATTCAGACATCCTTTCGTCTTGGGAGATGCAAGACCAGCCTGCATTCAAGTCACTGCAGGGATATCTGGCCTTATTTCAAGTCAGGGCATCGCGGTGTCCATTCCACTTGAGGCCGCAAACTCAGGGTCCCTCTCACATACCTAGAGCTGAGAGAAGCCTCCTCTTGAGGTGCTTGTGGTAAGGTGGTATTCCTCTGGATTCGAAGCCAGGGACTAACCTCTCATCTCGAGTTGATTTTTGGTCCACGGAGCTCTTTCGTGTGGCTACAGTGACCTCAGGATCCCTCTAGCCTTGAAACAGTGTTCTTGGGGTTTCTCTGGAGTGCCATCAAGGAAATCAAGGCTCCTTTCATGTGTGATGTGCAACACGGAATTGCTCTGCACGCAGTGCAGGGGAATCGGGCCTCATCTCGTGGCGAGGGGGAAGTCTCATGGTTTTTCTCGAGTTGCGGCGGGAGCCTGGGGTATATTCTCGAGTTACGACGGGGAAGGCCCTTCCACCCACGTGTTTTTTCTGCGACGTCAGGACTCCTGCCTAGTTGCGAGGGACAACTCGGGATTCTCCTCGAGGCTTGGCAGAGCAATTAGGATGCCTGTCCAGCTGAGGCGGGAGACCAAGTGTCCCTTTCCACGTGCCACAGGAATCCTGGGACTCCTATCAAGTTTCACGAGGAGTCAGGCATCGTCTCCTTTGGAGGCACTGATCTCCGCGTACCTCTGGAGTTTTCAAAGGATGTGAGGCCTCCGGTCGCGATGAGGTGGGGAACTAGGTCTTTCTCTGTGGTCTCCACAGGGGATTCAGACATCCTTTCGTCTTGGGAGATGCAAGACGAGCCTGCATTCAAGTCACTGCAGGGATATCTGGCCTTATTTCGCGTCAGGGCATCGCGGTGTCCATTCCACTTGAGGCCGCAAACTCAGGGTCCCTCTCACATACCTAGAGCTGAGAGAAGCCTCCTCTTGAGGTGCTTGTGGTAAGGTGGTATTCCTCTGGAGTCGAAGCCACTGACTAACCTCTCATCTCGAGTTGATTTTTGGTCCACGGCGCTCTTTCGTGTTGCTACAGTGACCTCAGGATCCCTCTAGCCTTGAAACAGTGTTCTTGGGGTTTCTCTGGAGTGCCATCAAGGAAATCAAGGCTCCTTTCATGTGTGATGTGCAACACGGAATTGCTTTGCACGCAGTGCAGGGGAATCGGGCCTCATCTCGCGGCGAGGGGGAAGTCTCATGGTTTTTCTCGAGTTGCTGCGGGAACCTGGGGTATATTCTCGAGTTACGACGGGGATGGCCCTTCCACCCACGTGTTTGTTCAGCGACGTCAGGACTCCTGCCTAGTTGCGAGGGACAACTCGGGATTCTCCTCGAGGCTTGGCAGGGCAATTGGGATGCCTGTCCAGCTGAGGCGGGAGACCAAGGGTCCCTTTCCATGTGCCACAGGAATCCTGGGACTTCTATCATGTTTCACGAGGAGTCAGGCACCGTCTCCTTTGGAGGCACTGATCTCCGCGTACCTCTGGAGTTTTCAAAGGATGTGAGGCCTCCGGTCGCGATCAGGTGGGGAACTAGGTCTTTCTCTGTGGTTTCCACAGCGGATTCAGACATCCTTTCGTCTTGGGAGATGCAAGACGAGCCTGCATTCAAGTCACTGCAGGGATATCCTGCCTTATTTCGAGTCAGGGCATTGCGGTGTCCTTTCCACTTGAGGCCGCAAACTCAGGGTCCCTCTCACATACCTAGAGCTGAGAGAAGTCTCCTCTTGAGGTGCTTGTGGTAAGGTGGTATTCCTCTGGAGTCGAAGCCAGGGACTAACCTCTCATCTCGAGTTGATTTTTGGTCCACGGAGCTCTTTCGTGTTGCTACAGTGACCTCAGGATCCCTCTAGCCTTGAAACAGTGTTCTTGGGGTTTCTCTGGAGTGCCATCAAGGAAATCAAGTCTCCTTTCATGTGTGATGTGCAACACGGAATTGCTCTGCACGCAGTGCAGGGGAATCGGGCCTCATCTCGTGGCGAGGGGGAAGTCTCATGGTTTTTCTCGAGTTGCGGCGGGACCCTGGGGTATATTCTCGAGTTACGACGGGGATGGCCCTTCCACCCACGTGTTTGTTCAGCGACGTCAGGACTCCTGCCTAGTTGCGAGGGACAACTCGGGATTCTCCTCGAGGCTTGGCAGGGCAATTGGGACGCCTCTCCAGCTAAGGGGGGAGACCAAGTGTCCCTTTCCACGTGCCACAGGAATCCTGGGACTCCTATCAAGTTTCACGAGGAGTCAGGCATCGTCTCCTTTGGAGGCACTGATCTCCGCGTACCTCTGGAGTTTTCAAAGGATGTGAGGCCTCCGGTCGCCATGAGGTGGGGAACTAGGTCTTTCTCTGTGGTCTCCACAGGGGATTCAGACATCCTTTCGTTTTGGGAGATGCAAGACGAGCCTGCATTCAAGTCACTGCAGGGATATCTGGCCTTATTTCAAGTCAGGGCATCGCGGTGTCCATTCCACTTGAGGCCGCAAACTCAGGGTCCCTCTCACATACCTAGAGCTGAGAGAAGCCTCCTCTTGAGGTGCTTGTGGTAAGGTGGTATTCCTCTGGAGTCAAAGCCAGGGACTAACCTCTCATCTCGAGTTGATTTTTGGTCCACGGAGCTCTTTCGTGTTGCTACAGTGACCTCAGGATCCCTCTAGCCTTGAAACAGTGTTCTTGGGGTTTCTCTGGAGTGCCATCAAGGAAATCAAGGCTCCTTTCATGTGTGATGTGCAACACGGAATTGCTCTGCACGCAGTGCAGGGGAATCGGGCCTCATCTCGCGGCGAGGGGGAAGTCTCATGGTTTTTCTCGAGTTGCGGCGGGAACCTGGGGTATATTCTCGAGTTACGACGGGGAAGGCCCTTCCACCCACGTGTTTTTTCTGCGACGTCAGGACTCCTGCCTAGTTGCGAGGGACAACTCGGGATTCTCCTCGAGGCTTGGCAGGGCAATTGGGACGCCTGTCCAGCTGAGGCGGGAGACCAAGTGTCCCTTTCCTCGTGCCACAGGAATCCTGGGACTCCTATCAAGTTTCACGAGGAGTCAGGCATCGTCTCCTTTGGAAGCACTGATCTCCGCGTACCTCTGGAGTTTTCAAAGGATGTGAGGCCTCCGGTCGCGATGAGGTGGGGAACTAGGTCTTTCTCTGTGGTCTCCACAGGGGATTCAGACATCCTTTCGTCTTGGAGATGCAAGACGAGCCTGCATTCAAGTCACTGCAGGGATATCTGGCCTTATTTCGCGTCAGGGCATCGCGGTGTCCATTCCACTTGAGGCCGCAAAATCAGGGTCCCTCTCACATACCTAGAGCTGAGAGAAGCCTCCTCTTGAGGTGCTTGTGGTAAGGTGGTATTCCTCTGGAGTCGAAGCCAGGGACTAACCTCTCATCTCGAGTTGATTTTTGGTCCACGGCGCTCTTTCGTGTTGCTACAGTGACCTCAGGATCCCTCTAGCCTTGAAACAGTGTTCTTGGGGTTTCTCTGGAGTGCCATCAAGGAAATCAAGGCTCCTTTCATGTGTGATGTGCAACACGGAATTGCTTTGCACGCAGTGCAGGGGAATCGGGCCTCATCTCGCGGCGAGGGGGAAGTCTCATGGTTTTTCTCGAGTTGCAGCGGGAACCTGGGGTATATTCTCGAGTTACGACGGGGATGGCCCTTCCACCCACGTGTTTTGTTCAGCGACGTCAGGACTCCTGCCTAGTTGCGAGGGACAACTCGGGATTCTCCTCGAGGCTTGGCAGGGCAATTGGGACGCCTGTCCAGCTGAGGCGGGAGACCAAGGGTCCCTTTCCACGTGCCACAGGAATCCTGGGACTCCTATCAAGTTTCACGAGGAGTCAGGCACCGTCTCCTTTGGAGGCACTGATCTCCGCGTACCTCTGGAGTTTTCAAAGGATGTGAGGCCTCCGGTCGCGATCAGGTGGGGAACTAGGTCTTTCTCTGTGGTTTCCACAGCGGATTCAGACATCCTTTCGTCTTGGGAGATGCAAGACGAGCCTGCATTCAAGTCACTGCAGGGATATCCTGCCTTATTTCGAGTCAGGGCATCGCGGTGTCCTTTCCACTTGAGGCCGCAAACTCAGGGTCCCTCTCACATACCTAGAGCTGAGAGAAATCTCCTCTTGAGGTGCTTGTGGTAAGGTGGTATTCCTCTGGAGTCGAAGCCAGGGACTAACCTCTCATCTCGAGTTGATTTTTGGTCCACGGAGCTCTTTCGTGTTGCTACAGTGACCTCAGGATCCCTCTAGCCTTGAAACAGTGTTCTTGGGGTTTCTCTGGAGTGCCATCAAGGAAATCAAGTCTCCTTTCATGTGTGATGTGCAACACGGAATTGCTCTGCACGCAGTGCAGGGGAATCGGGCCTCATCTCGTGGCGAGGGGGAAGTCTCATGGTTTTTCTCGAGTTGCGGCGGGACCCTGGGGTATATTCTCGAGTTACGACGGGGATGGCCCTTCCACCCACGTGTTTGTTCAGCGACGTCAGGACTCCTGCCTAGTTGCGAGGGACAACTCGGGATTCTCCTCGAGGCTTGGCAGGGCAATTGGGACGCCTCTCCAGCTAAGGGGGGAGACCAAGTGTCCCTTTCCACGTGCCACAGGAATCCTGGGACTCCTATCAAGTTTCACGAGGAGTCAGGCATCGTC
The DNA here is from genome assembly GCF_910594005.1 of Cervus elaphus. Lineage (NCBI taxonomy): Eukaryota > Metazoa > Chordata > Mammalia > Artiodactyla > Cervidae > Cervus > Cervus elaphus. The sequence continues at coordinate 106,096 of NW_025316730.1, read as the reverse complement.
TCCTTTGGAGGCACTGATCTCCGCGTACCTCTGGAGTTTTCAAAGGATGTGAGGCCTCCGGTCGCCATGAGGTGGGGAACTAGGTCTTTCTCTGTGGTCTCCACAGGGGATTCAGACATCCTTTCGTTTTGGGAGATGCAAGACGAGCCTGCATTCAAGTCACTGCAGGGATATCTGGCCTTATTTCAAGTCAGGGCATCGCGGTGTCCATTCCACTTGAGGCCGCAAACTCAGGGTCCCTCTCACATACCTAGAGCTGAGAGAAGCCTCCTCTTGAGGTGCTTGTGGTAAGGTGGTATTCCTCTGGAGTCAAAGCCAGGGACTAACCTCTCATCTCGAGTTGAATTTTGGTCCACGGAGCTCTTCCGTGTTGCTACAGTGACCTCAGGATCCCTCTAGCCTTGAAACAGTGTTCTTGGGGTTTCTCTGGAGTGCCATCAAGGAAATCAAGGCTCCTTTCATGTGTGATGTGCAACACGGAATTGCTCTGCACGCAGTGCAGGGGAATCGGGCCTCATCTCGCGGCGAGGGGGAAGTCTCATGGTTTTTCTCGAGTTGCGGCGGGAACCTGGGGTATATTCTCGAGTTACGACGGGGAAGGCCCTTCCACCCACGTGTTTTTTCTGCGACGTCAGGACTCCTGCCTAGTTGCGAGGGACAACTCGGGATTCTCCTCGAGGCTTGGCAGGGCAATTGGGACGCCTGTCCAGCTGAGGCGGGAGACCAAGTGTCCCTTTCCTCGTGCCACAGGAATCCTGGGACTCCTATCAAGTTTCACGAGGAGTCAGGCATCGTCTCCTTTGGAAGCACTGATCTCCGCGTACCTCTGGAGTTTTCAAAGGATGTGAGGCCTCCGGTCGCGATGAGGTGGGGAACTAGGTCTTTCTCTGTGGTCTCCACAGGGGATTCAGACATCCTTTCGTCTTGGGAGATGCAAGACGAGCCTGCATTCAAGTCACTGCAGGGATATCTGGCCTTATTTCGCGTCAGGGCATCGCGGTGTCCATTCCACTTGAGGCCGCAAAATCAGGGTCCCTCTCACATACCTAGAGCTGAGAGAAGCCTCCTCTTGAGGTGCTTGTGGTAAGGTGGTATTCCTCTGGAGTCGAAGCCAGGGACTAACCTCTCATCTCGAGTTGATTTTTGGTCCACGGCGCTCTTTCGTGTTGCTACAGTGACCTCAGGATCCCTCTAGCCTTGAAACAGTGTTCTTGGGGTTTCTCTGGAGTGCCATCAAGGAAATCAAGGCTCCTTTCATGTGTGATGTGCAACACGGAATTGCTTTGCACGCAGTGCAGGGGAATCGGGCCTCATCTCGCGGCGAGGGGGAAGTCTCATGGTTTTTCTCGAGTTGCAGCGGGAACCTGGGGTATATTCTCGAGTTACGACGGGGATGGCCCTTCCACCCACGTGTTTGTTCAGCGACGTCAGGACTCCTGCCTAGTTGCGAGGGACAACTCGGGATTCTCCTCGAGGCTTGGCAGGGCAATTGGGACGCCTGTCCAGCTGAGGCGGGAGACCAAGGGTCCCTTTCCACGTGCCACAGGAATCCTGGGACTCCTATCAAGTTTCACGAGGAGTCAGGCACCGTCTCCTTTGGAGGCACTGATCTCCGCGTACCTCTGGAGTTTTCAAAGGATGTGAGGCCTCCGGTCGCGATCAGGTGGGGAACTAGGTCTTTCTCTGTGGTCTCCACAGCGGATTCAGACATCCTTTCGTCTTGGGAGATGCAAGACGAGCCTGCATTCAAGTCACTGCAGGGATATCCTGCCTTATTTGGAGTCAGGGCATCGCGGTGTCCTTTCCACTTGAGGCCGCAAACTCAGGGTCCCTCTCACATACCCAGAGCTGAGAGAAGCCTCCTCTTGAGGTGCTTGTGGTAAGGTGGTATTCCTCTGGAGTCGAAGCCAGGGACTAACCTCTCATCTCGACTTGATTTTTGGTCCATGTAGCTCTTTCATGTTGCTACAGTGACCTCAGGATCCCTCTAGCCTTGAAACAGTGTTCTTGGGGTTTCTCTGGAGTGCCATCAAGGAAATCAAGGCTCCTTTCATGTGTGATGTGCAACACGGAATTGCTCTGCACGCAGTGCAGGGGAATCGGGCCTCATCTCGCGGCGAAGGGGAAGTCTCATGGTTTTTCTCGAGTTGCGGCGGGAGCCTGGGGTATATTCTCGAGTTACGATGGGGATGGCCCTTCCACCCACGTGTTTGTTCAGCGACGTCAGGACTCCTGCCTAGTTGCGAGGGACAACTCGGGATTCTCCTCGAGGCTCGGCAGGGTAATTGGGACGCCTCTCCAGCTGAGGCGGGAGACCAAGGGTCCCTTTCCACGTGCCACAGGAATCCTGGGACTCCTATCAAGTTTCACGAGGAGTCAGGCATCGTCTCCTTTGGAGGCACTGATCTCCGCGTACCTCTGGAATTTTGAAAGGATGTGAGGCCTCCGGTCACGATGAGGTGGGGAACTAGGTCTTTCTCTGTGGTCTCCACAGGGGATTCAGACATCCTTTCCTCTTGGGAGATGCAAGACGAGCCTGCATTCAAGTCACTGCTGGGATATCTGGCCTTATTTTAAGTGAGGGCATCGCGGTGTCCATTCCACTTGAGGCCGCAAACTCAGGGTCCCTCTCACATACCTAGAGCTGAGAGAAGCCTCCTCTTGAGGTGCTTGTGGTAAGGTGGTATTCCTCTGGAGTCGAAGCCAGGGACTAACCTCTCATCTCGAATTTATTTTTGGTCCACGGAGCTCTTTCGTGTTGCTACAGTGACCTCAGGATCCCTCTAGTCTTAAAACAGTGTTCTTGGGGTTTCTCTGGAGTGCCATCAAGGAAATCAAGGCTCCTTTCATGTGTGATGTGCAACACGGAATTGCTCTTCACGCAGTGCAGGGGAATCGGGCCTCATCTCGCGGCGAGGGGGAAGTCTCATGGTTTTTCTCGAGTTGCAGCGGGAACCTGGGGTATATTCTCGAGTTACGACGGGGATGGCCCTTCCACCCACGTGTTTGTTCAGCGACGTCAGGACTCCTGCCTAGTTGCGAGGGACAACTCGGGATTCTCCTCGAGGCTTGGCAGGGCAATTGGGACGCCTGTCCAGCTGAGGCGGGAGACCAAGGGTCCCTTTCCACGTGCCACAGGAATCCTGGGACTCCTATCAAGTTTCACGAGGAGTCAGGCACCGTCTCCTTTGGAGGCACTGATCTCCGCGTACCTCTGGAGTTTTCAAAGGATGTGAGGCCTCCGGTCGCGATCAGGTGGGGAACTAGGTCTTTCTCTGTGGTCTCCACAGCGGATTCAGACATCCTTTCGTCTTGGGAGATGCAAGACGAGCCTGCATTCAAGTCACTGCAGGGATATCCTGCCTTATTTCGAGTCAGGGCATCGCGGTGTCCTTTCCACTTGAGGCCGCAAACTCAGGGTCCCTCTCACATACCTAGAGCTGAGAGAAGCCTCCTCTTGAGGTGCTTGTGGTAAGGTGGTATTCCTCTGGAGTCGAAGCCAGGGACTAACCTCTCATCTCGAGTTGATTTTTGGTCCACGGAGCTCTTTCGTGTTGCTACAGTGACCTCAGGATCCCTCTAGCCTTGAAACAGTGTTCTTGGGGTTTCTCTGGAGTTCCATCAAGGAAATCAAGTCTCCTTTCATGTGTGATGTGCAACACGGAATTGCTCTGCACGCAGTGCAGGGGAATCGGGCCTCATCTCGCGGCGAGGGGGAAGTCTCATGGTTTTTCTCGAGTTGCAGCGGGAACCTGGGGTATATTCTCGAGTTACGACAGGGATGGCCCTTCCACACACGTGTTTGTTCAGCGACGTCAGGATTCCTGCCTAGTTGCGAGAGACAATTCCGGATTCTCCTCGAGGCTTGGCAGGGCAATTGGGAGGCCTCTCCAGCTGAGGCGGGATACCAAGGGTCCCTTTCCACGTGCCACAGGAATCCTGGGACTCCTATCAAGTTTCACGAGGAGTCAGGCATCGTCTCCTTTGGAGGCACTGATCTCCGCGTACCTCTGGAGTTTTCAAAGGATGTGAGGCCTCCGGTCACGATGATGTGGGGAACTAGGTCTTTCTCTGTGGTCTCCACAGGGGATTCAGACATCCTTTCATCTTGAGAGATGCAAGACGAGCCTGCATTCAAGTCACTGCAGGGATATCCGGCCTTATATCGAGTCAGGGTATCGCGGTGTACATTCCACTTGAGGCCGCAAACTCAGGGTCCCTCTCACATACCCAGAGCTGAGAGAAGCCTCCTCTTGAGGTGCTTGTGGTAAGGTGGTATTCCTCTGGAGTCGAAGCCAGGGACTAACCTCTCATCTCGACTTGATTTTTGGTCCATGTAGCTCTTTCATGTTGCTACAGTGACCTCAGGATCCCTCTAGCCTTGAAACAGTGTTCTTGGGGTTTCTCTGGAGTGCCATCAAGGAAATCAAGGCTCCTTTCATGTGTGATGTGCAACACGGAATTGCTCTGCACGCAGTGCAGGGGAATCGGGCCTCATCTCGCGGCGAAGGGGAAGTCTCATGGTTTTTCTCGAGTTGCGGCGGGAGCCTGGGGTATATTCTCGAGTTACGATGGGGATGGCCCTTCCACCCACGTGTTTGTTCAGCGACGTCAGGACTCCTGCCTAGTTGCGAGGGACAACTCGGGATTCTCCTCGAGGCTCGGCAGGGTAATTGGGACGCCTCTCCAGCTGAGGCGGGAGACCAAGGGTCCCTTTCCACGTGCCACAGGAATCCTGGGACTCCTATCAAGTTTCACGAGGAGTCAGGCATCGTCTCCTTTGGAGGCACTGATCTCCGCGTACCTCTGGAATTTTCAAAGGATGTGAGGCCTCCGGTCACGATGAGGTGGGGAACTAGGTCTTTCTCTGTGGTCTCCACAGGGGATTCAGACATCCTTTCCTCTTGGGAGATGCAAGACGAGCCTGCATTCAAGTCACTGCTGGGATATCTGGCCTTATTTTAAGTGAGGGCATCGCGGTGTCCATTCCACTTGAGGCCGCAAACTCAGGGTCCCTCTCACATACCTAGAGCTGAGAGAAGCCTCCTCTTGAGGTGCTTGTGGTAAGGTGGTATTCCTCTGGAGTCGAAGCCAGGGACTAACCTCTCATCTCGAATTTATTTTTGGTCCACGGAGCTCTTTCGTGTTGCTACAGTGACCTCAGGATCCCTCTAGTCTTAAAACAGTGTTCTTGGGGTTTCTCTGGAGTGCCATCAAGGAAATCAAGCCTCCTTTCATGTGTGATGTGCAACACGGAATTGCTCTTCACGCAGTGCAGGGGAATCGGGCCTCATCTCGCGGCGAGGGGGAAGTCTCATGGTTTTTCTCGAGTTGCTGCGGGAACCTTGGGGTATATTCTCGAGTTACGACGGGGATGGCCCTTCCACCCACGTGTTTGTTCAGCGACGTCAGGACTCCTGCCTAGTTGCGAGGGACAACTCAGGATTCTCCTCAAGGCTTGGCAGGGCAATTGGGACGCCTCTCCAGCTGAGGCGGGAGACCAAGGGTCCCTTTCCACGTGCCACAGGAATCCTGGGACTCCTATCAAGTTTCACGAGGAGTCAGGCATCGTCTCCTTTGGAGGCACTGATCTCCGCGTACCTCTGGAGTTTTCAAAGGATGTGAGGCCTCCGGTGGCGATGAGGTGGGGAACTAGGTCTTTCTCTGTGGTCTCCACAGGGGATTCAGACATCCTTTCATCTTGAGAGATGCAAGGCGAGCCTGCATTCAAGTCACTGCAGGGATATCCGGCCTTATATCGAGTCAGGGTATCGCGGTGTCCATTCCACTTGAGGCCGCAAACTCAGGGTCCCTCTCACATACCCAGAGCTGAGAGAAGCCTCCTCTTGAGGTGCTTGTGGTAAGGTGGTATTCCTCTGGAGTCGAAGCCAGGGACTAACCTCTCATCTCGAGTTGATTTTTGGTCCATGTAGCTCTTTCATGTTGCTACAGTGACCTCAGGATCCCTCTAGCCTGGAAACAGTGTTCTTGGGGTTTCTCTGGAGTGCCATCAAGGAAATCAAGGCTCCTTTCATGTGTGATGTGCAACACGGAATTGTTCTGCACGCAGTGCAGGGGAATCGGGCCTCATCTCGCGGCGAGGGGGAAGTCTCATGGTTTTTCTCGAGTTGCGGCGGGAGCCTGGGGTATATTATCGAGTTACGATGGGGATGGCCCTTCCACCCACGTGTTTGTTCAGCGACGTCAGGACTCCTGCCTATTTGCGAGGGACAACTCGGGATTCTCCTCGAGGCTCGGCAGGGCAATTGGGACGCCTCTCCAGCTGAGGCGGGAGACCAAGGGTCCCTTTCCACGTGCCACAGGAATCCTGGGACTCCTATCAAGTTTCACGAGGAGTCAGGCATCGTCTCCTTTGGAGGCACTGATCTCCGCGTACCTCTGGAATTTTCAAAGGATGTGAGGCATCCGGTCGCGATGAGGTGGGGAACTAGGTCTTTCTCTGTGGTCTCCACAGGGGATTCAGACATCCTTTCGTCTTGGGAGATGCAAGACCAGCCTGTATTCAAGTCACTGCAGGGATATCCGGCCTTATTTCGAGTCAGGGCATCGCGGTGTCCATTCCACTTGAGGCCGCAAAATCAGGGTCCCTCTCACATACCTAGAGCTGAGAGAAGCCTCCTTTTGAGGTGCTTGTGGTAAGGTGGTATTCCTCTGGAGTCGAAGCCAGGGACTAACCTCTCATCTCGAGTTGATTTTTGGTCCACGGAGCTCTTTCGTGTGGCTACAGTGACCTCAGGATCCCTCTAGCCTTGAAACAGTGTTCTTGGGGTTTCTCTGGAGTGCCATCAAGGAAATCAAGGCTCCTTTCATGTGTGATGTGCAACACGGAATTGCTTTGCACGCAGTGCAGGGGAATCGGGCCTCATCTCGCGGCGAGGGGGAAGTCTCATGGTTTTTCTCGAGTTGCGGCGGGAACCTGGGGTATATTCTCGAGTTACGACGGGGATGGCCCTTCCACCCACGTGTTTGTTCAGCGACGTCAGGACTCCTGCCTAGTTGCGAGGGACAACTCGGGATTCTCCTCGAGGCTTGGCAGGGCAATTGGGACGCCTCTCCAGCTGAGGCGGGAGACCAAGGGTCCCTTTCCACGTGCCACAGGAATCCTGGGACTCCTATCAAGTTTCACGAGGAGTCAGGCACCGTCTCCTTTGGAGGCACTGATCTCCGCGTACCTCTGGAGTTTTCAAAGGATGTGAGGCCTCCAGTCGCGATCAGGTGGGGAACTAGGTCTTTCTCTGTGGTTTCCACAGCGGATTCAGACATCCTTTCGTCTTGGGAGATGCAAGATGAGCCTGCATTCAAGTCACTGCAGGGATATCCTGCCTTATTTCGAGTCAGGGCATCGCGGTGTCCTTTCCACTTGAGGCCGCAAACTCAGGGTCCCTCTCACATACCTAGAGCTGAGAGAAGTCTCCTCTTGAGGTGCTTGTGGTAAGGTGGTATTCCTCTGGAGTCGAAGCCAGGGACTAACCTCTCATCTCGAGTTGATTTTTGGTCCACGGAGCTCTTTCGTGTTGCTACAGTGACCTCAGGATCCCTCTAGCCTTGAAACAGTGTTCTTGGGGTTTCTCTGGAGTGCCATCAAGGAAATCAATTCTCCTTTCATGTGTGATGTGCAACACGGAATTGCTCTGCACGCAGTGCAGGGGAATCGGGCCTCATCTCGCGGCGAGGGGGAAGTCTCATGGTTTTTCTCGAGTTGCAGCGGGAACCTGGGGTATATTCTCGAGTTACGACAGGGATGGCCCTTCCACACACGTGTTTGTTCAGCGACGTAAGGACTCCTGCCTAGTTGCGAGGGACAACTCGGGATTCTCCTCGAGGCTTGGCAGGGCAACTGGGACGCCTCTCCAGCTGAGGCGCGAGACCAAGGGTCCTTTCCACGTGCCACAGGAATCCTGGGACTCCTATCAAGTTTCACGAGGAGTCAGGCATCGTCTCCTTTGGAGGCACTGATCTCCGCGTACCTCTGGAGTTTTCAAAGGATGTGAGGCCTCCGGTCGCGATGAGGTGTGGACTAGATCTTTCTCTGTGGTCTCCAAAGAGGATTCAGACATCCTTTCATCTTGGGAGATGCAAGACGAGCCTGCATTCAAGTCACTGCAGGGATATCCGGCCTTATTTCGAGTCAGGGCATCGCGGTGTCCATTCCACTTGAGGCCGCAAACTCAGGGTCCCTCTCACATACCTAGAGCTGAGAGAAGCCTCCTCTTGAGGTGCTTGTGGTAAGGTGGTATTCCTCTGGAGTCGAAGCCAGGGACTAACCTCTAATCTTGAGTTGATTTTTGGTCCACGGAGCTCTTTCGTGTGGCTACAGTGACCTCAGGATCCCGCTAGCCTTGAAACAGTGTTCTTGGGGTTTCTCTGGAGTGCCATCAAGGAAATCAAGGCTCCTTCCATGTGTGATGTGCAACACGGAATTGCTCTGCATGCAGGGCAGGGGAATCGGGCCTCATCTCGCGGCGAGGGGGAAGTCTCATGGTTTTTCTCGAGTTGCGGCAGGAACCTGGTGTATATTCTCGAGTTACGACGGGGATGGCCCTTCCACACACGTGTTTGTTCAGCGACGTAAGGACTCCTGCCTAGTTGCGAGGGTCAACTCGGGATTCTCCTCGAGGCTTGGCAGGGCAATTGGGCCGCCTCTCCAGCTGAGGCGGGAGACCAAGGGTCCCTTTCCACGTGCCACAGGAATCCTGGGACTCCTATCAAGTTTCACGAGGAGTCAGGCATCGTCTCCTTTGGAGTCACTGTTCTCCGCGTACATCTGGAGTTTTCAAAGGTTGTGAGACCTGGGGTCGCGATGAGGTGGGGAACTAGGTCTTTCTCTGTAGTCTCCACAGGGGATTCAGAAATCCTTTCATCATGGCAGATGCAAGACGAGCCTGCATTCAAGTCACTGCAGGGATATACAGCCTTATTTCGAGTCAGGGCATCGCGGTGTCCATTCCACTTGAGGCTGCAAACTCAGGGTCCCTCTCACATAACTGGAGCTGAGAGAAGCCTCCTCTTGAGGTGCTTGTGGAAAGGTGGTATTCCTCTGGAGTCGAAGCCAGGGAATAATCTATCATCTCGAGTTGATTTTTGGTCCACAGAGATCTTTCGTGTGGCTACAGTGACCTCAGGATCCCTCTAGCCTTGAAACAGTGTTCTTGGGGATTCTCTGGAGTGCCATCAAGGAAATCAAGGCTCCTTTCATGTGTGATGTGCAAAACGGAATTGCTCTGCACGCAGTGCGGGGGAATCGGGCCTCATCTCGCGGCGAGGGGGAAGTCTCATGGTTTTTCTCGAGTTGCGGCAGGAACCTGGCGTATATTCTCGAGTTACGACGGGGATGGCCCTTCCACACACGTGTTTGTTCAGCCACGTCAGGACTCCTGCCTAGTTTCGAGGGACAACTCGGGATTCTCCTCGAGGCTTGGCAGGGCAATTGGGACGCCTCTCCAGCTGAGGCGGGAGACCAAGGGTCCCTTTCCACGTGTCACAGGAATCCTGGGACTCCTATCAAGTTTCACGAGGAGTCAGGCATCGTCTCCTTTGGAGGCACTGATCTCTGCGTACCTCTGGAGTTTTCAAAGGATGTGAGCCCTCCTATCGCGATGAGGTGGGGAACTAGGTCTTTCTCTGTGGTCTCCACAGTGGATTCAGACATCCTTTCGTCTTGGGAGATGCAAGACGAGCCTGCATTCAAGTCACTGCTGGGATATCCGGCCTTATTTCGAGTCAGGGCATCGCAGAGTCCATTCCACTTGAGGCCACAAACTCAGGGTCCCTCTCACATACCTAGAGCTGAGAGAAGCCTCCTCTTGAGGTGCTTGTGGTAAGGTGGTATTCCTCTGGAGTCGAAGCCAGGGACTAACCTCTCATCTCGAGTTGATTTTTGGTCCACGGAGCTCTTTCGTGTTGCTACAGTGACGTCAGGATCCCTCTAGCCTTGAAACAGTGTTCTTGGGGTTTCTCTGGAGTGCCATCAAGGAAATCAAGGCTCCTTTCATGTGTGATGTGCAACACGGAACTGCTCTGCACGCAGTGCAGGGGAATCGGGCCTCATCTCGCGGCAAGGGGGAAGTCTCATGGTTTTTCTCGAGTTGCGGCGGGAACCTGGGGTATATTCTCGAGTTACGACGGGGATGGCCCTTCCACCCACGTGTTTGTTCAGCGACATCAGGAACCTTGCCTAGTTGCGAGGGACAACTCGGGATTCTCCTCGAGGCTTGGCAGGGCAATTGAGACGCCTCTCCAGCTGAGGCGGGAGTCCAAGTGTCCCTTTCCACATGCCACAGGAATCCTGGGACTCCTATCAAGTTTCACGAGGAGTCAGGCATCATCTCCTTTGGAGGCACTGATCTCTGCGTACCTCTGGAGTTTTCAAAGGATGTGAGGCCTCCGGTCGCGATGAAGTGGGAAACTAGGTCTTTCTCTGTGGTCTCCACAGGGGATTCAGACATCCTTTCGTCTTGGGAGATGCAAGACGAGCCTGCATTCAAGTCACTGCAGGGATATCCGGCCTTATTTCGAGTCTGGGAATCGCGGTGTCCATTCCACTTGAGGCCGCAAAATCAGGGTCCCTCTCACATGTGTAAAGCTGTGAGAAGCCTCCTCTTGAGGTGCTTGTGGTAAGGTGGTATTCCTCTGGAGTCGAAGTTAGGGACTAACCTCTCATCTCGAGTTGATTTTTGGTCCATGTAGCTCTTTCCTGCTGCTACAGTGACCTCAGGATCCCTCTAGCCTTGAAACAGTGTTCTTGGGGTTTCTCTGGAGTGCCATCAAGGAAATCAAGGCTCCTTTCATGTGTGATGTGCAACACGGAATTGCTCTCCTCGCAGTGCAGGGGAATCGGGCCTCATCTCGCGGCGATGGGGATGTCTCATGGTTTTTCTCGAGTTGCGGCGGGAGCCTGGGGTATATTCTCGAGTTACGATGGGGATGGCCCTTCCACCCACGTGTTTGTTCAGCGACGTCAGGACTCCTGCCTAGTTGCGAGGGACAACTCGGGATTCTCCTCGAGGCTCGGCAGGGTAATTGGGACGCCTCTCCAGCTGAGGCGGGAGACCAAGGGTCCCTTTCCACGTGCCACAGGAATCCTGGGACTCCTATCAAGTTTCACGAGGAGTCAGGCATCGTCTCCTTTGGAGGCACTGATCTCCGCGTACCTCTGGAGTTTTCAAATGATGTGAGGCCTCCGGTCACGATGAGGTGGGGAACTAGGTCTTTCTCTGTGGTCTCCACAGGGGATTCAGACATCCTTTCGTCTTGGGAGATGCAAGACGAGCCTGCATTCAAGTCACTGCAGGGATATCCGGCCTTATATCGAGTCAGGGTATCGCGGTGTCCATTCCACTTGAGGCCGCAAACTCAGGGTCCCTCTCACATACCCAGAGCTGAGAGAAGCCTCCTCTTGAGGTGCTTGTGGTAAGGTGGTATTCCTCTGGAGTCGAAGCCAGGGACTAACCTCTCATCTCGACTTGATTTTTGGTCCATGTAGCTCTTTCATGTTGCTACAGTGACCTCAGGATCCCTCTAGCCTTGAAACAGTGTTCTTGGGGTTTCTCTGGAGTGCCATCAAGGAAATCAAGGCTCCTTTCATGTGTGATGTGCAACACGGAATTGCTCTGCACGCAGTGCAGGGGAATCGGGCCTCATCTCGCGGCGAGGGGGAAGTCTCATGGTTTTTCTCGAGTTGCGGCGGGAGCCTGGGGTATATTCTCGAGTTACGATGGGGATGGCCCTTCCACCCACGTGTTTCTTCAGCGACGTCAGGACTCCTGCCTAGTTGCGAGGGACAACTCGGGATTCTCCTCGAGGCTTGGCAGGGCAATTGGGACGCCTCTCCAGCTGAGGCGGGAGACCAAGGGTCCCTTTCCACGTGCCACCGGAATCCTGGGACTCCTATCAAGTTTCACGAGGAGTCAGGCATCGTCTCCTTTGGAGGCACTGATCTCCGCGTACCTCTGGAGTTTTCAAAGGATGTGAGGCCTCCGGTCGCGATGAGGTGGGGAACTAGGTCTTTCTGTGTGGTCTCCAAAGAGGATTCAGACATCCTTTCCTCTTGGGAGATGCAAGACGAGCCTGCATTCAAGTCACTGCTGGAATATCTGGCCTTATTTCAAGTCAGGGCATCGCGGTGTCCATTCCACTTAAGGCCGCAAACTCAGGGTCCCTCTCACATACCCAGAGCTGAGAGAAGCCTCCTCTTAGGTGCTTGTGGTAAGGTGGTATTCCTCTGGAGTCGAAGCCAGGGACTAACCTCTCATCTCGAGTTGATTTTTGGTCCACGGAGCTCTTTCGTGTTGCTACAGTGACCTCAGGATCCCTGTAGCCTTGAAACAGTGTTCTTGGGGTTTCTCTGGAGTGCCATCAAGGAAATCAAGGCTCCTTTCATGTGTGATGTGCAACACGGAATTGCTCTGCACGCAGTGCAGGGGAATCGGGCCTCATCTCGCGGCGAGGGGGAAGTCTCATGGTTTTTCTCGAGTTGCAGCGGGAACCTGGGGTATATTCTCGAGTTACGACGGGGATGGCCCTTCCACACACGTGTTTGTTCAGCGACGTCAGGATTCCTGCCTAGTTGCGAGGGACAGTTCGGGATTCTCCTCGAGGCTTGGCAGGGCAATTGGGACGCCTCTCCAGCTGAGGCGGGAGACCAAGTGTCCCTTTCCACGTGCCACAGGAATCCTGGGACTCCTATCAAGTTTCACGAGGAGTCAGGCATCGTCTCATTTGGAGGCACTGATCTCCGCGTACCTCTGGAGTTTTCAAAGGATGTGAGGCCTCCGGTCGCGATGATGTGGGGAACTAGGTCTTTCTGTGTGGTCTCCACAGGGGATTCAGACATCCTTTCATCTTGAGAGATGCAAGACGAGCCTGCATTCAAGTCACTGCAGGGATATCCGGCCTTATATTGAGTCAGGGCATCGCGGTGTCCATTCCACTTGAGGCCGAAAACTCAGGGTCCCTCCCACATACCTAGAGCTGAGAGAAGCCTCCTCTTGAGGTGCTTGTGGTAAGGTGGTATTCCTCTGGAGTCGAAGCCAGGGAATAACCTCTCATCTCGAGTTGATTTTTGGTCCATGGAGCTCTTTCATGTTACTACAGTGACCTCAGGATCCCTCTAGCCTTGAAACAGTGTTCTTGGGGTTTCTCTGGAGTGCCATCAAGGAAATCAAGGCTCCTTTCATGTGTGATGTGCAACACGGAATTGCTCTGCACGCAGTGCAGGGGAATCGGGCCTCATCTCGCGGCGAGGGGGAAGTCTCATGGTTTTTCTCGAGTTGCGGCGGGAGCCTGGGGTATATTCTCGAGTTACGATGGGGATGGCCCTTCCACCCACGTGTTTGTTCAGCGACGTCAGGACTCCTGCCTAGTTGCGAGGGACAACTCGGGATTCTCCTCGAGGCTCGGCAGGGCAATTGGGACGCCTCTCCAGCTGAGGCGGGAGACCAAGGGTCCCTTTCCACGTGCCACAGGAATCCTGGGACTCCTATCAAGTTTCACGAGGAGTCAGGCATCGTCTCCTTTGGAGGCACTGATCTCCGCGTACCTCTGGAGTTTTCAAAGGATGTGAGGCCTCCGGTCGCCATGAGGTGGGGAACTAGGTCTTTCTCTGTGGTCTCCACAGGGGATTCAGACATCCTTTCGTCTTGGGAGATGCAAGACGAGCCTGCATTCAAGTCACTGCAGGGATATCCGGCCTTATATTGAGTCAGGGCATCGCGGTGTCCATTCCACTTGAGGCCGCAAACTCAGGGTCCCTCCCACATACCTAGAGCTGAGAGAAGCCTCCTCTTGAGGTGCTTGTGGTAAGGTGGTATTCCTCTGGAGTCGAAGCCAGGGACTAACCTCTCATCTCGAGTTGATTTTTGGTCCATGGAGCTCTTTCATGTTACTACAGTGACCTCAGGATCCCTCTAGCCTTGAAACAGTGTTCTTGGGGTTTCTCTGGAGTGCCATCAAGGAAATCAAGGCTCCTTTCATGTGTGATGTGCAACACGGAATTGCTCTGCACGCAGTGCAGGGGAATCGGGCCTCATCTCGCGGCGAGGGGGAAGTCTCATGGTTTTTCTCGAGTTGCGGCGGGAACCTGGGGTATATTCTCGAGTTACGATGGGGAATACCCTTCCACCCACGTGTTTCTTCAGCGACGTCAGGACTCCTGCCTAGTTGCGAGGGACAACTCGGGATTCTCCTCGAGGCTCGGCAGGGCAATTCGGACGCCTCTCCAGCTGAGGCGGGAGACCAAGGGTCCCTTTCCACGTGCCACAGGAATCCTGGGACTCCTATCAAGTTTCACGAGGAGTCAGGCATCGTCTCCTTTGGAGGCACTGATCTCCGCGTACCTCTGGAGTTTTCAAAGGATGTGAGGCCTCCGGTCGCCATGAGGTGGGGAACTAGGTCTTTCTCTGTGGTCTCCACAGCGGATTCAGACATCCTTTCGTCTTGGGAGATGCAAGACGAGCCTGCATTCAAGTCACTGCAGGGATATCTGGCCTTATTTCAAGTCAGGGCATCGCGGTGTCCATTCCACTTGAGGCCGCAAACTCAGGGTCCCTCTCACATACCTAGAGCTGAGAGAAGCCTCCTCTTGAGGTGCTTGTGGTAAGGTGGTATTCCTCTGGAGTCGAAGCCAGGGACTAACCTCTCATCTCGAGTTGATTTTTGGTCCACGGAGCTCTTTCGTGTTGCTACAGTGACCTCAGGATGCCTCTAGCCTTGAAACAGTGTTCTTGGGGTTTCTCTGGAGTGCCATCCAGGAAATCAAGGCTCCTTTCATGTGTGATGTGCAACACGGAATTGCTCTGCACGCAGTGCAGGGGAATCGGGCCTCATCTCGCGGCGAGGGGGAAGTCTCATGGTTTTTCTCGAGTTGCAGCGGGAACCTGGGGTATATTCTCGAGTTACGACGGGGATGGCCCTTCCACACACGTGTTTGTTCAGCGACGTCAGGATTCCTGCCTAGTTGCGAGGGACAATTCGGGATTCTCCTCGAGGCTTGGCAGGGCAATTGGGACGCCTCTCCAGCTGAGGCGGGAGACCAAGGGTCCCTTTCCACGTGCCACAGGAATCCTGGGACTCCTATCAAGTGTCACGAGGAGTCAGGCATCGTCTCCTTTGGAGGCACTGATCTCCGCGTACCTCTGGAGTTTTCAAAGGATGTGAGGCCTCCGGTCACGATCATGTGGGGAACTAGGTCTTTCTGTGTGGTCTCCACAGGGGATTCAGACATCCTTTCATCTTGAGAGATGCATGACGAGCCTGCATTCAAGTCACTGCAGGGATATCCGGCCTTATATTGAGTCAGGGCATCGCGGTGTCCATTCCTCTTGAGTCCGAAAACTCAGGGTCCCTCCCACATACCTAGAGCTGAGAGAAGCCTCCTCTTGAGGTGCTTGTGGTAAGGTGGTATTCCTCTGGAGTCGAAGCCAGGGACTAACCTCTCATCTCGAGTTGATTTTTGGTCCATGGAGCTCTTTCATGTTACTACAGTGACCTCAGGATCCCTCTAGCCTTGAAACAGTGTTCTTGGGGTTTGTCTGGAGTGCCATCAAGGAAATCAAGGCTCCTTTCAGGTGTGATGTGCAACACGGAATTGCTCTGCACGCAGTGCAGGGGAATCGGGCCTCATCTCGCGGCGAGGGGGAAGTCTCATGGTTTTTCTCGAGTTGCGGCGGGAGCCTGGGGTATATTCTCGAGTTACGACGGGGATGGCCCTTCCACCCACGTGTTTGTTCAGCGACGTCAGGACTACTGTCTAGTTGCAAGGGACAACTCGGGATTCTCCTCGAGGCTTGGCAGGGCAATTGGGACGCCTCTCCAGCTGAGGCGGGAGACCAAGGGTCCCTTTCCACGTGCCACAGGAATCCTGGGACTCCTATCAATTTTCACGAGGAGTCAGACATCGTCTCCTTTGGAGGCACTGATCTCCGCGTACCTCTGGAGTTTTTAAAGGATGTGAGGCCTCCGGTCGCAATGAGGTGGGGAACTAGGTCTTTCTCTGTGGTCTCCACAGGGGATTCAGACATCCTTTCGTCTTGGGAGATGCAAGACCAGCCTGCATTCAAGTCACTGCAGGGATATCCTGCCTTATTTCGAGTCAGGGCATCGCGGTGTCCATTCCGCTTGAGGCCGCAAACTCAGGGTCCCTCTCACATACCTAGAGCTGAGAGAAGCCTCCTCTTGAGGTGCTTGTGGTAAGGTGGTATTCCTCTGGAGTCGAAGCCAGGGACTAACCTCTCATCTCGAGTTGATTTTTGGTCCACGGAGCTCTTTCGTGTTGCTACAGTGACCTCAGGATCCCTCTAGCCTTGAAACAGTGTTCTTGGGGTTTCTCTGGAGTGCCATCAACGAAATCAAGGCTCCTTTCATGTGTGATGTGCAACACGGAATTGCTCTGCACACAGTGCAGGGGAATCGGGCCTCATCTCGCGGCGAGGGGGAAGTCTCATGGTTTTTCTTGAGTTGCGGCGGGAACCTGGGGTATATTCTCGAGTTACGATGGGCATGGCACTTCCACCCACGTGTTTGTTCAGCGACGTCAGGACTCCTGCCTAGTTGCGAGGGACCACTCGGGATTCTCCTTGAGGCTTGGCAGGGCAATTGGGACGCCTCTCCAGCTGAGGCGGGAGACCAAGGGTCCCTTTCCACGTGCCACAGGAATCCTGGGACTCCTGTCAAGTTTCACGAGGTGTCAGGCATCGTCTCCTTTGGAGGCACTGATCTCCGCGTACCTCTGGAGTTTTCAAAGGATGTGAGGCATCCTGTCGCGATGAGGTGAGGAACTAGGTCTTTCTCTGTGGTCTCCACAGGGGATTCAGACATCCTTTCGTCTTGGGAGATGCAAGACGAGCCTGCATTCAAGACATTGCAGGGATATCCGGCCTTATTTCGAGTCAGGGCATCGCGGTGTCCATTCCACTTGAGGCCGCAAACTCAGGGTCCCTCTCACATACCTAAAGCTGAGAGAAGCCTCCTCTTGAGGTGCTTGTGGTAAGGTGGTATTCCTCTGGAGTCGAAGCCAGGGACTAACCTCTCATCTCGAGTTAATTTTTGGTCCACGGAGCTCTTTCGTGTTGCTACAGCGACCTCAGGATCCCTCTAGCCTTGAAACAGTGTTCTTGGGGTTTCTCTGGAGTGCCATCAAGGAAATCAAGGCTCCTTTCATGTGTGATGTGCAACACGGAATTGCTCTGCACGCAGTGCAGGGGAATCGGGCCTCATCTCGCGGCGAGGGGGAAGTCTCATGGTTTTTCTCGAGTTGCAGCGGGAACCTGGGGTATATTCTCGAGTTACGACGGGGATGGCCCTTCCACACACGTGCTTGTTCAGCGACGTCAGGATTCCTGCTTAGTTGCGAGGGACAATTCGGGATTCTCCTCGAGGATTGGCAGGGCAATTGGGACGCCTCTCCAGCTGAGGCCGGAGACCAAGTGTCCCTTTCCACGTGCCACAGGAATCCTGGGACTCCTATCAAGTGTCACGAGGAGTCAGGCATCGTCTCCTTTGGAGGCACTGATCTCCGCGTACCTCTGGAGTTTTCTAAGGTTATGAGGCCTCCGGTCACGATGATGTGGGGAACTAGGTCTTTCTGTGTGGTCTCCACAGGGGATTCAGACATCCTTTCGTCTTGGGAGATGCAAGACGAGCCTGCATTCAAGTCACTGCAGTGATATCCGGCCTTATATTGAGTCAGGGCATCGCGGTGTCCATTCCACTTGAGGCCGAAAACTCAGGGTCCCACCCACATACCTAGAGCTGAGAGAAGCCTCCTCTTGAGGTGCTTGTGGTAAGGTGGTATTCCTCTGGAGTCGAAGCCAGGGACTAACCTCTCATCTCGAGTTGATTTTTGGTCCACGGAGCTCTTTCGTGTTGCTACAGTGACCTCAGGATCCCTCTAGCCTTGAAACAGTGTTCTTGGGGTTTCTCTGGAGTGCCATCAAGGAAATCAAGGCTCCTTTCATGTGTGATGTGCAACACGGAATTGCTCTGCACGCAGTGCAGGGGAATCGGGCCTCATCTCGCGGCGAGGGGGAAGTCTCATGGTTTTTCTCGAGTTGCAGCGGGAGCCTGGGGTATATTCTCGAGTTACGACGGGGATGGCCCTTCCACACACGTGTTTGTTCAGCGACGTCAGGATTCCTGCCTAGTTGCGAGGGACAATTCGGGATTCTCCTCGAGGCTTGGCAGGGCAATTGGGACGCCTCTCCAGCTGAGGCGGGAGACCAAGGGTCCCTTTCCACGTGCCACAGGAATCCTGGGACTCCTATCAAGTGTCACGAGGAGTCAGGCATCGTCTCCTTTGGAGGCACTGATCTCCGCGTACCTCTGGAGTTTTCAAAGGATGTGAGGCCTCCGGTCGCGATGAGGTGGGGAACTAGGTCTTTCTGTGTGGTCTCCACAGGGGATTCAGACATCCTTTCATCTTGAGAGATGCATGACGAGCCTGCATTCAAGTCACTGCAGGGATATCCGCCCTTATATTGAGTCAGGGCATCGCGGTGTCCATTCCACTTGAGTCCGAAAACTCAGGGTCCCTCCCACATACCTAGAGCTGAGAGAAGCCTCCTCTTGAGGTGCTTGTGGTAAGGTGGTATTCCTCTGGAGTCGAAGCCAGGGACTAACCTCTCATCTCGAGTTGATTTTTGGTCCATGGAGCTCTTTCATGTTACTACAGTGACCTCAGGATCCCTCTAGCCTTGAAAAAGTTTTCTTGGGGTTTGTCTGGAGTGCCATCAAGGAAATCAAGGCTCCTTTCATGTGTGATGTGCAACACGGAATTGCTCTGCACGCAGTGCAGGGGAATCGGGCCTCATCTCGCGGCGAGGGGGAAGTCTCATGGTTTTTCTCGAGTTGCGGCGGGAGCCTGGGGTATATTCTCGAGTTACGACGGGGATGGCCCTTCCACCCACGTGTTTGTTCAGCGACGTCAGGACTCCTGCCTAGTTGCGAGGGACCACTCGGGATTCTCCTCGAGGCTTGGCAGGGCAATTGGGACGCCTCTCCAGCTGAGGCGGGAGACCAAGGGTCCCTTTCCACGTGCCACAGGAATCCTGGGACTCCTATCAAGTTTCACGAGGAGTCAGGCATCGTCTCCTTTGGAGGCACTGATCTCCGCGTACCTCTGGAGTTTTCAAAGGATGTGAGGCCTCCGGTCGCGATGAGGTGGGGAACTAGGTCTTTCTCTGTGGTCTCCACAGCGGATTCAGACATCCTTTCGTCATGGGAGATGCACGACGAGCCTGCATTCAAGTCACTGCAGGGATATCTGGCCTTATTTCAAGTCAGGGCATCGCGGTGTCCATTCCACTTGAGGCCGCAAACTCAGGGTCCCTCTCACATACCTAGAGCTGAGAGAAGCCTCCTCTTAAGGTGCTTGTGGTAAGGTGGTATTCCTCTGGAGTCGAAGCCAGGGACTAACCTCTCATCTCGAGTTGATTTTTGGTCCACGGAGCTCTTTCGTGTTGCTACAGTGACCTCAGGATCCCTCTAGCCTTGAAACAGTATTCTTGGGGTTTCTCTGGAGTGCCATCAAGGAAATCAAGGCTCCTTTCATGTGTGATGTGCAACACGGAATTGCTCTGCACGCAGTGCAGGGAATCGGGCCTCATCTCGCGGCGAGGGGGAAGTCTCATGGTTTTTCTCGAGTTGCGGCGGGAACCTGGGGTATATTCTCGAGTTACGACGGGGATGGCCCTTCCACACACGTGTTTGTTCAGCGACATCAGGACTCCTGCCTAGTTGCGAGGGACAATTCGGGATTCTCCTCGAGGCTTGGCAGGGCAATTGGGACGCCTGTCCAGCTGAGGCGGCAGACCAAGTGTCCCATTCCACGTGCCACAGGAATCCTGGGACTCCTACCAAGTTTCACGAGGAGTCAGGCATCGTCTCCTTTGGAGGCACTGACCTCCGCGTACCTCTGGAGTTTTCAAAGGATGTGAGGACTCCGGTCACGATGATGTGGGGAACTAGGTCTTTCTGTGTGGTCTTCACAGGGGATTCAGACATCCTTTCATCTTGAGAGATGCAAGAGGAGCCTGCATTTAAGTCACTGAAGGGATATCCGGCCTTATATTGAGTCAGGGCATCGCGGTGTCCATTCCACTTGAGGCCGAAAACTCAGGGTCCCTCCCACATACCTAGAGCTGAGAGAAGCCTCCTCTTGAGGTGCTTGTGGTAAGGTGGTATTCCTCTGGAGTCGAAGCCAGGGGACTAACCTCTCATCTCGAGTTGATTTTTGGTCCATGGAGCTATTTCATGTTACTACAGTGACCTCAGGATCCCTCTAGCCTTGAAACAGTGTTCTTGGGGTTTCTCTGGAGTGCCATCAAGGAAATCAAGGCTCCTTTCATGTGTGATGTGCAACACGGAATTGCTCTGCACGCAGTGCAGGGGAATCGGGCCTCATCTCGCGGCGAGGGGGAAGTCTCATGGTTTTTCTCGAGTTGCGGCGGGAACCTGGGGTATATTCTCGAGTTACGACGGGGATGGCCCTTCCACCCACGTGTTTGTTCAGCGACGTCAGGACTCCTGCCTAGTTCCGAGGGACAACTCGGGATTCTCCTCGAGGCTTGGCAGGGCAATTGGGACGCCTCTCCAGCTGAGGCGGGAGACCTAGGGTCCCTTTCCACGTGGCACAGGAATCCTGGGACTCCTATCAAGTTTCACGAGGAGTCAGGCATCGTCTCCTTTGGAGGCACTGATCTCCGCGTACCTCTGGAGTTTTCAAAGGATGTGAGGCCTCCGGTCGCCATGAGGTGGGGAACTAGGTCTTTCTCTGTGGTCTCCACAGGGGATTCAGACATCCTTTCGTCTTGGGAGATGCAAGACGAGCCTGCATTCAAGTCACTGCAGGGATATCTGGCCTTATTTCAAGTCAGGGCATCGCGGTGTCCATTCCACTTGAGGCCGCAAACTCAGGGTCCCTCTCACATACCTAGAGCTGAGAGAAGCCTCCTCTTGAGGTGCTTGTGGTAAGGTGGTATTCCTCTGGAGTCGAAGCCAGGGACTAACCTCTCATCTCGAGTTGATTTTTGGTCCACGGAGCTCTTTCGTGTTGCTACAGTGACCTCAGGATCCCTCTAGCCTTGAAACAGTGTTCTTGGGGTTTCTCTGGAGTGCCATCAAGGAAATCAAGGCTCCTTTCATGTGTGATGTGCAACACGGAATTGCTCTGCACGCAGTGCAGGGGAATCGGGCCTCATCTCGCGGCGAGGGGGAAGTCTCATGGTTTTTCTCGAGTTGCAGCGGGAACCTGGGGTATATTCTCGAGTTACGACGGGGATGGCCCTTCCACACACGTGTTTGTTCAGCGACGTCAGGATTCCTGCCTAGTTGCGAGGGACAATTCGGGATTCTCCTCGAGGCTTGGCAGGGCAATTGGGACGCCTCTCCAGCTGAGGCGGGAGACCAAGGGTCCCTTTCCACGTGCCACAGGAATCCTGGGACTCCTATCAAGTGTCACGAGGAGTCAGGCATCGTCTCCTTTGGAGGCACTGATCTCCGCGTACCTCTGGAGTTTTCAAAGGATGTGAGGCCTCCGCTCACGATCATGTAGGGAACTAGGTCTTTCTGTGTGGTCTCCACAGGGGATTCAGACATCCTTCATCTTGAGAGATGCATGACGAGCCTGCATTCAAGTCACTGCAGGGATATCCGCCCTTATATTGAGTCAGGGCATCGCGGTGTCCATTCCACTTGAGTCCGAAAACTCAGGGTCCCTCCCACATACCTAGAGCTGAGAGAAGCCTCCTCTTGAGGTGCTTGTGGTAAGGTGGTATTCCTCTGGAGTCGAAGCCAGGGACTAACCTCTCATCTCGAGTTGATTTTTGGTCCATGGAGCTCTTTCATGTTACTACAGTGACCTCAGGATCCCTCTAGCCTTGAAAAAGTTTTCTTGGGGTTTGTCTGGAGTGCCATCAAGGAAATCAAGGCTCCTTTCATGTGTGATGTGCAACACGGAATTGCTCTGCACGCAGTGCAGGGGAATCGGGCCTCATCTCGCGGCGAGGGGGAAGTCTCATGGTTTTTCTCGAGTTGCGGCGGGAGCCTGGGGTATATTCTCGAGTTACGACGGGGATGGCCCTTCCACCCACGTGTTTGTTCAGCGACGTCAGGACTCCTGCCTAGTTGCGAGGGACCACTCGGGATTCTCCTCGAGGCTTGGCAGGGCAATTGGGACGCCTCTCCAGCTGAGGCGGGAGACCAAGGGTCCCTTTCCACGTGCCACAGGAATCCTGGGACTCCTATCAAGTTTCACGAGGAGTCAGGCATAGTCTCCTTTGGAGGCACTGATCTCCGCGTACCTCTGGAGTTTTCAAAGGATGTGAGGCCTCCGGTCGCGATGAGGTGGGGAACTAGGTCTTTCTCTGTGGTCTCCACAGCGGATTCAGACATCCTTTCGTCATGGGAGATGCACGACGAGCCTGCATTCAAGTCACTGCAGGGATATCTGGCCTTATTTCAAGTCAGGGCATCGCGGTGTCCATTCCACTTGAGGCCGCAAACTCAGGGTCCCTCTCACATACCTAGAGCTGAGAGAAGCCTCCTCTTAAGGTGCTTGTGGTAAGGTGGTATTCCTCTGGAGTCGAAGCCAGGGACTAACCTCTCATCTCGAGTTGATTTTTGGTCCACGGAGCTCTTTCGTGTTGCTACAGTGACCTCAGGATCCCTCTAGCCTTGAAACAGTATTCTTGGGGTTTCTCTGGAGTGCCATCAAGGAAATCAAGGCTCCTTTCATGTGTGATGTGCAACACGGAATTGCTCTGCACGCAGTGCAGGGAATCGGGCCTCATCTCGCGGCGAGGGGGAAGTCTCATGGTTTTTCTCGAGTTGCGGCGGGAACCTGGGGTATATTCTCGAGTTACGACGGGGATGGCCCTTCCACACACGTGTTTGTTCAGCGACATCAGGACTCCTGCCTAGTTGCGAGGGACAATTCGGGATTCTCCTCGAGGCTTGGCAGGGCAATTGGGACGCCTGTCCAGCTGAGGCGGCAGACCAAGTGTCCCATTCCACGTGCCACAGGAATCCTGGGACTCCTATCAAGTTTCACGAGGAGTCAGGCATCGTCTCCTTTGGAGGCACTGACCTCCGCGTACCTCTGGAGTTTTCAAAGGATGTGAGGACTCCGGTCACGATGATGTGGGGAACTAGGTCTTTCTGTGTGGTCTCCACAGGGGATTCAGACATCCTTTCATCTTGAGAGATGCAAGACGAGCCTGCATTTAAGTCACTGCAGGGATATCCGGCCTTATATTGAGTCAGGGCATCGCGGTGTCCATTCCACTTGAGGCCGAAAACTCAGGGTCCCTCCCACATACCTAGAGCTGAGAGAAGCCTCCTCTTGAGGTGCTTGTGGTAAGGTGGTATTCCTCTGGAGTCGAAGCCAGGGACTAACCTCTCATCTCGAGTTGATTTTTGGTCCATGGAGCTATTTCATGTTACTACAGTGACCTCAGGATCCCTCTAGCCTTGAAACAGTGTTCTTGGGGTTTCTCTGGAGTGCCATCAAGGAAATCAAGGCTCCTTTCATGTGTGATGTGCAACACGGAATTGCTCTGCACGCAGTGCAGGGGAATCGGGCCTCATCTCGCGGCGAGGGGGAAGTCTCATGGTTTTTCTCGAGTTGCGGCGGGAACCTGGGGTATATTCTCGAGTTACGACGGGGATGGCCCTTCCACCCACGTGTTTGTTCAGCGACGTCAGGACTCCTGCCTAGTTCCGAGGGACAACTCGGGATTCTCCTCGAGGCTTGGCAGGGCAATTGGGACGCCTCTCCAGCTGAGGCGGGAGACCAAGGGTCCCTTTCCACGTGCCACAGGAATCCTGGGACTCCTATCAAGATTCACGAGGAGTCAGGCATCGTCTCCTTTGGAGGCACTGATCTCCGCGTACCTCTGGAATTTTTTAAAGGATTTGAGGCCTCCGGTCGCAATGAGGTGGGGAACTAGGTCTTTCTCTGTGGTCTCCACAGGGGATTCAGACATCCTTTCGTCTTGGGAGATGCAAGACCAGCCTGCATTCAAGTCACTGCAGGGATATCCTGCCTTATTTCGAGTCAGGGCATCGCGGTGTCCATTCCACTTGAGGCCGCAAACTCAGGGTCCCTCTCACATACCTAGAGCTGAGAGAAGCCTCCTCTTGAGGTGCTTGTGGTAAGGTGGTATTCCTCTGGAGTCGAAGCCAGGGACTAACCTCTCATCTCGAGTTGATTTTTGGTCCACGGAGCTCTTTCGTGTTGCTACAGTGACCTCAGGATCCCTCTAGCCTTGAAACAGTGTTCTTGGGGTTTCTCTGGAGTGCCATCAAGGAAATCAAGGCTCCTTTCATGTGTGATGTGCAACACGGAATTGCTCTGCACGCAGTGCAGGGGAATCGGGCCTCATCTCGCGGCGAGGGCAAGTCTCATGGTTTTCCTCGAGTTGTGGCGGGAACCTGGGGTATATTCTCGAGTTACGACGGGGATGGCCCTTCCACCCACGTGTTTGTTTAGCCACGTAAGGACTCCTGCCTAGTTGCGAGGGACAACTCGGGATTCTCCACGAGGCTTGGCAGGGCAATTGGGACGCCTCTCCAGCTAAGGCGGGAGACCAAGGGTCCCTTTCCACGTGCCACAGGAATCCTGGGACTCCTATCAAGTTTCACGAGGAGTCAGGCATCGTCTCCTTTGGAGGCACTGATCTCCGCGTACCTCTGGAGTTTTCAAAGGATGTGAGGCATCCGGTCGCGATGAGGTGGGGAACTAGGTCTTTCTCTGTGGTCTCCATAGGGGATTCAGACATCCTTTCATCTTGAGAGATGCAAGACGAGCCTGCATTCAGGTCACTGCAGGGATATCCGGCCTTTTATTGAGTCAGGGCATCGCGGTGTCCATTCCACTTGAGGCCGAAAACTCAGGGTCCCTCCCACATACCTAGAGCTGAGAGAAGCCTCCTCTTGAGGTGCTTGTGGTAAGGTGGTATTCCTCTGGAGTCGAAGCCAGGGACTAACCTCTCATCTCGAGTTGATTTTTGGTCCATGGAGCTATTTCATGTTACTACAGTGCCCTCAGGATCCCTCTAGCCTTGAAACAGTGTTCTTGGGGTTTCTCTGGAGTGCCATCAAGGAAATCAAGGCTCCTTTCATGTGTGATGTGCAACACGGAATTGCTCTGCACGCAGTGCAGGGGAATCGGGCCTCATCTCGCGGCGAGGGGGAAATCTCATGGTTTTTCTCGAGTTGCGGCGGGAACCTGGGGTATATTCTCGAGTTACGACGGGGATGGCCCTTCCACCCACGTGTTTGTTCAGCGACGTAAGGACTCCTGCCTAGTTGCGAGGGACAACTCGGGATTCTCCTCGAGGCTTGGCAGGGCAATTGGGACGCCTCTCCAGCTGAGGCGGGAGACCAAGGGTCCCTTTCCTCGTGCCACAGGAATCCTGGGACTCCTATCAAGATTCACGAGGAGTCAGGCATCGTCTCCTTTGGAGGCACTGATCTCCGCGTACCTCTGGAGTTTTTAAAGGATGTGAGGCCTCCGGTCGCAATGAGGTGGGGAACTAGGTCTTTCTCTGTGGTCTCCACAGGGGATTCAGACATCCTTTCGTCTTGGGAGATGCAAGACCAGCCTGCATTCAAGTCACTGCAGGGATATCCTGCCTTATTTCGAGTCAGGGCATCGCAGTGTCCATTCCACTTGAGGCCGCAAACTCAGGGTCCCTCTCACATACCTAGAGCTGAGAGAAGCCTCCTCTTGAGGTGCTTGTGGTAAGGTGGTATCCCTCTGGAGTCGAAGCCAGGGACTAACCTCTCATCTCGAGTTGATTTTTGGTCCACGGAGCTCTTTCGTGTTGCTACAGTGACCTCAGGATCCCTCTAGCCTGGAAACAGTGTTCTTGGGGTTTCTCTGGTGTGCCATCAAGGAAATCAAGGCTCCTTTCATGTGTGATGTGCAACACGGAATTGCTCTGCACACAGTGCAGGGGAATCGGGCCTCATCTCGCGGCGAGGAGGAAGTCTCATGGTTTTTCTTGAGTTGCGGCGGGAACCTGGGGTATATTCTCGAGTTACGATGGGGATGGCACTTCCACCCACGTGTTTGTTCAGCGACGTCAGGACTCCTACCTAGTTGCGAGGGACCACTCGGGATTCTCCTTGAGGCTTGGCAGGGCAATTGGGACGCCTCTCCAGCTGAGGCGGGAGACCAAGGGTCCCTTTCCACGTGCCACAGGAATCCTGGGACTCCTATCAAGTTTCACGAGGAGTCAGGCATCGTCTCCTTTGGAGGCACTGATCTCCGCGTACCTCTGGAGTTTTCAAAGGATGTGAGGCATCCGGTCGCGATGAGGTGAGGAACTAGGTCTTTCTCTGTGGTCTCCACAGGGGATTCAGACATCCTTTCCTCTTGGGAGATGCAAGACGAGCCTGCATTCAAGTCACTGCAGGGATATCCGGCCTTATTTCGAGTCAGGGCATAGCGGTGTCCATTCCACTTGAGGCCGCAAACTCAGGGTCCCTCTCACATACCTAGAGCTGAGAGAAGCCTCCTCTTGAGGTGCTTGTGGTAAGGTGGTATTCCTCTGGAGTCGAAGCCAGGGACTAACCTCTCATCTCGAGTTAATTTTTGGTCCACGGAGCTCTTTCGTGTTGCTACAGTGACCTCAGGATCCCTCTAGCCTTGAAACAGTGTTCTTGGGGTTTCTCTGGAGTGCCATCAAGGAATCAAGGCTCCTTTCATGTGTGATGTGCAACACGGAATTGCTCTGCACGCAGTGCAGGGGAATCGGGCCTCATCTCGCGGCGAGGGGGAAGTCTCATGGTTTTTCTCGAGTTGCAGCGGGAACCTGGGGTATATTCTCGAGTTACGACGGGGATGGCCCTTCCACACACGTGTTTGTTCAGCGACGTCAGGATTCCTGCCTAGTTGCGAGGGACAACTCGGGATTCTCCTCGAGGCTTGGCAGGGCAATTGGGACGCCTCTCCAGCTGACGCGGTAGACCAAGGGTCCCTTTCCACGTGCCACAGGAATCCGGGGACTCCTATCAAGTGTCACGAGGAGTCAGGCATCGTCTCCTTTGGAGGCACTGACCTCCGCGTACCTCTGGAGTTTTTAAAGGATGTGAGGCCTCCGGTCGCGATGAGGTGGGGAACTAGGTCTTTCTGTGTGGTCTCCACAGGGGATTCAGACATCCTTTCATCTTGAGAGATGCATGACGAGCCTGCATTCAAGTCACTGCAGGGATATACGGCCTTATATTGAGTCAGGGCATCGCGGTGTCCATTCCACTTGAGTCCGAAAACTCAGGGTCCCTCCCACATACCTAGAGCTGAGAGAAGCCTCCTCTTGAGGTGCTTGTGGTAAGGTGGTATTCCTCTGGAGTCGAAGCCAGGGACTAACCTCTCATCTCGAGTTGATTTTTGGTCCATGGAGCTCTTTCATGTTACTACAGTGACCTCAGGATCCCTCTAGCCTTGAAACAGTGTTCTTGGGGTTTGTCTGGAGTGCCATCAAGGAAATCAAGGCTCCTTTCATGTGTGATGTGCAACACGGAATTGCTCTGCACGCAGTGCAGGGGAATCGGGCCTCATCTCGCGGCGAGGGGGAAGTCTCATGGTTTTTCTCGAGTTGCGGCGGGAGCCTGGGGTATATTCTCGAGTTACGACGGGGATGGCCCTTTCACCCACGTGTTTGTTCAGCTGCGTCAGGACTCCTGCCTAGTTGCGAGGGACCACTCGGGATTCTCCTCGAGGCTTGGCAGGGCAATTGGGACGCCTCTCCAGCTGAGGCGGGAGACCAAGGGTCCCTTTCCACGTGCCACAGGAATCCTGGGACTCCTATCACGTTTCACGAGGAGTCAGGCATCGTCTCCTTTGGAGGCACTGATCTCCGCGTACCTCTGGAGTTTTCAAAGGATGTGAGGCCTCCGGTCGCGATGAGGTGGGGAACTAGGTCTTTCTCTGTGGTCTCCACAGGGGATTCAGACATCCTTTCGTCATGGGAGATGCACGACGAGCCTGCATTCAAGTCACTGCAGGGATATCTGGCCTTATTTCAAGTCAGGGCATCGCGGTGTCCATTCCACTTGAGGCCGCAAACTCAGGTTCCCTCTCACATACCTAGAGCTGAGAGAAGCCTCCTCTTGAGGTGCTTGTGGTAAGGTGGTATTCCTCTGGAGTCGAAGCCAGGGACTAACCTCTCATCTCGAGTTGATTTTTGGTCCACGGAGCTCTTTCGTGTTGCTACAGTGACCTCAGGATCCCTCTAGCCTTGAAACAGTATTCTTGGGGTTTCTCTGGAGTGCCATCAAGGAAATCAAGGCTCCTTTCATGTGTGATGTGCAACACGGAATTGCTCTGCACGCAGTGCAGGGGAATCGGGCCTCATCTCGCGGCGAGGGGGAAGTCTCATGGTTTTTCTCGAGTTGCGGCGGGAACCTGGGGTATATTCTCGAGTTACGACGGGGATGGCCCTTCCACCCACGTGTTTGTTCAGCGACATCAGGACTCCTGCCTAGTTGCGAGGGACAACTCAGGATTCTCCTCGAGGCTTGGCAGGGCAATTGGGACGCCTCTCCAGCTGAGGCGGGAGACCAAGTGTCCCTTTCCACGTGCCACAGGAATCCTGGGACTCCTATCAAGTTTCACGAGGAGTCAGGCATCGTCTCCTTTGGAGGCACTGACCTCCGCGTACCTCTGGAGTTTTCAAAGGATGTGAGGCCTCCGGTCACGATGGTGTGGGGAACTAGGTCTTTCTGTGTGGTCTCCACAGGGGATTCAGACATCCTTTCATTTTGAGAGATGCAAGACGAGCCTGCATTCAAGTCACTGCTGGAATATCTGGCCTTATTTCAAGTCAGGGCATCATGGTTTCCATTCCACTTGAGGCCGAAAACTCAGGGTCCCTCCCACATACCTAGAGCTGAGAGAAGCCTCCTCTTAAGGTGCTTGTGGTAAGGTGGTATTCCCCTGGAGTCGAAGCCAGGGACTAACCTCTCATCTCGAGTTGATTTTTGGTCCATGGAGCTCTTTCATGTTACTACAGTGACCTCAGGATCCCTCTAGCCTTGAAACAGTGTTCTTGGGGTTTCTCTGGAGTGCCATCAAGGAAATCAAGGCTCCTTTCATGTGTGATGTGCAACACGGAATTGCTCTGCACGCAGTGCAGGGGAATCGGGCCTCATCTCGTGGCGAGGGGGAAGTCTCATGGTTTTTCTCGAGTTGCGGCGGGAACCTGGGGTATATTCTCGAGTTACGACGGGGATGGCCCTTCCACACACGTGTTTGTTCAGCGACGTCAGGACTCCTGCCTAGTTGCGAGGGACAACTCGGGATTCTCCTCGAGGCTTGGCAGGGCAATTGGGACGCCTCTCCAGCTGAGGCGGGAGAGCAAGGGTCCCTTTCCACGTGCCACAGGAATCCTGGGACTCCTATCAAGTTTCACGAGGAGTCAGGCATCGTCTCCTTTGGAGGCACTGATCTCCGCGTACCTCTGGAGTTTTTAAAGGATGTGAGGCCTCCGGTCGCAATGAGGTGGGGAACTAGGTTTTTCTCTGAGGTCTCCACAGGGGATTCAGACATCCTTTCGTCTTGGGAGATGCAAGACCAGCCTGCATTCAAGTCACTGCAGGGATATCCTGCCTTATTTCGAGTCAGGGCATCGCGGTGTCCATTCCACTTGAGGCCGCAAACTCAGGGTCCCTCTCACATACCTAGAGCTGAGAGAAGCCTCCTCTTGAGGTGCTTGTGTTAAGGTGGTATTCCTCTGGAGTCGAAGCCAGGGACTAACCTCTCATCTCGAGTTGATTTTTGGTCCACGGAGCTCTTTCGTGTTGCTACAGTGACCTCAAGATCCCTCTAGGCTTGAAACAGTGTTCTTGGGTTTTCTCTGGAGTGCCGTCAAGGAAATCAAGTCTCCTTTCATGTGTGATGTGCAACACGGAATTGCTCTGCACGCAGTGCAGGGGAATCGGGCCTCATCTCGCGGTGAGGGGGAAGTCTCATGGTTTTCCTCGAGTTGTGGCAGGAACCTGGGGTATATTCTCGAGTTACGACGGGGATGGCCCTTCCACCCACGTGTTTGTTCAGCCACGTAAGGACTCCTGCCTAGTTGCGAGGGACAACTCGGGATTCTCCACGAGGCTTGGCAGGGCAATTGGGACGACTCTCCAGCTGAGGCGGGAGACCAAGGGTCCCTTTCCACGTGCCACAGGAATCCTGGGACTCCTATCAAGTTTCACGAGGAGTCAGGCATCGTCTCCTTTGGAGGCACTGATCTCCGCGTACCTCTGGAGTTTTCAAAGGATGTGAGGCATCCGGTCGCGATGAGGTGGGGAACTAGGTCTTTCTCTGTGGTCTCCATAGGGGATTCAGACATCCTTTCGTCTTGGGAGATGCAAGACGAGCCTGCATTCAAGTCACTGCAGGGATATCCGGCCTTATTTCGAGTCAGGGCATCGCGGTGTCCATTCCACTTGAGGCCGCAAACTCAGGGTCCCTCTCACATACCTAGAGCTGAGAGAAGCCTCCTCTTGGGGTGCTTGTGGTAAGGTGGTATTCCTCTGGAGTCGAAGCCAGGGACAAACCTCACATCTCGAGTTGATTTTTGGTCCACGGAGCTCTTTCGTGTTGCTACAGTGACCTCAGGATCCCTCTAGCCTTGAAACAGTGTTCTTGGGGTTTCTCTGGAGTGCCATCAAGGAAATCAAGGCTCCTTTCATGTGTGATGTGCAACACGGAATTGCTCTGCACGCAGTGCAGGGGAATCGGGCCTCATCTCGCGGCGAGGGGGAAGTCTCATGGTTTTTCTCGAGTTGCGGCGGGAACCTGGGGTATATTCTCGAGTTACGACGGGGATGGCCCTTCCACCCACGTGTTTGTTCAGCGACTTAAGGACTGCTGCCTAGTTGCGAGGGACAACTCGGGATTCTCCTCGAGGCTTGGCAGGGCAATTGGGACGCCTGTCCAGCTGAGGCGGGAGACCAAGGGTCCCTTTCCACGTGTCACAGGAATCCTGGGACTCCTATCAAGATTCACGAGGAGTCAGGCATCGTCTCCTTTGGAGGCACTGATCTTCGCGTACCTCTGGAGTTTTCAAAGGATGTGAGGCCTCCGGTCGCGATGAGGTGGGGAACTAGGTCTTTCTCTGTGGTCTCCACAGGGGATTCAGACATCCTTTCGTCTTGGGAGATGCAAGACCAGCCTGCATTCAAGTCACTGCAGGGATATCCGGCCTTATTTCGAGTCAGGGCATCGCGGTGTCCATTCCACTTGAGGCCGCAAAATCAGGGTCCCTTTCACATACCTAGAGCTGAGAGAAGCCTCCTCTTGAGGTGCTTGTGGTAAGGTGGTATTCCTCTGGAGTCGAAGCCAGGGACTAACCTCTCATCTCGAGTTGATTTTTGGTCCATGGAGCTCTTTCATGTTACTACAGTGACCTCAGGATCCCTCTAGCCTTGAAACAGTGTTCTTGGGGTTTGTCTGGAGTGCCATCAAGGAAATCAAGGCTCCTTTCATGTGTGATGTGCAACACGGAATTGCTCTGCACGCAGTGCAGGGGAATCGGGCCTCATCTCGCGGCGAGGGGGAAGTCTCATGGTTTTTCTCGAGTTGCGGCGGGAGCCTGGGGTATATTCTCGAGTTACGACGGGGATGGCCCTTTCACCCACGTGTTTGTTCAGCGACGTCAGGACTCCTGCCTAGTTGCGAGGGACCACTCGGGATTCTCCTCGAGGCTTGGCAGGGCAATTGGGACGCCTCTCCAGCTGAGGCGGGAGACCAAGGGTCCCTTTCCACGTGCCACAGGAATCCTGGGACTCCTATCACGTTTCACGAGGAGTCAGGCATCGTCTCCTTTAGAGGCACTGATCTCCGCGTACCTCTGGAGTTTTCAAAGGATGTGAGGCCTCCGGTCGCGATGAGGTGGGGAACTAGGTCTTTCTCTGTGGTCTCCACAGGGGATTCAGACATCCTTTCGTCATGGGAGATGCACGACGAGCCTGCATTCAAGTCACTGCAGGGATATCTGGCCTTATTTCAAGTCAGGGCATCGCGGTGTCCATTCCACTTGAGGCCGCAAACTCAGGTTCCCTCTCACATACCTAGAGCTGAGAGAAGCCTCCTCTTGAGGTGCTTGTGGTAAGGTGGTATTCCTCTGGAGTCGAAGCCAGGGACTAACCTCTCATCTCGAGTTGATTTTTGGTCCACGGAGCTCTTTCGTGTTGCTACAGTGACCTCAGGATCCCTCTAGCCTTGAAACAGTATTCTTGGGGTTTCTCTGGAGTGCCATCAAGGAAATCAAGGCTCCTTTCATGTGTGATGTGCAACACGGAATTGCTCTGCACGCAGTGCAGGGGAATCGGGCCTCATCTCGCGGCGAGGGGGAAGTCTCATGGTTTTTCTCGAGTTGCGGCGGGAACCTGGGGTATATTCTCGAGTTACGACGGGGATGGCCCTTCCACCCACGTGTTTGTTCAGCGACATCAGGACTCCTGCCTAGTTGCGAGGGACAACTCAGGATTCTCCTCGAGGCTTGGCAGGGCAATTGGGACGCCTCTCCAGCTGAGGCGGGAGACCAAGTGTCCCTTTCCACGTGCCACAGGAATCCTGGGACTCCTATCAAGTTTCACGAGGAGTCAGGCATCGTCTCCTTTGGAGGCACTGACCTCCGCGTACCTCTGGAGTTTTCAAAGGATGTGAGGCCTCCGGTCACGATGGTGTGGGGAACTAGGTCTTTCTGTGTGGTCTCCACAGGGGATTCAGACATCCTTTCATTTTGAGAGATGCAAGACGAGCCTGCATTCAAGTCACTGCTGGAATATCTGGCCTTATTTCAAGTCAGGGCATCATGGTGTCCATTCCACTTGAGGCCGAAAACTCAGGGTCCCTCCCACATACCTAGAGCTGAGAGAAGCCTCCTCTTGAGGTGCTTGTGGTAAGGTGGTATTCCCCTGGAGTCGAAGCCAGGGACTAACCTCTCATCTCGAGTTGATTTTTGGTCCATGGAGCTCTTTCATGTTACTACAGTGACCTCAGGATCCCTCTAGCCTTGAAACAGTGTTCTTGGGGTTTCTCTGGAGTGCCATCAAGGAAATCAAGGCTCCTTTCATGTGTGATGTGCAACACGGAATTGCTCTGCACGCAGTGCAGGGGAATCGGGCCTCATCTCGTGGCGAGGGGGAAGTCTCATGGTTTTTCTCGAGTTGCGGCGGGAACCTGGGGTATATTCTCGAGTTACGACGGGGATGGCCCTTCCACACACGTGTTTGTTCAGCGACGTCAGGACTCCTGCCTAGTTGCGAGGGACAACTCGGGATTCTCCTCGAGGCTTGGCAGGGCAATTGGGACGCCTGTCCAGCTGAGGCGGGAGAGCAAGGGTCCCTTTCCACGTGCCACAGGAATCCTGGGACTCCTATCAAGTTTCACGAGGAGTCAGGCATCGTCTCCTTTGGAGGCACTGATCTCCGCGTACCTCTGGAGTTTTTAAAGGATGTGAGGCCTCCGGTCGCAATGAGGTGGGGAACTAGGTTTTTCTCTGAGGTCTCCACAGGGGATTCAGACATCCTTTCGTCTTGGGAGATGCAAGACCAGCCTGCATTCAAGTCACTGCAGGGATATCCTGCCTTATTTCGAGTCAGGGCATCGCGGTGTCCATTCCACTTGAGGCCGCAAACTCAGGGTCCCTCTCACATACCTAGAGCTGAGAGAAGCCTCCTCTTGAGGTGCTTGTGTTAAGGTGGTATTCCTCTGGAGTCGAAGCCAGGGACTAACCTCTCATCTCGAGTTGATTTTTGGTCCACGGAGCTCTTTCGTGTTGCTACAGTGACCTCAAGATCCCTCTAGGCTTGAAACAGTGTTCTTGGGTTTTCTCTGGAGTGCCGTCAAGGAAATCAAGTCTCCTTTCATGTGTGATGTGCAACACGGAATTGCTCTGCACGCAGTGCAGGGGAATCGGGCCTCATCTCGCGGTGAGGGGGAAGTCTCATGGTTTTCCTCGAGTTGTGGCAGGAACCTGGGGTATATTCTCGAGTTACGACGGGGATGGCCCTTCCACCCACGTGTTTGTTCAGCCACGTAAGGACTCCTGCCTAGTTGCGAGGGACAACTCGGGATTCTCCACGAGGCTTGGCAGGGCAATTGGGACGACTCTCCAGCTGAGGCGGGAGACCAAGGGTCCCTTTCCACGTGCCACAGGAATCCTGGGACTCCTATCAAGTTTCACGAGGAGTCAGGCATCGTCTCCTTTGGAGGCACTGATCTCCGCGTACCTCTGGAGTTTTCAAAGGATGTGAGGCATCCGGTCGCGATGAGGTGGGGAACTAGGTCTTTCTCTGTGGTCTCCATAGGGGATTCAGACATCGTTTCGTCTTGGGAGATGCAAGACGAGCCTGCATTCAAGTCACTGCAGGGATATCCGGCCTTATTTCGAGTCAGGGCATCGCGGTGTCCATTCCACTTGAGGCCGCAAACTCAGGGTCCCTCTCACATACCTAGAGCTGAGAGAAGCCTCCTCTTGGGGTGCTTGTGGTAAGGTGGTATTCCTCTGGAGTCGAAGCCAGGGACAAACCTCACATCTCGAGTTGATTTTTGGTCCACGGAGCTCTTTCGTGTTGCTACAGTGACCTCAGGATCCCTCTAGCCTTGAAACAGTGTTCTTGGGGTTTCTCTGGAGTGCCATCAAGGAAATCAAGGCTCCTTTCATGTGTGATGTGCAACACGGAATTGCTCTGCACGCAGTGCAGGGGAATCGGGCCTCATCTCGCGGCGAGGGGGAAGTCTCATGGTTTTTCTCGAGTTGCGGCGGGAACCTGGGGTATATTCTCGAGTTACGACGGGGATGGCCCTTCCACCCACGTGTTTGTTCAGCGACTTAAGGACTGCTGCCTAGTTGCGAGGGACAACTCGGGATTCTCCTCGAGGCTTGGCAGGGCAATTGGGACGCCTGTCCAGCTGAGGCGGGAGACCAAGGGTCCCTTTCCACGTGTCACAGGAATCCTGGGACTCCTATCAAGTTTCACGAGGAGTCAGGCATCGTCTCCTTTGGAGGCACTGATCTTCGCGTACCTCTGGAGTTTTCAAAGGATGTGAGGCCTCCGGTCGCGATGAGGTGGGGAACTAGGTCTTTCTCTGTGGTCTCCACAGGGGATTCAGACATCCTTTCGTCTTGGGAGATGCAAGACCAGCCTGCATTCAAGTCACTGCAGGGATATCCGGCCTTATTTTGAGTCAGGGCATCGCGGTGTCCATTCCACTTGAGGCCGCAAAATCAGGGTCCCTTTCACATACCTAGAGCTGAGAGAAGCCTCCTCTTGAGGTGCTTGTGGTAAGGTGGTATTCCTCTGGAGTCGAAGCCAGGGACTAACCTCTCATCTCGAGTTGATTTTTGGTCCACGGAGCTCTTTCTTGTTGCTACAGTGACCTCAGGATCCCTCTAGCCTTGAAACAGTGTTCTTGGGTTTTCTCTGGAGTGCCATCAAGGAAATCAAGGCTCCTTTCATGTGTGATGTGCAACACGGAATTGCTCTGCACGCAGTGCAGGGGAATCGGGCCTCATCTCGCGGCGAGGGGGAAGTCTCATGGTTTTTCTCGAGTTGCGGCGGGAACCTGGGGTATATTCTCGAGTTACGACGGGGATGGCCCTTCCACCCACGTGTTTGTTCAACGACGTAAGGACTCCTGCCTAGTTGCGAGGGACAACTCGGGATTCTCCTCAAGGCTTGGCAGGGCAATTGGGACGCCTCTCCAGCTGAGGCGGGAGACCAAGTGTCCCTTTCCACGTGCCACAGGAATCCTGGGACTCCTATCAAGTTTCACGAGGAGTCAGGCATCGTCTCCTTTGGAGGCACTGATCTCCGCGTACCTCTGGAGTTTTCAAAGGATGTGAGGCCTCCGGTCGCGATGAGGTGGGGAACTAGGTCTTTCTCTGTGGTTTCCACAGCGGATTCAGACATCCTTTCGTCTTGGGAGATGCAAGACGAGCCTGCATTCAAGTCACTGCAGGGATATCCTGCCTTATTTCGAGTCAGGGCATCGCGGTGTCCTTTCCACTTGAGGCCGCAACCTCAGGGTCCCTCTCACATACCTGGAGCTGAGAGAAGCCTCCTCTTCAGGTGCTTGTGGTAAGGTGGTATTCCTCTGGAGTCGAAGCCAGGGACTAACCTCTCATCTCGAGTTGATTTTTGGTCCACGGAGCTCTTTCATGTTGCTACAGTGACCTCAGGATCCCTCCAGCCTTGAAACAGTGTTCTTGGGGTTTCTCTGGAGTGCCATCAAGGAAATCAAGGCTCCTTTCATGTGTGATGTGCAACACGGAATTGCTCTGCACGCAGTGCAGGGGAATCGGACCTCATCTCGTGGCGAGGAGCAAGTCTCATGGTTTTTCTCGAGTTGCGGCGGGAGCCTGGGGTATATTCTCGAGTTACGACGGGGATGGCCCTTCCACCCACGTGTTTGTTCAGCGACGTCAGGACTCCTGCCTAGTTGCGAGGGACAACTCGGGATTCTCCTCGAGGCTTGGCAGGGCAATTGGCACGCCTCTCCAGCTGAGACGGGAGACCAAGGGTCCCTTTCCACGTGCCACAGGAATCCTGGGACTCCTATCAAGTTTCACGAGGAGTCAGGCATCGTCTCCTTTGGAGGCACTGATCTCCGCGTACCTCTGGAGTTTTCAAAGGATGTGAGGCCTCCGGTCGCGATGAGGTGGGGAACTAGGTCTTTCTCTGTGGTCTCCACAGGGGATTCAGACAACCTTTCGTCTTGGGAGATGCAAGACGAGCCTACATTCAAGTCATTGCAGGGATATCTGGCCTTATTTCAAGTCAGGGCATCACGGTGTCCATTCCTTTTGAGGCTGCAAACTCAGGGTCCCTCTCACATACCTAGAGCTGAGAGAAGCCTCCTCTTGAGGTGCTTGTGGTAAGGTGGTATTCCTCTGGAGTCGAAGCCAGGGACTAACCTCTCATCTCGAGTTGATTTTTGGTCCACGGAGCTCTTTCGTGTTGCTACAGTGACCTCAGGATCCCTCTAGCCTTGAAACAGTGTTCTTGGGGTTTCTCTGGAGTGCCATCAAGGAAATCAAGGCTCCTTTCATGTGTGATGTGCAACACGGAATTGCTCTAAACGCAGTGCAGGGGAATTGGGCCTCATCTTGCGGCGAGGGGGAAGTCTCATGATTTTTCTCGAGCTGCGGCGGGAACCTGGGGTATATTCTCGAGTTACGACGGGGATGGCCCTTCCACCCACGTGTTTGTTCAACGACGTCAGGACTCCTGCCTAGTTGCGAGGGACAACTCGGGATTCTCCTCAAAGCTTGGCAGGGCAATTGGGACGCCTCTCCAGCTGAGGCGGGAGACCAAGGGTCACTTTCCACGTGCCACAGGAATCCTGGGACTCCTATCAAGTTTCACGAGGAGTCAGGCATCGTCTCCATTGGAGGCACTGATCTCCGCGTACCTCTGGAGTTTTCAAAGGATGTGAGGCCTCCGGTCGCGATGAGGTGGGGAACTAGGTCTTTCTCTGTGGTCTCCACAGCGGATTCAGACGTCCTTTCGTCTTGGGAGATGCAAGACGAGCCTGCATTCAAGTCACTGCAGGGATATCCTGCCTTATTTCGAGTCAGGGCATCGCGGTGTCCTTTCCACTTGAGGCCGCAAACTCAGGGTCCCTCTCACATAGCTAGAGCTGAGAGAAGCCTCCTTTTGAGGTGCTTGTGGTAAGGTGGTATTCCTCTGGAGTCGAAGCCGGGGACTAACCTCTCATCTCGAGTTGATTTTTGGTCCACGGAGCTCTTTCGTGTTGCTACAGTGACCTCAGGATCCCTCTAGCCTTGAAACAGTGTTCTTGGGGTTTCTCTGGAGTGCCATCAAGGAAATCAAGGCTCCTTTCATGTGTGATGTGCAACACGGAATTGCTCTGCACGCACTGCAGGGGAATGTGGCCTCATCTCACGGCGAGGGGGACGTCTCATGGTTTTTCTCGAGTTTCAGTGGGAACCTGGGGTATATTCTCGAGTTACGACGGGGATGTCCCTTCCACACAAGTGTTTGTTCAGTGACGTCAGGACTCCTGCCTAGTTGCGAGGGACCACTCGGGATTCTCCTCGAGGCTTGGCAGGGCAATTGGGACGCCTCTCCAGCTGAGGCGGGAGACCAAGGGTCCCTTTCCACGTGCCACAGGAATCCTGGGACTCCTATCAAGTTTCACGAGGAGTCAGGCATCGTCTCCTTTGGAGGCACTGATCTCCGCGTACCTCTGGAGTTTTCAAAGGATGTGAGGCCTCCGGTCGCGATGAGGTGGGGAACTAGGTCTTTCTCTGTGTTCTCCACAGAGGATTCAGACATCCTTTCGTCTTGGGAGATGCAAGACCAGCCTGCATTCAAGTCACTGCAGGTATATCCGGCCTTATTTCGAGTCAGGGCATAGCGGTGTCCATTCCACTTGAGGCCGCAAACTCAGGGTCCCTCTCACATACCTAGAGCTGAGAGAAGCCTCCTTTTTACGTGCCTGTGGTAAGGTGGTATTCCTCTGGAGTCGAAGCCAGGGACTAACCTCTCATCTCGAGTTGATTTTTGGTCCACGGAGCTCTTTCGTGTGGCTACAGTGACCTCAGGATCCCTCTAGCCTTGAAACAGTGTTCTTGGGGTTTCTCTGGAGTGCCATCAAGGAAATCAAGGCTCCTTTCATGTGTGATGTGCAACACGGAATTGCTCTGCACGCAGTGCAGGGGAATCGGGCCTCATCTCGTGGCGAGGGGGAAGTCTCATGGTTTTTCTCGAGTTGCGGCGGGAGCCTAGGGTATATTTTCGAGTTACGACGGGGATGGCCCTTCCACCCACGTGTTTGTTCAGCGACGTCAGGACTCCTGCCTAGTTGCGAGGGACAACTCGGGATTCTCCTAGAGGCTTGGCAGGGCAATTGGGACGCCTCTCCAGCTGAGGCGGGAGACCAAGTGTCCCTTTCCACGTGCCACAGGAATCCTGGGACTCCTATCAAGTTTCACGAGGAGTCAGGCATCGTCTCCTTTGGAGGCACTGATCTCCGCGTACCTCTGGAGTTTTCAAAGGATGTGAGGCCTCCGGTCGCGATGAGGTGGGGAACTAGGTCTTTCTCTGTGGTCTCCACAGGGGATTCAGACATCCTTTCGTCTTGGGAGATGCAAGACGAGCCTGCATTCAAGTCACTGCAGGGATTTCTGGCCTTATTTCAAGTCAGGGCATCGTGGTGTCCATTCCACTTGAGGCCGCAAACTCAGGGTCCCTCTCACATACCTAGAGCTGAGAGAAGCCTCCTTTTGAGGTGCTTGTGGTAAGGTGGTATTCCTCTGGAGTCGAAGCCAGGGACTAACCTCTCATCTCGAGTTGATTTTTGGTCCACGGAGCTCTTTCGTGTTGCTACAGTGACCTCAGGATCCCTCTAGCCTTGAAACAGTGTTCTTGGGGTTTCTCTGGAGTGCCATCAAGGAAATCAAGTTTCCTTTCATGTGTGATGTGCAACACGGAATTGCTCTGCACGAAGTGCAGGGGAATCGGGCCTCATCTCGCGGCGAGAGGGAAGTCTCATGGTTTTTCTCGAGTTGCGGCGGGAACCTGGGGTATATTCTCGAGTTACGACGGGGATGGCCCTTCCACCCACGTGTTTGTTCAGCGACGTCAGGACTCCTGCCTACTTGCGAGGGACAACTCGGGATTCTCCTCAAGGCTTGGCAGGGCAATTGGGACGCCTCTCCAGCTGAGGCGGGAGACCAAGGGTCCCTTTCCACGTGCCACAGGAATCCTGGGACTCCTATCAAATTTCACGAGGAGTCAGGCATCGTCTCCTTTGGAGGCACTGATCTCCGCGTATCTCTGGAGTTTTCAAAGGATGTGAAGCCTCCGGTCGCGATGAGGTGGGGAACTAGGTCTTTCTCTGTGGTCTCCACAGCGGATTCAGACATCCTTTCGTCTTGGGAGATGCAAGACGAGCCTGCATTCAAGTCACTGCAGGGATATCCTGCCTTATTTCGAGTCAGGGCATCGCGGTGTCCTTTCCACTTGAGGCCGCAAACTCGGGGTCCCTCTCACATACCTAGAGCTGAGAGAAGCCTCCTCTTGAGGTGCTTGTGGTAAGGTGGTATTCCTCTGGAGTCGAAGCCAGGGACTAACCTCTCATCTCGAGTTGATTTTTGGTCCACAGAGCTCTTTCGTGTTGCTACAGTGACCTCAGGATCCCTCTAGCCTTGAAACAGTGTTCTTGGGGTTTCTCTGGAGTGCCATCAAGGAAATCAAGGCTCCTTTCATGTGTGATGTGCAACACGGAATTGCTCTGCACGCAGTGCAGGGGAATCGGGCCTCATCCCGCGGCGAGGGGGAAGTCTCATGGTTTTTCTCGAGTTGCGGCCGGAGCCTGGGTTACATTCTCGAGTTACAACGGGGATGGCCCTTCCACCC
Source organism: Cervus elaphus (assembly GCF_910594005.1). Taxonomy (NCBI): domain Eukaryota; kingdom Metazoa; phylum Chordata; class Mammalia; order Artiodactyla; family Cervidae; genus Cervus; species Cervus elaphus. The sequence continues at coordinate 65,689 of NW_025316730.1, read as the reverse complement.
ACGTGTTTGTTCAGCGACGTCAGGACTCCTGCCTAGTTGCGAGGGACAACTCGGGATTCTCCTCGAGGCTTGGCAGGGCAATTGGGACGCCTCTCCAGCTGAGGCGGGAGACCAAGGGTCCCTTTCCACGTGCCACAGGAATCCTGGGACTCCTATCAAGTTTCACGAGGAGTCAGGCATCGTCTCCTTTGGAGGCACTGATCTCCGCGTACCTCTGGAATTTTCAAAGGATGTGAGGCCTCCGGTCGCGATGAGGTGGGGAACTAGGTCTTTCTCTGTGGTCTCCACAGCGGATTCAGACATCCTTTCGTCATGGGAGATGCACGACGAGCCTGCATTCAAGTCACTGCAGGGATATCTGGCCTTATTTCAAGTCAGGGCATCGCGGTGTCCATTCCACTTGAGGCCGCAAACTCAGGGTCCCTCTCACATACCTAGAGCTGAGAGAAGCCTCCTCTTAAGGTGCTTGTGGTAAGGTGGTATTCCTCTGGAGTCGAAGCCAGGGACTAACCTCTCATCTCGAGTTGATTTTTGGTCCACGGAGCTCTTTCGTGTTGCTACAGTGACCTCAGGATCCCTCTAGCCTTGAAACAGTATTCTTGGGGTTTCTCTGGAGTGCCATCAAGGAAATCAAGGCTCCTTTCATGTGTGATGTGCAACACGGAATTGCTCTGCACGCATTGCAGGGAATCGGGCCTCATCTCGCGGCGAGGGGGAAGTCTCATGGTTTTTCTCGAGTTGCGGCGGGAACCTGGGGTATATTCTCGAGTTACGACGGGGATGGCCCTTCCACACACGTGTTTGTTCAGCGACATCAGGACTCCTGCCTAGTTGCGAGGGACAATTCGGGATTCTCCTCGAGGCTTGGCAGGGCAATTGGGACGCCTGTCCAGCTGAGGCGGCAGACCAAGTGTCCCATTCCACGTGCCACAGGAATCCTGGGACTCCTACCAAGTTTCACGAGGAGTCAGGCATCGTCTCCTTTGGAGGCACTGACCTCCGCGTACCTCTGGAGTTTTCAAAGGATGTGAGGACTCCGGTCACGATGATGTGGGGAACTAGGTCTTTCTGTGTGGTCTCCACAGGGGATTCAGACATCCTTTCATCTTGAGAGATGCAAGAGGAGCCTGCATTTAAGTCACTGAAGGGATATCCGGCCTTATATTGAGTCAGGGCATCGCGGTGTCCATTCCACTTGAGGCCGAAAACTCAGGGTCCCTCCCACATACCTAGAGCTGAGAGAAGCCTCCTCTTGAGGTGCTTGTGGTAAGGTGGTATTCCTCTGGAGTCGAAGCCAGGGACTAACCTCTCATCTCGAGTTGATTTTTGGTCCATGGAGCTATTTCATGTTACTACAGTGACCTCAGGATCCCTCTAGCCTTGAAACAGTGTTCTTGGGGTTTCTCTGGAGTGCCATCAAGGAAATCAAGGCTCCTTTCATGTGTGATGTGCAACACGGAATTGCTCTGCACGCAGTGCAGGGGAATCGGGCCTCATCTCGCGGCGAGGGGGAAGTCTCATGGTTTTTCTCGAGTTGCGGCGGGAACCTGGGGTATATTCTTGAGTTACGACGGGGATGGCCCTTCCACCCACGTGTTTGTTCAGCGACGTCAGGACTCCTGCCTAGTTCCGAGGGACAACTCGGGATTCTCCTCGAGGCTTGGCAGGGCAATTGGGACGCCTCTCCAGCTGAGGCGGGAGACCTAGGGTCCCTTTCCACGTGGCACAGGAATCCTGGGACTCCTATCAAGTTTCACGAGGAGTCAGGCATCGTCTCCTTTGGAGGCACTGATCTCCGCGTACCTCTGGAGTTTTCAAAGGATGTGAGGCCTCCGGTCGCCATGAGGTGGGGAACTAGGTCTTTCTCTGTGGTCTCCACAGGGGATTCAGACATCCTTTCGTCTTGGGAAATGCAAGACGAGCCTGCATTCAAGTCACTGCAGGGATATCTGGCCTTATTTCAAGTCAGGGCATCGCGGTGTCCATTCCACTTGAGGCCGCAAACTCAGGGTCCCTCTCACATACCTAGAGCTGAGAGAAGCCTCCTCTTGAGGTGCTTGTGGTAAGGTGGTATTCCTCTGGAGTCGAAGCCAGGGACTAACCTCTCATCTCGAGTTGATTTTTGGTCCACGGAGCTCTTTCGTGTTGCTACAGTGACCTCAGGATCCCTCTAGCCTTGAAACAGTGTTCTTGGGGTTTCTCTGGAGTGCCATCAAGGAAATCAAGGCTCCTTTCATGTGTGATGTGCAACACGGAATTGCTCTGCACGCAGTGCAGGGGAATCGGGCCTCATCTCGCGGCGAGGGGGAAGTCTCATGGTTTTTCTCGAGTTGCAGCGGGAACCTGGGGTATATTCTCGAGTTACGACGGGGATGGCCCTTCCACACACGTGTTTGTTCAGCGACGTCAGGATTCCTGCCTAGTTGCGAGGGACAATTCGGGATTCTCCTCGAGGCTTGGCAGGGCAATTGGGACGCCTCTCCAGCTGAGGCGGGAGACCAAGGGTCCCTTTCCACGTGCCACAGGAATCCTGGGACTCCTATCAAGTGTCACGAGGAGTCAGGCATCGTCTCCTTTGGAGGCACTGATCTCCGCGTACCTCTGGAGTTTTCAAAGGATGTGAGGCCTCCGCTCACGATCATGTAGGGAACTAGGTCTTTCTGTGTGGTCTCCACAGGGGATTCAGACATCCTTTCATCTTGAGAGATGCATGACGAGCCTGCATTCAAGTCACTGCAGGGATATCCGCCCTTATATTGAGTCAGGGCATCGCGGTGTCCATTCCACTTGAGTCCGAAAACTCAGGGTCCCTCCCACATACCTAGAGCTGAGAGAAGCCTCCTCTTGAGGTGCTTGTGGTAAGGTGGTATTCCTCTGGAGTCGAAGCCAGGGACTAACCTCTCATCTCGAGTTGATTTTTGGTCCATGGAGCTCTTTCATGTTACTACAGTGACCTCAGGATCCCTCTAGCCTTGAAAAAGTTTTCTTGGGGTTTGTCTGGAGTGCCATCAAGGAAATCAAGGCTCCTTTCATGTGTGATGTGCAACACGGAATTGCTCTGCACGCAGTGCAGGGGAATCGGGCCTCATCTCGCGGCGAGGGGGAAGTCTCATGGTTTTTCTCGAGTTGCGGCGGGAGCCTGGGGTATATTCTCGAGTTACGACGGGGATGGCCCTTCCACCCACGTGTTTGTTCAGCGACGTCAGGACTCCTGCCTAGTTGCGAGGGACCACTCGGGATTCTCCTCGAGGCTTGGCAGGGCAATTGGGACGCCTCTCCAGCTGAGGCGGGAGACCAAGGGTCCCTTTCCACGTGCCACAGGAATCCTGGGACTCCTATCAAGTTTCACGAGGAGTCAGGCATCGTCTCCTTTGGAGGCACTGATCTCCGCGTACCTCTGGAGTTTTCAAAGGATGTGAGGCCTCCGGTCGCGATGAGGTGGGGAACTAGGTCTTTCTCTGTGGTCTCCACAGCGGATTCAGACATCCTTTCGTCATGGGAGATGCACGACGAGCCTGCATTCAAGTCACTGCAGGGATATCTGGCCTTATTTCAAGTCAGGGCATCGCGGTGTCCATTCCACTTGAGGCCGCAAACTCAGGGTCCCTCTCACATACCTAGAGCTGAGAGAAGCCTCCTCTTAAGGTGCTTGTGGTAAGGTGGTATTCCTCTGGAGTCGAAGCCAGGGACTAACCTCTCATCTCGAGTTGATTTTTGGTCCACGGAGCTCTTTCGTGTTGCTACAGTGACCTCAGGATCCCTCTAGCCTTGAAACAGTATTCTTGGGGTTTCTCTGGAGTGCCATCAAGGAAATCAAGGCTCCTTTCATGTGTGATGTGCAACACGGAATTGCTCTGCACGCAGTGCAGGGAATCGGGCCTCATCTCGCGGCGAGGGGGAAGTCTCATGGTTTTTCTCGAGTTGCGGCGGGAACCTGGGGTATATTCTCGAGTTACGACGGGGATGGCCCTTCCACACACGTGTTTGTTCAGCGACATCAGGACTCCTGCCTAGTTGCGAGGGACAATTCGGGATTCTCCTCGAGGCTTGGCAGGGCAATTGGGACGCCTGTCCAGCTGAGGCGGCAGACCAAGTGTCCCATTCCACGTGCCACAGGAATCCTGGGACTCCTATCAAGTTTCACGAGGAGTCAGGCATCGTCTCCTTTGGAGGCACTGACCTCCGCGTACCTCTGGAGTTTTCAAAGGATGTGAGGACTCCGGTCACGATGATGTGGGGAACTAGGTCTTTCTGTGTGGTCTCCACAGGGGATTCAGACATCCTTTCATCTTGAGAGATGCAAGACGAGCCTGCATTTAAGTCACTGCAGGGATATCCGGCCTTATATTGAGTCAGGGCATCGCGGTGTCCATTCCACTTGAGGCCGAAAACTCAGGGTCCCTCCCACATACCTAGAGCTGAGAGAAGCCTCCTCTTGAGGTGCTTGTGGTAAGGTGGTATTCCTCTGGAGTCGAAGCCAGGGACTAACCTCTCATCTCGAGTTGATTTTTGGTCCATGGAGCTATTTCATGTTACTACAGTGACCTCAGGATCCCTCTAGCCTTGAAACAGTGTTCTTGGGGTTTCTCTGGAGTGCCATCAAGGAAATCAAGGCTCCTTTCATGTGTGATGTGCAACACGGAATTGCTCTGCACGCAGTGCAGGGGAATCGGGCCTCATCTCGCGGCGAGGGGGAAGTCTCATGGTTTTTCTCGAGTTGCGGCGGGAACCTGGGGTATATTCTCGAGTTACGACGGGGATGGCCCTTCTACCCACGTGTTTGTTCAGCGACGTCAGGACTCCTGCCTAGTTCCGAGGGACAACTCGGGATTCTCCTCGAGGCTTGGCAGGGCAATTGGGACGCCACTCCAGCTGAGGCGGGAGACCAAGGGTCCCTTTCCACGTGCCACAGGAATCCTGGGACTCCTATCAAGATTCACGAGGAGTCAGGCATCGTCTCCTTTGGAGGCACTGATCTCCGCGTACCTCTGGAATTTTTTAAAGGATTTGAGGCCTCCGGTCGCAATGAGGTGGGGAACTAGGTCTTTCTCTGTGGTCTCCACAGGGGATTCAGACATCCTTTCGTCTTGGGAGATGCAAGACCAGCCTGCATTCAAGTCACTGCAGGGATATCCTGCCTTATTTCGAGTCAGGGCATCGCGGTGTCCATTCCACTTGAGGCCGCAAACTCAGGGTCCCTCTCACATACCTAGAGCTGAGAGAAGCCTCCTCTTGAGGTGCTTGTGGTAAGGTGGAATTCCTCTGGAGTCGAAGCCAGGGACTAACCTCTCATCTCGAGTTGATTTTTGGTCCACGGAGCTCTTTCGTGTTGCTACAGTGACCTCAGGATCCCTCTAGCCTTGAAACAGTGTTCTTGGGGTTTCTCTGGAGTGCCATCAAGGAAATCAAGGCTCCTTTCATGTGTGATGTGCAACACGGAATTGCTCTGCACGCAGTGCAGGGGAATCGGGCCTCATCTCGCGGCGAGGGCAAGTCTCATGGTTTTCCTCGAGTTGTGGCGGGAACCTGGGGTATATTCTCGAGTTACGACGGGGATGGCCCTTCCACCCACGTGTTTGTTTAGCCACGTAAGGACTCCTGCCTAGTTGCGAGGGACAACTCGGGATTCTCCACGAGGCTTGGCAGGGCAATTGGGACGCCTCTCCAGCTAAGGCGGGAGACCAAGGGTCCCTTTCCACGTGCCACAGGAATCCTGGGACTCCTATCAAGTTTCACGAGGAGTCAGGCATCGTCTCCTTTGGAGGCACTGATCTCCGCGTACCTCTGGAGTTTTCAAAGGATGTGAGGCATCCGGTCGCGATGAGGTGGGGAACTAGGTCTTTCTCTGTGGTCTCCATAGGGGATTCAGACATCCTTTCGTCTTGGGAGATGCAAGACGAGCCTGCATTCAAGTCACTGCAGGGATATCCGGCCTTATTTCGAGTCAGGGCATCGCGGTGTCCATTCCACTTGAGGCCGCAAACTCAGGGTCCCTCTCACATACCTAGAGCTGAGAGAAGCCTCCTCTTGGGGTGCTTGTGGTAAGGTGGTATTCCTCTGGAGTCGAAGCCAGGGACAAACCTCACATCTCGAGTTGATTTTTGGTCCACGGAGCTCTTTCGTGTTGCTACAGTGACCTCAGGATCCCTCTAGCCTTGAAACAGTGTTCTTGGGGTTTCTCTGGAGTGCCATCAAGGAAATCAAGGCTCCTTTCATGTGTGATGTGCAACACGGAATTGCTCTGCACGCAGTGCAGGGGAATCGGGCCTCATCTCGCGGCGAGGGGGAAGTCTCATGGTTTTTCTCGAGTTGCGGCGGGAACCTGGGGTATATTCTCGAGTTACGACGGGGATGGCCCTTCCACCCACGTGTTTGTTCAGCGACTTAAGGACTGCTGCCTAGTTGCGAGGGACAACTCGGGATTCTCCTCGAGGCTTGGCAGGGCAATTGGGACGCCTGTCCAGCTGAGGCGGGAGACCAAGGGTCCCTTTCCACGTGTCACAGGAATCCTGGGACTCCTATCAAGTTTCACGAGGAGTCAGGCATCGTCTCCTTTGGAGGCACTGATCTTCGCGTACCTCTGGAGTTTTCAAAGGATGTGAGGCCTCCGGTCGCGATGAGGTGGGGAACTAGGTCTTTCTCTGTGGTCTCCACAGGGGATTCAGACATCCTTTCGTCTTGGGAGATGCAAGACCAGCCTGCATTCAAGTCACTGCAGGGATATCCGGCCTTATTTCGAGTCAGGGCATCGCGGTGTCCATTCCACTTGAGGCCGCAAAATCAGGGTCCCTTTCACATACCTAGAGCTGAGAGAAGCCTCCTCTTGAGGTGCTTGTGGTAAGGTGGTATTCCTCTGGAGTCGAAGCCAGGGACTAACCTCTCATCTCGAGTTGATTTTTGGTCCACGGAGCTCTTTCTTGTTGCTACAGTGACCTCAGGATCCCTCTAGCCTTGAAACAGTGTTCTTGGGGTTTCTCTGGAGTGCCATCAAGGAAATCAAGGCTCCTTTCATGTGTGATGTGCAACACGGAATTGCTCTGCACGCAGTGCAGGGGAATCGGGCCTCATCTCGCGGCGAGGGGGAAGTCTCATGGTTTTTCTCGAGTTGCGGCGGGAACCTGGGGTATATTCTCGAGTTACGACGGGGATGGCCCTTCCACCCACGTGTTTGTTCAACGACGTAAGGACTCCTGCCTAGTTGCGAGGGACAACTCGGGATTCTCCTCAAGGCTTGGCAGGGCAATTGGGACGCCTCTCCAGCTGAGGCGGGAGACCAAGTGTCCCTTTCCACGTGCCACAGGAATCCTGGGACTCCTATCAAGTTTCACGAGGAGTCAGGCATCGTCTCCTTTGGAGGCACTGATCTCCGCGTACCTCTGGAGTTTTCAAAGGATGTGAGGCCTCCGGTCGCGATGAGGTGGGGAACTAGGTCTTTCTCTGTGGTTTCCACAGCGGATTCAGACATCCTTTCGTCTTGGGAGATGCAAGACGAGCCTGCATTCAAGTCACTGCAGGGATATCCTGCCTTATTTCGAGTCAGGGCATCGCGGTGTCCTTTCCACTTGAGGCCGCAACCTCAGGGTCCCTCTCACATACCTGGAGCTGAGAGAAGCCTCCTCTTCAGGTGCTTGTGGTAAGGTGGTATTCCTCTGGAGTCGAAGCCAGGGACTAACCTCTCATCTCGAGTTGATTTTTGGTCCACGGAGCTCTTTCATGTTGCTACAGTGACCTCAGGATCCCTCCAGCCTTGAAACAGTGTTCTTGGGGTTTCTCTGGAGTGCCATCAAGGAAATCAAGGCTCCTTTCATGTGTGATGTGCAACACGGAATTGCTCTGCACGCAGTGCAGGGGAATCGGACCTCATCTCGTGGCGAGGAGCAAGTCTCATGGTTTTTCTCGAGTTGCGGCGGGAGCCTGGGGTATATTCTCGAGTTACGACGGGGATGGCCCTTCCACCCACGTGTTTGTTCAGCGACGTCAGGACTCCTGCCTAGTTGCGAGGGACAACTCGGGATTCTCCTCGAGGCTTGGCAGGGCAATTGGCACGCCTCTCCAGCTGAGGCGGGAGACCAAGGGTCCCTTTCCACGTGCCACAGGAATCCTGGGACTCCTATCAAGTTTCACGAGGAGTCAGGCATCGTCTCCTTTGGAGGCACTGATCTCCGCGTACCTCTGGAGTTTTCAAAGGATGTGAGGCCTCCGGTCGCGATGAGGTGGGGAACTAGGTCTTTCTCTGTGGTCTCCACAGGGGATTCAGACAACCTTTCGTCTTGGGAGATGCAAGACGAGCCTACATTCAAGTCATTGCAGGGATATCTGGCCTTATTTCAAGTCAGGGCATCACGGTGTCCATTCCTTTTGAGGCTGCAAACTCAGGGTCCCTCTCACATACCTAGAGCTGAGAGAAGCCTCCTCTTGAGGTGCTTGTGGTAAGGTGGTATTCCTCTGGAGTCGAAGCCAGGGACTAACCTCTCATCTCGAGTTGATTTTTGGTCCACGGAGCTCTTTCGTGTTGCTACAGTGACCTCAGGATCCCTCTAGCCTTGAAACAGTGTTCTTGGGGTTTCTCTGGAGTGCCATCAAGGAAATCAAGGCTCCTTTCATGTGTGATGTGCAACACGGAATTGCTGTAAACGCAGTGCAGGGGAATTGGGCCTCATCTTGCGGCGAGGGGGAAGTCTCATGATTTTTCTCGAGCTGCGGCGGGAACCTGGGGTATATTCTCGAGTTACGACGGGGATGGCCCTTCCACCCACGTGTTTGTTCAACGACGTCAGGACTCCTGCCTAGTTGCGAGGGACAAGTCGGGATTCTCCTCAAAGCTTGGCAGGGCAATTGGGACGCCTCTCCAGCTGAGGCGGGAGACCAAGGGTCACTTTCCAAGTGCCACAGGAATCCTGGGACTCCTATCAAGTTTCACGAGGAGTCAGGCATCGTCTCCTTTGGAGGCACTGATCTCCGCGTACCTCTGGAGTTTTCAAAGGATGTGAGGCCTCCGGTCGCGATGAGGTGGGGAACTAGGTCTTTCTCTGTGGTCTCCACAGGGGATTCAGAGATCCTTTCGTCTTGGGAGATGCAAGACGAGCCCGCATTCAAGTCACTGCAGGGATATCCTGCCTTATTTCGAGTCAGGGCATCGCGGTGTCCTTTCCACTTGAGGCTGCAAACTCAGGGTCCCTCTCACATACCTAGAGCTGAGAGAAGCCTCCTCTTGAGGTGCTTGTGGTAAGGTGGTATTCCTCTGGAGTCGAAGCCAGGGACTAACCTCTCATCTCGAGTTGATTTTTGGTCCACGGAGCTCTTTCGTGTTGCTACAGTGACCTCAGGATCCCTCCAGCCTTGAAACAGTGTTCTTGGGGTTTTTTTGGAGTGCCATCAAGGAAATCAAGGCTCCTTTCATGTGTGATGTGCAACACGGAATTGCTCTGCACGCAGTGCAGGGGAATCGGGCCTCATCTCGTGGCGAGGGGGAAGTCTCATGGTTTTTCTCGAGTTGCGGCGGGAGCCTGGGGTATATTCTCGAGTTACGACGGGGATGGCCCTTCCACGCACGTGTTTGTTCAGCGACGTCAGGACTCCTGCCTAGTTGCGAGGGACAACTCGGGATTCTCCTCGAGGCTTGGCAGGGCAATTGGGACGCCTCTCCAGCTGAGGCGGGAGACCAAGGGTCCCTTTCCACGTGCCACAGGAATCCTGGGACTCCTATCAAGTTTCACGAGGAGTCAGGCATCGTCTCCTTTGGAGGCACTGATCTCCGTGTACCTCTGGAGTTTTCAAAGGATGTGAGGCCTCCGGTCGCGATGAGGTGGGGAACTAGGTCTTTCTCTGTGGTCTCCACAGGGGATTCAGACATCCTTTCGTCTTGGGAGATGCAAGACCAGCCTGCATTCAAGTCACTGCAGGGATATCCGGCCTTATTTCGAGTCAGGGCATCGCGGTGTCCATTCCACTTGAGGCCGCAAACTCAGGGTCCCTCTCACATACCTAGAGCTGAGAGAAGCCTCCTCTTGAGGTGCTTGTGGTAAGGTGGTATTCCTCTGGAGTCGAAGCCAGGGACTAATCTCACATCTCGAGTTGATTTTTGGTCCACGGAGCTCTTTCTTGTTGCTTCAGTGACCTCAGGATCCCTCTAGCCTTGAAACAGTGTTCTTGGGGTTTCTCTGGAGTGCCATCAAGGAAATCAAGTCTCCTTTCATGTGTGATGTGCAACACGGAATTGCTCTGCACGCAGTGCTGGGGAATCGGGCCTCATCTCACGGCGAGGGGGAAGTCTAATGGTTTTCCTCGAGTTGTGGCGGGAACCTGGGGTATATTCTCGAGTTACGACGGGGATGGCCCTTCCACCCACGTGTTTGTTCAGCGACGTAAGGACTCCTGCCTAGTTGCGAGGGACAACTCGGGATTCTCCTCGAGGCTTGGCAGGGCAATTGGGACGCCTCTCCAGCTGAGGCGGGAGACCAAGGGTCCCTTTCCACGTGCCACAGGAATCCTGGGACTTCTATCAAGTTTCACGAGGAGTCAGGCATCGTCTCCTTTGGAGGCACTGATCTCCGCGTACCTCTGGAGTTTTCAAAGGATGTGAGGCCTCCGGTCGCGATGAGGTGGGGAACTAGGTCTTTCTCTGTGGTCTCCACAGGGGATTCAGACATCCTTTCGTCTTGGGAGATGCAAGACGAGCCTGCATTCAAGTCACTGCAGGGATATCCGGCCTTATTTCAAGTCAGGGCATCGCGGTGTCCATTCCACTTGAGGCCGCAAACTCAGGGTCCCTCTCACATACCTAGAGCTGAGAGAAGCCTCCTCTTGAGGTGCTTGTGGTAAGGTGGTATTCCTCTGGAGTGGAAGCCAGGTACTAACCTCTCATCTCGAGTTGATTTTTGGTCCACGGAGCTCTTTCCTGTGGCTACAGTGACCTCAGGATCCCTCTAGCCTTGAAACAGTGTTCTTGGGGTTTCTCTGGAGTGCCATCAAGGAAATCAAGGCTCCTTTCATGTGTGATGTGCAACACGGAATTGCTTTGCACGCAGTGCAGGGGAATTGGGCCTCATCTCGCGACGAGGGGGAAGTCTCATGGTTTTTCTCGAGTTGCGGCGGGAACCTGGGGTATATTCTCGAGTTACGACGGGGATGGCCCTTCCACCCAGGTGTTTGTTCAGCGACGTAAAGACTCCTGCCTAGTTGCAAGGGACAACTCGGGATTCTCCACGAGGCTTCGCAGGGCAATTGGGACGCCTCTCCATCTGAGACGGGAGACCAAGGGTCCCTTTCCACGTGCCACAGGAATCCTGGGACTCCTATCAAGTTTCACGAGGAGTCAGGCATCGTCTCCATTGGAGGCACTGATCTTCGCGTACCTCTGGAGTTTTCAAAGGATGTGAGGCCTCTGGTCGCGATGAGGTGGGGAACTAGGTCTTTCTCTGTGGTCTCCACAGCGGATTCAGACATCCTTTCGTCTTGGGAGATGCAAGACGAGCCTGCATTCAAGTCCCTGCAGGGATATCCTGCCTTATTTCGAGTCAGGGCATCGCGGTGTCCTTTCTACTTGAGGCCGCAAACTCGGGGTCCCTCTCACATACCTAGAGCTGAGAGAAGCCTCCTCTTGAGGTGCTTGTGGTAAGGTGGTATTCCTCTGGAGTCGAAGCCAGGGACTAACCTCTCATCTCGAGTTGATTTTTGGTCCACGGAGCTCTTTTGTGTTGCTACAGTGACCTCAGGATCCCTCTAGCCTTGAAACAGTGTTCTTGGGGTTTCTCTGGAGTGCCATCAAGGAAATCAAGGCTCCTTTCATGTGTGATGTGCAACACGGAATTGCTCTGCATGCAGTGCAACGGAATCGGGCCTCATCTCGCGGCGAGGGGGAAGTCTCATAGTTTTTCTCGAGTCGCGGCGGGAACCTGGGGTATATTCTCGAGTTACGACGGGGATGGCCCTTCCACACACGTGTTTGTTCAGCGACGTCAGGACTCCTGCCTAGTTGCGAGGGACAACTCGGGATTCTCCTCGAGGCTTGGCAGGGCAATTGGGACGCCTCTCCAGCTGAGGCGGGAGACCAAGTGTCCCTTTCCACGTGCCACAGGAATCCTGGGACTCCTATCAAGTTTCACGAGGAGTAAGGCATCGTCTCCTTTGGAGGCACTGATCTCCGCGTACCTCTGGAGTTTTCAAAGGATGTGAGGCCTCTGGTCGCGATGAGGCGGGGAACTAGGTCTTTCTCTGTGGTCTCCACAGCGGATTCAGACATCCTTTCGTCTTGGGAGATGCAAGACGAGCCTGCATTCAAGTCACTGCAGGGATATCCTGCCTTATTTCGAGTCAGGGCATCGCGGTGTCCTTTCTACTTGAGGCCGCAAACTCGGGGTCCCTCTCACATACCTAGAGCTGAGAGAAGCCTCCTCTTGAGGTGCTTGTGGTAAGGTGGTATTCCTCTGGAGTCGAAGCCAGGGACTAACCTGTCATCTCGAGTTGATTTTTGGTCCACGGAGCTCTTTCGTGTGGCTACAGTGACCTCAGGATCCCTCTAGCCTTGAAACAGTGTTCTTGGGGTTTCTCTGGAGTGCCATCAAGGAAATCAAGGCTCCTTTCATGTGTGATGTGCAACACGGAATTGCTCTGCACGCAGTGCAGGGGAATCGGGCCTCATCTCGTGGCGAGGGGGAAGTCTCATGGTTTTTCTCGAGTTGCAGCGGGAGCCTGGGGTATATTCTCGAGTTACAACGGGGATGGCCCTTCCACCCACGTGTTTGTTCAGCGACGTCAGGACTCCTGCCTAGTTGCGAGGGACAACTCGGGATTCTCCTCGAGGCTTGGCAGGGCAATTGGGATGCCTCTCCAGCTGAGGCGGGAGACCAAGGGTTCCTTTCCACGTGCCACAGGAATCCTGGGACTCCTATCAAGTTTCACGAGGAGTCAGGCATCGTCTCCTTTGGAGGCACTGATCTCCGCGTACCTCTGGAGTTTTCAAAGGATGTGAGGCCTCCGGTCGCGATGAGGTGGGGAACTAGGTCTTTCTCTGTGGTCTCCACAGGGGATTCAGACATCCTTTCGTCTTGGGAGATGCAAGACCAGCCTGCATTCAAGTCACTGCAGGGATATCCGGCCTTATTTCGAGTCAGGGCATCGCGGTGTCCATTCCACTTGAGGCCGCAAACTCAGGGTCCCTCTCACATACCTAGAGCTGAGAGAAGCCTCCTTTTGATGTGCTTGTGGTAAGGTGGTATTCCTCTGGAGTCGAAGCCAGGGACTAACCTCTCATCTCGAGTTGATTTTTGGTCCACGGAGCTCTTTCGTGTTGCTACAGTGACCTCAGGATCCCTCTAGCCTTGAAACAGTGTTCTTGGGGTTTCTCTGGAGTGCCATCAAGGAAATCAAGGCTCCTTTCATGTGTGATGTGCAACACGGAATTGCTCTGCACGCAGTGCAGGGGAATCGGGCCTCATCTCGCGGCGAGGGGGAAGTCTCATGGTTTTTCTCGAGTTGCGGCCGGAGCCTGGGGTATATTCTCGAGTTACAACGGGGATGGCCCTTCCACCCACGTGTTTGTTCAGCGACGTAAGGACTCCTGCCTAGTTGCGAGGGACAACTCGGGATTCTCCTCGAGGCTTGGCAGGGCAATTGGGACGCCTCTCCAGCTGAGGCGGGAGACCAAGGGTCCCTTTCCACGTGCCTCAGGAATCCTGGGACTCCTATCAAGTTTCACGAGGAGTCAGGCATCGTCTCCTTTGGAGGCACTGATCTCCGCGTACCTCTGGAGTTTTCAAAGGATGTGAGGCCTCCGGTCGCGATGAGGTGGGGAACTAGGTCATCCTCTGTGGTCTCCACAGGGGATTCAGACATCCTTTCGTCTTGGGAGATGCAAGACGAGCCTGCATTCAAGTCACTGCAGGGACATCCGGCCTTATTTCAAGTCAGGGCATCGCGGTGTCCATTCCACTTGAGGCCGCAAACTCAGGGTCCCTCTCACATACCTAGAGCTGAGAGAAGCCTCCTCTTGAGGTGCTTGTGGTAAGGTGGTATTCCTCTGGAGTCGAAGCCAGGGACTAACCTCTCATCTCGAGTTGATTTTTGGTCCACGGAGCTCTTTTGTGTTGCTACAGTGACCTCAGGATCCCTCTAGCCTTGAAACAGTGTTCTTGGGGTTTCTCTGGAGTGCCATCAAGGAAATCAAGGCTCCTTTCATGTGTGATGTGCAACACGGAATTGCTCTGCACGCAGTGCAGGGGAATCGGGCCTCATCTCGCGGCGAGGGGGAAGTCTAATGGTTTTTCTCGAGTTGCGGCGGGAACCTGGGGTATATTCTCGAGTTACGACGGGGATGGCCCTTCCACACACGTGTTTGTTCAGCGACGTCAGGACTCCTGCCTAGTTGTGAGGGACAACTCGGGATTCTCCTCGAGGCTTGGCAGGGCAATTGGGACGCCTGTCCAGCTGAGGCGGGGGACCAAGTGTCCCTTTCCACGTGCCACAGGAATCCTGGGACTCCTATCAAGTTTCACGAGGAGTCAGGCATCGTCTCCTTTGGAGGCACTGATCTCTGCGTACCTCTGGAGTTTTCAAAGGATGTGAGGCCTCCGGTCGCGATGAGGTGGGGAACTAGGTCTTTCTCTGTGGTCTCCACAGGGGATTCAGACATCCTTTCTTCTTGGGAGATGCAAGACCAGCCTGCATTCAAGTCACTGCAGGGATATCCGGCCTTATTTCGAGTCAGGGCATCGCGGTGTCCATTCCACTTGAGGCCGCAAACTCAGGGTCCCTCTCACATACCTAGAGCTGAGAGAAGCCTCCTTTTGAGGTGCTTGTGGTAAGGTGGTATTCCTCTGGAGTCGAAGCCAGGGACTAACCTGTCATCTCGAGTTGATTTTTGGTCCACGGAGCTCTTTCGTGTTGCTACAGTGACCTCAGGATCCCTCTAGCCTTGAAACAGTGTTCTTGGGGTTTCTCTGGAGTGCCATCAAGGAAATCAAGGCTCCTTTCATGTGTGATGTGCAACACGGAATTGCTCTGCACGCAGTGCAGGGGAATCGGGCCTCATCTCGTGGCGAGGGGGAAGTCTCATGGTTTTTCTCGAGTTGCAGCGGGAGCCTGGGGTATATTCTCGAGTTACAACGGGGATGGCCCTTCCACCCACGTGTTTGTTCAGCGACGTCAGGACTCCTGCCTAGTTGCGAGGGACAACTCGGGATTCTCCTCGAGGCTTGGCAGGGCAATTGGGACGCCTCTCCAGCTGAGGCGGGAGACCAAGGGTTCCTTTCCACGTGCCACAGGAATCCTGGGACTCCTATCAAGTTTCACGAGGAGTCAGGCATCGTCTCCTTTGGAGGCACTGATCTCCGCGTACCTCTGGAGTTTTCAAAGGATGTGAGGCCTCCGGTCGCGATGAGGTGGGGAACTAGGTCTTTCTCTGTGGTCTCCACAGGGGATTCAGACATCCTTTCGTCTTGGGAGATGCAAGACCAGCCTGCATTCAAGTCACTGCAGGGATATCCGGCCTTGTTTCGAGTCAGGGCATCGCGGTGTCCATTCCACTTGAGGCCGCAAACTCAGGGTCCCTCTCACATACCTAGAGCTGAGAGAAGCCTCCTCTTGAGGTGCTTGTGGTAAGGTGGTATTCCTCTGGAGTCGAAGCCAGGGACTAACCTCTCATCTCGAGTTGATTTTTGGTCCACGGAGCTCTTTCGTGTTGCTACAGTGACCTCAGGATCCCTCTAGCCTTGAAACAGTGTTCTTGGGGTTTCTCTGGAGTGCCATCAAGGAAATCAAGGCTCCTTTCATGTGTGATGTGCAACACGGAATTGCTCTGCACGCAGTGCAGGGGAATCGGGCCTCATCTCGTGGCGAGGGGGGAAGTCTCATGGTTTTTCTCGAGTTGCGGCCGGAGCCTGGGGTATATTCTCGAGTTACAACGGGGATGGCCCTTCCACCCACGTGTTTGTTCAGCGACGTAAGGACTCCTGCCTAGTTGCGAGGGACAACTCGGGATTCTCCTCGAGGCTTGGCAGGGCAATTGGGACGCCTCTCCAGCTGAGGCGGGAGACCAAGGGACCCTTTCCACGTGCCTCAGGAATCCTGGGACTCCTATCAAGTTTCACGAGGAGTCAGGCATCGTCTCCTTTGGAGGCACTGATCTCCGCGTACCTCTGGAATTTTCAAAGGATGTGAGGCCTCCGGTCGCGATGAGGTGGGGAACTAGGTCATCCTCTGTGGTCTCCACAGGGGATTCAGACATTCTTTCGTCTTGGGAG
Source organism: Cervus elaphus (assembly GCF_910594005.1). Taxonomy (NCBI): domain Eukaryota; kingdom Metazoa; phylum Chordata; class Mammalia; order Artiodactyla; family Cervidae; genus Cervus; species Cervus elaphus. The sequence continues at coordinate 49,451 of NW_025316730.1, read as the reverse complement.
ATGCAAGACGAGCCTGCATTCAAGTCACTGCAGGGATATCCGGCCTTATTTCAAGTCAGGGCATCGCGGTGTCCATTCCACTTGAGGCCGCAAACTCAGGGTCCCTCTCACATACCTAGAGCTGAGAGAAGCCTCCTCTTGAGGTGCTTGTGGTAAGGTGGTATTCCTCTGGAGTCGAAGCCAGGGACTAACCTCTCATCTCGAGTTGATTTTTGGTCCACGGAGCTCTTTTGTGTTGCTACAGTGACCTCAGGATCCCTCTAGCCTTGAAACAGTGTTCTTGGGGTTTCTCTGGAGTGCCATCAAGGAAATCAAGGCTCCTTTCATGTGTGATGTGCAACACGGAATTGCTCTGCACGCAGTGCAGGGGAATCGGGCCTCATCTCGTGGCGAGGGGGAAGTCTCATGGTTTTTCTCGAGTTGCGGCGGGAGCCTGGGGTATATTCTCGAGTTACAACGGGGATGGCCCTTCCACCCACGTGTTTGTTCAGCGACGTCAGGACTCCTGCCTAGTTGCGAGGGACAACTCGGGATTCTCCTCGAGGCTTGGCAGGGCAATTGGGACGCCTCTCCAGCTGAGGCGGGAGACCAAGGGTCCCTTTCCACGTGCCACAGGAATCCTGGGACTCCTATCAAGTTTCACGAGGAGTCAGGCATCGTCTCCTTTGGAGGCACTGATCTCCGCGTACCTCTGGAGTTTTCAAAGGATGTGAGGCCTCCGGTCGCGATGAGGTGGGGAACTAGGTCTTTCTCTGTGGTCTCCACAGGGGATTCAGACATCCTTTCGTCTTGGGAGATGCAAGACGAGCCTGCATTCAAGTCACTGCAGGGATATCTGGCCTTATTTCAAGTCAGGGCATCGCGGTGTCCATTCCACTTGAGGCCGCAAACTCAGGGTCCCTCTCACATACCTAGAGCTGAGTGAAGCCTCCTCTTGAGGTGCTTGTGGTAAGGTGGTATTCCTCTGGAGTCGAAGCCAGGGACTAACCTCTCATCTCGAGTTGATTTTTGGTCCACAGAGCTCTTTCGTGTTGCTACAGTGACCTCAGGATCCCTCTAGCCTTGAAACAGTGTTCTTGGGGTTTCTCTGGAGTGCCATCAAGGAAATCAAGTCTCCTTTCATGTGTGATGTGCAACACGGAATTGCTCTGCACGCAGTGCAGGGGAATCGGGCCTCATCCCACGGCGAGGGGGAAGTCTCATGGTTTTTCTCGAGTTGCGGCCGGAGCCTGGGTTACATTCTCGAGTTACAACGGGGATGGCCCTTCCACCCACGTGTTTGTTCAGCGACGTCAGGACTCCTGCCTAGTTGCGAGGGACAACTCGGGATTCTCCACGAGGCTTGGCAGGGCAATTGGGACGCCTGTCCAGCTGAGGCGGGAGACCAAGGGTCCCTTTCCACGTGCCACAGGAATCCTGGGACTCCTATCAAGTTTCACGAGGAGTCAGGCATCGTCTCCATTGGAGGCACTGATCTCCGCGTACCTCTGGAGTTTTCAAAGGATGTGAGGCCTCTGGTCGCGATGAGGTGGGGAACTAGGTCATCCTCTGTGGTCTCCACAGGGGATTCAGACATCCTTTCGTCTTGGGAGATGCAAGACGAGCCTGCATTCAAGTCACTGCAGGGACATCCGGCCTTATTTCAAGTCAGGGCATCGCGGTGTCCATTCCACTTGAGGCCGCAAACTCAGGGTCCCTCTCACATACCTAGAGCTGAGAGAAGCCTCCTCTTGAGGTGCTTGTGGTAAGGTGGTATTCCTCTGGAGTCGAAGCCAGGGACTAACCTCTCATCTCGAGTTGATTTTTGGTCCACGGAGCTCTTTCGTGTTGCTACAGTGACCTCAGGATCCCTCTAGCCTTGAAACAGTGTTCTTGGGGTTTCTCTGGAGTGCCATCAAGGAAATCAAGGCTCCTTTCATGTGTGATGTGCAACACGGAATTGCTCTGCACGCAGTGCAGGGGAATCGGGCCTCATCTCGTGGCGAGGGGGAAGTCTCATGGTTTTTCTCGAGTTGCGGCCGGAGCCTGGGGTATATTCTCGAGTTACAACGGGGATGGCCCTTCCACCCACGTGTTTGTTCAGCGACGTAAGGACTCCTGCCTAGTTGCGAGGGACAACTCGGGATTCTCCTCGAGGCTTGGCAGGGCAATTGGGACGCCTCTCCAGCTGAGGCGGGAGACCAAGGGACCCTTTCCACGTGCCTCAGGAATCCTGGGACTCCTATCAAGTTTCACGAGGAGTCAGGCATCGTCTCCTTTGGAGGCACTGATCTCCGCGTACCTCTGGAATTTTCAAAGGATGTGAGGCCTCCGGTCGCGATGAGGTGGGGAACTAGGTCATCCTCTGTGGTCTCCACAGGGGATTCAGACATTCTTTCGTCTTGGGAGATGCAAGACGAGCCTGCATTCAAGTCACTGCAGGGATATCCGGCCTTATTTCAAGTCAGGGCATCGCGGTGTCCATTCCACTTGAGGCCGCAAACTCAGGGTCCCTCTCACATACCTAGAGCTGAGAGAAGCCTCCTCTTGAGGTGCTTGTGGTAAGGTGGTATTCCTCTGGAGTCGAAGCCAGGGACTAACCTCTCATCTCGAGTTGATTTTTGGTCCACGGAGCTCTTTTGTGTTGCTACAGTGACCTCAGGATCCCTCTAGCCTTGAAACAGTGTTCTTGGGGTTTCTCTGGAGTGCCATCAAGGAAATCAAGGCTCCTTTCATGTGTGATGTGCAACACGGAATTGCTCTGCACGCAGTGCAGGGGAATCTGGCCTCATCTCGCGGCGAGGGGGAAGTCTCATGGTTTTTCTCGAGTTGCGGCGGGAACCTGGGGTATATTCTCGAGTTACGACGGGGATGGCCCTTCCACCCAGGTGTTTGTTCAGCGACGTAAAGACTCCTGCCTAGTTGCAAGGGACAACTCGGGATTCTCCACGAGGCTTCGCAGGGCAATTGGGACGCCTCTCCATCTGAGGCGGGAGACCAAGGGTCCCTTTCCACGTGCCACAGGAATCCTGGGACTCCTATCAAGTTTCACGAGGAGTCAGGCATCGTCTCCATTGGAGGCACTGATCTCCGCGTACCTCTGGAGTTTTCAAAGGATGTGAGGCCTCTGGTCGCGATGAGGTGGGGAACTAGGTCTTTCTCTGTGGTCTCCACAGCGGATTCAGACATCCTTTCGTCTTGGGAGATGCAAGACGAGCCTGCATTCAAGTCCCTGCAGGGATATCCTGCCTTATTTCAAGTCAGGACATCGCGGTGTCCTTTCTACTTGAGGCCGCAAACTCGGGGTCCCTCTCACATACCTAGAGCTGAGAGAAGCCTCCTCTTGAGGTGCTTGTGGTAAGGTGGTATTCCTCTGGAGTCGAAGCCAGGGACTAACCTCTCATCTCGAGTTGATTTTTGGTCCACGGAGCTCTTTTGTGTTGCTACAGTGACCTCAGGATCCCTCTAGCCTTGAAACAGTGTTCTTGGGGTTTCTCTGGAGTGCCATCAAGGAAATCAAGGCTCCTTTCATGTGTGATGTGCAACACGGAATTGCTCTGCACGCAGTGCAACGGAATCGGGCCTCATCTCGCGGCGAGGGGGAAGTCTCATAGTTTTTCTCGAGTCGCGGCGGGAACCTGGGGTATATTCTCGAGTTACGACGGGGATGGCCCTTCCACACACGTGTTTGTTCAGCGACGTCAGGACTCCTGCCTAGTTGCGAGGGACAACTCGGGATTCTCCTCGAGGCTTGGCAGGGCAATTGGGACGCCTCTCCAGCTGAGGCGGGAGACCAAGTGTCCCTTTCCACGTGCCACAGGAATCCTGGGACTCCTATCAAGTTTCACGAGGAGTCAGGCATCGTCTCCTTTGGAGGCACTGATCTCCGCGTACCTCTGGAGTTTTCAAAGGATGTGAGGCCTCCGGTCGCGATGAGGTGGGGAACTAGGTCTTTCTCTGTGGTCTCCACAGGGGATTCAGACATCCTTTCGTCTTGGGAGATGCAAGACGAGCCTGCATTCAAGTCACTGCAGGGATATCCGGCCTTATTTCGAGTCAGGGCATCGCGGTGTCCATTCCACTTGAGGCCGCAAACTCAGGGTCCCTCTCACATACCTAGAGCTGAGAGAAGCCTCCTTTTAAAGTGCTTGTGGTAAGGTGGTATTCCTCTGGAGTCGAAGCCAGGGACTAACCTCTCATCTCGAGTTGATTTTTGGTCCACGGAGCTCTTTCCTGTGGCTACAGTGACCTCAGGATCCCTCTAGCCTTGAAACAGTGTTCTTGGGGTTTCTCTGGAGTGCCATCAAGGAAATCAAGGCTCCTTTCATGTGTGATGTGCAACACGGAATTGCTCTGCACGCAGTGCAGGGGAATCGGGCCTCATCTCGCGGCGAGGGGGAAGTCTCATGGTTTTTCTCGAGTTGCGGCGGGAACCTGGGGTATATTCTCGAGTTACGACGGGGATGGCCCTTCCACCCACGTGTTTGTTCAGCGACGTAAGGACTCCTGCCTAGTTGCAAGGGACAACTCGGGATTCTCCACGAGGCTTGGCAGGGCAATTGGGACGCCTGTCCAGCTGAGGCGGGAGACCAAGGGTCCCTTTCCACGTGCCACAGGAATCCTGGGACTCCTATCAAGTTTCACGAGGAGTCAGGCATCGTCTCCATTGGAGGCACTGATCTCCGCGTACCTCTGGAGTTTTCAAAGGATGTGAGGCCTCCGGTCGCGATGAGGTGGGGAACTAGGTCTTTCTCTGTGGTCTCCACAGGGGATTCAGACATCCTTTCTTCTTGGGAGATGCAAGACCAGCCTGCATTCAAGTCACTGCAGGGATATCCGGCCTTATTTCGAGTCAGGGCATCGCGGTGTCCATTCCACTTGAGGCCGCAAACTCAGGGTCCCTCTCACATACCTAGAGCTGAGAGAATCCTCCTTTTGAGGTGCTTGTGGTAAGGTGGTATTCCTCTGGAGTCGAAGCCAGGGACTAACCTGTCATCTCGAGTTGATTTTTGGTCCACGGAGCTCTTTCGTGTGGCTACAGTGACCTCAGGATCCCTCTAGCCTTGAAACAGTGTTCTTGGGGTTTCTCTGGAGTGCCATCAAGGAAATCAAGGCTCCTTTCATGTGTGATGTGCAACACGGAATTGCTCTGCACGCAGTGCAGGGGAATCGGGCCTCATCTCGTGGCGAGGGGGAAGTCTCATGGTTTTTCTCGAGTTCTAGCGGGAGCCTGGGGTATATTCTCGAGTTACAACGGGGATGGCCCTTCCACCCACGTGTTTGTTCATCGACGTCAGGACTCCTGCCTAGTTGCGAGGGACAACTCGGGATTCTCCTCGAGGCTTGGCAGGGCAATTGGGACGCCTCTCCAGCTGAGGCGGGAGACCAAGGGTTCCTTTCCACGTGCCACAGGAATCCTGGGACTCCTATCAAGTTTCACGAGGAGTCAGGCATCGTCTCCTTTGGAGGCACTGATCTCCGCGTACCTCTGGAGTTTTCAAAGGATGTGAGGCCTCCGGTCGCGATGAGGTGGGGAACTAGGTCTTTCTCTGTGGTCTCCACAGGGGATTCAGCCATCCTTTCGTCTTGGGAGTTGCAAGACGAGCCTGCATTCGAGTCACTGCAGGGATATCTGGCCTCATTTCAAGTCAGGGCATCGCGGTGTCCATTCCACTTGAGGCCGCAAACTCAGGGTCCCTCTCACATACCTAGAGCTGAGAGAAGCCTCCTCTTGAGGTGCTTGTGGTAAGGTGGTATTCCTCTGGAGTCGAAGCCAGGGACTAACCTCACATCTCGAGTTGATTTTTGGTCCACGGAGCTCTTTTGTGTTGCTACAGTGACCTCAGGATCCCTCTAGCCTTGAAACAGTGTTCTTGGGGATTCTCTGGAGTGCCATCAAGGAAATCAAGTCTCCTTCATGTGTGATGTGCAACACGGAAATGCTCTGCACGCAGTGCAGGGGAATCGGGCCTCATCTCGCGGCGAGGGGGAAGTCTCATGGTTTTTCTCGAGTTGCGGCGGGAACCTGGGGTATATTCTCGAGTTACGACGGGGATGGCCATTCCACCCACGTATTTGTTCAGCGACGTAAGGACTCCTGCCTAGTTGCGAGGGACAATTCGGGATTCTCCTCGAGGCTTGGCAGGGCAATTGGGACGCCTGTCCAGCTGAGGCGGGAGACCAAGGGTCCCTTTCCAAGTGCCACAGGAATCCTGGGACTCCTATCAAGTTTCACGAGGAGTCAGGCATCGTGTCCTTTGGAGGCACTGATCTCCGCGTACCTCTGGAGTTTTCAAAGGATGTGAGGCCTCTGGTCGCGATGAGGTGGGGAACTAGGTCTTTCTCTGTGGTCTCCACAGGGGATTCAGACATCCTTTCGTCTTGGGAGATGCAAGACCAGCCTGCATTCAAGTCACTGCAGGGATATCCGGCCTTATTTCGAGTCAGGGCATCGCGGTGTCCATTCCACTTGAGGCCGCAAACTCAGGGTCCCTCTCACATACCTAGAGCTGAGAGAAGCCTCCTTTTGAGGTGCTTGTGGTAAGGTGGTATTTCTCTGGAGTCGAAGCCAGGGACTATCCTCTCATCTCGAGTTGATTTTTGGTCCTCGGAGCTCTTTCCTGTGGCTACAGTGACCTCAGGATCCCTCTAGCCTTGAAACAGTGTTCTTGGGGTTTCTCTGGAGTGCCATCAAGGAAATCAAGGCTCCTTTCATGTGTGATGTGCAACACGGAATTGCTCTGCACGCAGTGCAGGGGAATCGGGCCTCATCTCGTGGCGAGGGGGAAGTCTCATGGTTTTTCTCGAGTTGCGGCGGGAGCCTGGGGTATATTCTCGAGTTACGACGGGGATGGCCCTTCCACCCACGTGTTTGTTCAGCGACGTCAGGACTCCTGCCTAGTTGCGAGGGACAACTCGGGATTCTCCACGAGGCTTGGCAGGGCAATTGGGACGCCTCTCCAGCTGAGGCGGGAGACCAAGGGTCCCTTTCCACGTGCCACAGGAATCCTGGGACTCCTATCAAGTTTCACGAGAAGTCAGGCATCGTCTCCTTTGGAGGCACTGATCTCCGCGTACCTCTGGAGTTTTCAAAGGATGTGAGGCCTCCGGTCGCCATGAGGTGGGGAACTAGGTCTTTCTCTGTGGTCTCCACAGGGGATTCAGACATCCTTTCGTCTTGGGAGATGCAAGACCAGCCTGCATTCAAGTCACTGCAGGGATATCCGGCCTTATTTCGAGTCAGGGCATCGCGGTGTCCATTCCACTTGAGGCCGCAAACTCAGGGTCCCTCTCACATACCTAGAGCTGAGAGAAGCCTCCTCTTGAGGTGCTTGTGGTCAGGTGGTATTCCTCTGGAGTCGAAGCCAGGGACTAACCTCACATCTCGTGTTGATTTTTGGTCCACGGAGCTCTTTCTTGTTACTACAGTGACCTCAGGATCCCTCTAGCCTTGAAACAGTGTTCTTGGGGTTTGTCTGGAGTGCCATCACGGAAATCAAGTCTCCTTTCATGTGTGATGTGCAACACGGAATTGCTCTGCACGCAGTGCAGGGGAATCGGGCCTCATCTCGCGGCGAGGGGGGAAGTCTCATGGTTTTACTCGAGTTGCGGCGGGAACCTGGGGTATATTCTCGAGTTACGACGGGGATGGCCCTTCCACACACGTGTTTGTTCAGCGACGTCAGGACTCCTGCCTAGTTGCGAGGGACAACTCGGGATTCTCCTCGAGGCTTGGCAGGGCAATTGGGACGCCTCTCCAGCTGAGGCGGGAGACCAAGGGTCCCTTTCCACGTGCCACAGGAATCCTGGGAATCCTATCAAGTTTCACGAGGAGTCAGGCATCGTCTCCTTTGGAGGCACTGATCTCCGCATACCTCTGGAGTTTTCAAAGGATGTGAGGCCTCCGGTCGCGATGAGGTGGGGAACTAGGTCTTTCTCTGTGGTCTCCACAGGGGATTCAGACATCCTTTCGTCTTGGGAGATGCAAGACCAGCCTGCATTCAAGTCACTGCAGGGATATCCGGCCTTATTTCAAGTCAGGGCATCGCGGGGTCCATTCCACTTGAGGCCGCAAACTCAGGGTCCCTCCCACATACCTAGAGCTGAGAGAAGCCTCCTTTTTAGGTGCTTGTGGTAAGGTGGTATTCCTCTGGAGTCGAAGCCAGGGACTAACCTCTCATCTCGAGTTGATTTTTGGTCCACGGAGCTCTTTCTTGTGGCTACAGTGACCTCAGGATCCCTCTAGCCTTGAAACAGTGTTCTTGGGGTTTCTCTGGAGTGCCATCAAGGAAATCAAGGCTCCTTTCATGTGTGATGTGCAACACGGAATTGCTCTGCACGCAGTGCAGGGGAATCGGGCCTCATCTCGCGGCGAGGGGGAAGTCTCATGGTTTTTCTCGAGTTGCGGCGGGAGCCTGGGGTATATTCTCGAGTTACAACGGGGATGGCCCTTCCACCAACGTGTTTGTTCAGCGACGTCAGGACTCCTGCCTAGTTGCGAGGGACAACTCGGGATTCTCCTCGAGGCTTGGCAGGGCAATTGGGACGCCTGTCCAGCTGAGGCGGGAGACCAAGGGTCCCTTTCCAAGTGCCACAGGAATCCTGGGACTCCTATCAAGTTTCACGAGGAGTCAGGCATCGTCTCCTTTGGAGGCACTGATCTCCGCGTACCTCTGGAGTTTTCAAAGGATGTGAGGCCTCTGGTCGTGATGAGGTGGGGAACTAGGTCTTTCTCTGTGGTCTCCACAGCGGATTCAGACATCCTTTCGTCTTGGGAGATGCAAGACGAGCCTGCATTCAAGTCACTGCAGGGATATCCGGCCTTATTTCGAGTCAGGGCATCGAGGTGCCCATTCCACTTGAGGCCACAAACTCGGGGTCCCTCTCACATACCTAGAGCTGAGAGAAGCCTCCTCTTGAGGTGCTTGTGGTAAGGTGGTATTCCTCTGGAGTCGAAGCCAGGGACTAACCTCTCATCTCGAGTTGATTTTTGGTCCACGGAGCTCTTTCGTGTTGCTACAGTGACCTCAGGATCCCTCTAGCCTTGAAACAGTGTTCTTGGGGTTTCTCTGGAGTGCCATCAAGGAAATCAAGGCTCCTTTCATGTGTGATGTGCAACACGGAATTGCTCTGCACGCAGTGCAGGGGAATCGGGCCTCATCTCGCGGCGAGGGGGAAGTCTCATGGTTTCTCTCGAGTTGCGGCGGAAGCCTGGGGTATATTCTCGAGTTACGACGGGGATGGCCCTTCCACCCACGTGTTTGTTCAGCGACGTCAGGACTCCTGCCTAGTTGCGAGGGACAACTCGGGATTCTCCTCGAGGCTTGGCAGGGCAATTGGGACGCCTCTCCAGCTGAGGCGGGAGACCAAGGGTCCCTTTCCACGTGCCACAGGAATCCTGGGACTCCTATCAAGTTTCACGAGGAGTCAGGCATCGTCTCCTTTGGAGGCACTGATCTCCGCGTACCTCTGGAGTTTTCAAAGGATGTGAGGCCTCCGGTCGCGATGAGGTGGGGAACTAGGTCTTTCTCTGTGGTCTCCACAGGGGATTCAGACATCCTTTCGTCTTGGGAGATGCAAGACGAGCCTGCATTCAAGTCACTGCAGGGATATCTGGCCTTATTTCAAGTCAGGGCATCGCGGTGTCCATTCCACTTGAGGCCGCAAACTCAGGGTCCCTCTCACATACCTAGAGCTGAGAGAAGCCTCCTCTTGAGGTGCTTGTGGTAAGGTGGTATTCCTCTGGAGTCGAAGCCAGGGACTAACCTCTCATCTCGAGTTGATTTTTGGTCCACGGAGCTCTTTCGTGTTGCTACAGTGACCTCAGGATCCCTCTAGCCTTGAAACAGTGTTCTTGGGGTTTCTCTGGAGTGCCATCAAGGAAATCAAGTCTCCTTTCATGTGTGATGTGCAACACAGAATTGCTCTGCACGCACTGAAGGGGAATCGGGCCTCATCTCGCGGCGAGGGGGAAGTCTCATGGTTTTTCTCGAGTTGCGGCGGGAACCTGGGGTATATTCTCGAGTTACGACGGGGATGGCCCTTCCACCCACGTGTTTGTTCAGCGACGTCAGGACTCCTGCCTAGTTGCGAGGGATAACTCGGGATTCTCCTCGAGGCTTGGCAGGGCAATTGGGACGCCTGTCCAGCTGAGGCGGGAGACCAAGAGTCCCTTTCCAAGTGCCACAGGAATCCTGGGACTCCTATCAAGTTTCACGAAGAGTCAGGCATCGTCTCCTTTGGAGGCAATGATCTCCGCGTACCTCTGGAGTTTTCAAAGGATGTGAGGCCTCTGGTCGCGATGAGGTGGGGAACTAGGTCTTTCTCTGTGGTCTCCACAGCGGATTCAGACATCCTTTCGTCTTGGGAGATGCAAGACGAGCCTGCATTCAAGTCACTGCAGGGATATCCTGCCTTATTTCGAGTCAGGGCATCGCGGTGTCCTTTCCACTTGAGGCCGCAAACTCGGGGTCCCTCTCACATACCTAGAGCTGAGAGAAGCCTTCTCTTGAGGTGCTTGTGGTAAGGTGGTATTCCTCTGGAGTCGAAGCCAGGGACTAACCTCTCATCTCGAGTTGATTTTTGGTCCACGGAGCTCTTTCGTGTTGCTACAGTGACCTCAGGATCCCTCTAGCCTTGAAACAGTGTTCTTGGGGTTTCTCTGGAGTGCCATCAAGGAAATCAAGGCTCCTTTCATGTGTGATGTGCAACACGGAATTGCTCTGCACGCAGTGCAGGGGAATCGGGCCTCATCTCGTGGCGAGGGGGAAGTCTCATAGTTTTTCTCGAGTTGCGGCGGGAACCTGGGGTATATTCTCGAGTTACGACGGGGATGGCCCTTCCACCCACGTGTTTGTTCAGCGACGTCAGGACTCCTGCCTAGTTGCGAGGGACATCTCGGGATTCTCCTCGAGGCTTGGCAGGGCAATTGGGACGCCTGTCCAGCTGAGGCGGGAGACCAAGGGTCCCTTTCCAAGTGCCACAGGAATCCTGGGACTCCTATCAAGTTTCACGAAGAGTCAGGCATCGTCTCCTTTGGAGGCACTGATCTCCGCGTACCTCTGGAGTTTTCAAAGGATGTGAGGCCTCTGGTCGCGATGAGGTGGGGAACTAGGTCTTCCTCTGTGGTCTCCACAGCGGATTCAGACATCCTTTCGTCTTGGGAGATGCAAGACGAGCCTGCATTCAAGTCACTGCAGGGATATCCTGCCTTATTTCGAGTCAGGGCATCGCGGTGTCCTTTCCACTTGAGGCCGCAAACTCGGGGTCCCTCTCACATACCTAGAGCTGAGAGAAGCCTCCTCTTGAGGTGCTTGTGGTAAGGTGGTATTCCTCTGGAGTCGAAGCCAGGGACTAACCTCTCATCTCGAGTTGATTTTTGGTCCACGGAGCTCTTTCGTGTTGCTACAGTGACCTCAGGATCCCTCTAGCCTTGAAACAGTGTTCTTGGGGTTTCTCTGGAGTGCCATCAAGGAAATCAAGGCTCCTTTCATGTGTGATGTGCAACACGGAATTGCTCTGCACGCAGTGCAGGGGAATGGGGCCTCATCTCGTGGCGAGGGGGAAGTCTCATAGTTTTTCTCGAGTTGCGGCGGGAACCTGGGGTATATTCTCGAGTTACGACGGGGATGGCCCTTCCACACACGTGTTTGTTCAGCGACGTCAGGACTCCTGCCTAGTTGCGAGAGACAACTTGGGATTCTCCTCGAGGCTTGGCAGGGCAATTGGGACGCCTGTCCAGCTGAAGCGGGAGACCAAGTGTCCCTTTCCACGTGCCACAGGAATCCTGGGACTCCTATCAAGTTTCACGAGGAGTCAGGCATCGTCTCCTTTGGAGGCACTGATCTTCGCGTACCTCTGGAGTTTTCAAAGGATGTGAGGCCTCCGGTCGCGATGAGGTGGGGAACTAGGTCTTTCTCTGTGGTCTCCACAGGGGATTCAGACATCCTTTCGTCTTGGGAGATGCAAGACCAGCCTGCATTCAAGTCACTGCAGGGATTTCCGGCCTTATTTCGAGTCAGGGCATTGCGGTGTCCATTCCACTTGAGGCCGCAAACTCAGGGTCCCTCTCACATACCTAGAGCTGAGAGAAGCCTCCTTTTGAGGTGCTTGTGGTAAGGTGGTATTCCTCTGGAGTCGAAGCCAGGGACTAACCTCTCATCTCGAGTTGATTTTTGGTCCACGGAGCTCTTTCGTGTGGCTACAGTGACCTCAGGATCCCTCTAGCCTTGAAACAGTGTTCTTGGTGTTTCTCTGGAGTGCCATCAAGGAAATCAAGGCTCCTTTCATGTGTGATGTGCAACACGGAATTGCTCTGCACGCAGTGCAGGGGAATCGGGCCTCATCTCGCGGCGAGGGGGAAGTCTCATGGTTTTTCTCGAGTTGCGGCCGGAGCCTGGGGTATATTCTCGAGTTACAACGGGGATGGCCCTTCCACCCACGTGTTTGTTCAGCGACGTCAGGACTCCTGCCTAGTTGCGAGGGACAACTCGGGATTCTCCTCGAGGCTTGGCAGGGCAATTGGGACGCCTCTCCAGCTGAGGCGGGAGACCAAGGGTCCCTTTCCACGTGCCACAGGAATCCTGGGACTCCTATCAAGTTTCACGAGGAGTCAGGCATCGTCTCCTTTGGAGGCACTGATCTCCGCGTACCTCTGGAGTTTTCAAAGGATGTGAGGCCTCCGGTCGCGATGAGGTGGGGAACTAGGTCTTTCTCTGTGGTCTCCACAGGGGATTCAGACATCCTTTCGTCTTGGGAGATGCAAGACGAGCCTGCATTCAAGTCACTGCAGAGATATCTGGCCTTATTTCGAGTCAGGGCATCGCGGTGTCCATTCCACTTGAGGCCGCAAACTCAGGGTCCCTCTCACATACCTAGAGCTGAGAGAAGCCTCCTCTTGAGGTGCTTGTGGTAAGGTGGTATTCCTCTGGAGTCGAAGCCAGGGACTAACCTCTCATCTCGAGTTGATTTTTGGTCCACGGAGCTCTTTCGTGTTGCTACAGTGACCTCAGGATCCCTCTAGCCTTGAAACAGTGTTCTTGGGGTTTCTCTGGAGTGCCATCAAGGAAATCAAGGCTCCTTTCATGTGTGATGTGCAACACGGAATTGCTCTGCACGCACTGCAGGGGAATCGGGCCTCATATCGCGGCGAGGGGGAAGTCTCATGGTTTTTCTCGAGTTGCGGCGGGAACCTGGGGTATATTCTCGAGTTACGACGGGGATGGCCCTTCCACCCACGTGTTTGTTCAGCGACGTCAGGACTCCTGCCTAGTTGCGAGGGACAACTCGGGATTCTCCTCGAGGCTTGCCAGGGCAATTGGGACGCCTCTCCAGCTGAGGCCGGAGACCAAGGGTCCCTTTCCACGTGCCACAGGAATCCTGGGACTCCTATCAAGTTTCACGAGGAGTCAGGCATCGTCTCCTTTGGAGGCACTGATCTCCGCGTACCTCTGGAGTTTTCAAAGGATGTGAGGCCTCCGGTCGCGATGAGGTGGGGAACTAGGTCTTTCTCTGTGGTCTCCACAGGGGATTCAGACATCCTTTCGTCTTGGGAGATGCAAGACGTGCCTGCATTCAAGTCACTGCAGGGATATCTGGCCTTATTTCAAGTCAGGGCATCGCGGTGTCCATTCCACTTGAGGCCGCAAACTCAGGGTCCCTCTCACATACCTAGAGCTGAGAGAAGCCTCCTCTTGAGGTGCTTGTGGTAAGGTGGTATTCCTCTGGAGTCGAAGCCAGGGACTAACCTCTCATCTCGAGTTGATTTTTGGTCCACGGAGCTCTTTCGTGTTGCTACAGTGACCTCAGGATCCCTCTAGCCTTGAAACAGTGTTCTTGGGGTTTCTCTGGAGTGCCATCAAGGAAATCAAGTCTCCTTTCATGTGTGATGTGCAACACGGAATTGCTCTGCACGCACTGCAGGGGAATCGGGCCTCATCTCGCGGCGAGGGGGAAGTCTCATGGTTTTTCTCGAGTTGCGGCGGGAACCTGGGGTATATTCTCGAGTTACGACGGGGATGGCCCTTCCACCCACGTGTTTGTTCAGCGACGTCAGGACTCCTGCCTAGTTGCGAGGGACAACTCGGGATTCTCCTCGAGGCTTGGCAGGGCAATTGGGACGCCTGTCCAGCTGAGGCGGGAGACCAAGGGTCCCTTTCCAAGTGCCACAGGAATCCTGGGACTCCTATCAAGTTTCACGAGGAGTCAGGCATCGTCTCCTTTGGAGGCACTGATCTCCGCGTACCTCTGGAGTTTTCAAAGGATGTGAGGCCTCTGGTCGCGATGAGGTGGGGAACTAGGTCTTTCTCTGTGGTCTCCACAGGGGATTCATACATCCTTTCGTCTTGGGAGATGCAAGACGAGCCTGCATTCAAGTCACTGCAGGGATATCCTGCCTTATTTCGAGTCAGGGTATCGCGGTGTCCTTTCCACTTGAGGCCGCAAACTCGGGGTCCCTCTCACATACCTAGAGCTGAGAGAAGCCTCCTCTTGAGGTGCTTGTGGTAAGGTGGTATTCCTCTGGAGTCGAAGCCAGGGACTAACCTCTCATCTCGAGTTGATTTTTGGTCCACGGAGCTCTTTCGTGTTGCTACAGTGACCTCAGGATCCCTCTAGCCTTGAAACAGTGTTCTTGGGGTTTCTCTGGAGTGCCATCAAGGAAATCAAGGCTCCTTTCATGTGTGATGTGCAACACGGAATTTCTCTGCACGCAGTGCAGGGGAATCGGGCCTCATCTCGCGGCGAGGGGGAAGTCTCATGGTTTTTCTCGAGTTGCGGCGGGAGCCTGGGGTATATTCTCGAGTTACAACGGGGATGGCCCTTCCACCCACGTGTTTGTTCAGCGACGTCAGGACTTCTGCCTAGTTGCGAGGGACAACTCGGGATTCTCCTCGAGGCTTGGCAGGGCAATTGGGACGCCTCTCCAGCTGAGGCGGGAGACCAAGGGTCCCTTTCCACGTGCCACAGGAATCCTGGGACTCCTATCAAGTTTCACGAGGAGTCAGGCATCGTCTCCTTTGGAGGCACTGATCTCCGCGTACTTCTGGAGTTTTCAAAGGATGTGAGGCCTCCGGTCGCGATGAGGTGGGGAACTAGGTCTTTCTCTGTGGTCTCCACAGGGGATTCAGACATCCTTTCGTCTTGGGAGATGCAAGACGAGCCTGCATTCAAGTCACTGCAGGGATATCTGGCCTTATTTTGAGTCAGGGCATCGCGGTGTCCATTCCACTTGAGGCCGCAAACTCAGGGTCCCTCTCACATACCTAGAGCTGAGAGAAGCCTCCTCTTGAGGTGCTTGTGGTAAGGTGGTATTCCTCTGGAGTCGAAGCCAGGGACTAACCTCTCATCTCGAGTTGATTTTTGGTCCACGGAGCTCTTTCGTGTTGCTACAGTGACCTCAGGATCCCTCTAGCCTTGAAACAGTGTTCTTGGGGTTTCTCTGGAGTGCCATCAAGGAAATCAAGGCTCCTTTCATGTGTGATGTGCAACACGGAATTGCTCTGCACGCAGTGCAGGGGAATGGGGCCTCATCTCATGGCGAGGGGGAAGTCTCATAGTTTTTCTCGAGTTGCGGCGGGAACCTGGGGTATATTCTCGAGTTACGACGGGGATGGCCCTTCCACACACGTGTTTGTTCAGCGACGTCAGGACTCCTGCCTAGTTGCGAGGGACAACTTGGGATTCTCCTCGAGGCTTGGCAGGGCAATTGGGACGCCTGTCCAGCTGAAGCGGGAGACCAAGGGTCCCTTTCCACGTGCCACAGGAATCCTGGGACTCCTGTCAAGTTTCACGAGGAGTCAGGCATCGTCTCCTTTGGAGGCAGTGATCTTCGCGTACCTCTGGAGTTTTCAAAGGATGTGAGGCCTCCGGTCGCGATGAGGTGGGGAACTAGGTCTTTCTCTGTGGTCTCCACAGGGGATTCAGACATCCTTTCGTCTTGGGAGATGCAAGACGAGCCTGCATTCAAGTCACTGCAGGGATATCCGGCCTTATTTTGAGTCAGGGCATCGCGGTGTCCATTCCACTTGAGGCCGCAAACTCAGGGTCCCTCTCACATACCTAGAGCTGAGAGAAGCCTCCTTTTGAGGTGCTTGTGGTAAGGTGGTATTCCTCTGGAGTCGAAGCCAGGGACTAACCTCTCATCTCGAGTTGATTTTTGGTCCACGGAGCTCTTTTGTGTTGCTACAGTGACCTCAGGATCCCTCTAGCGTTGAAACAGTGTCTTGGGGTTTCTCTGGAGTGCCATCAAGGAAATCAAGGCTCCTTTCATGTGTGATGTGCAACACGGAATTGCTCTGCACGCAGTGCAGGGGAATCGGGCCTCATCTCGCGGCGAGGGGGAAGTCTCATGGTTTCTCTCGAGTTGCAGCGGGAATCTGGGGTATATTCTCGAGTTACGACGGGGATAGCCCTTCCACCCACGTGTTTGTTCAGCGACGTCAGGACTCCTGCCTAGTTGCGAGGGACAACTCGGGATTCTCCTCGAGGCTTGGCAGGGCAATTGGGACGCCTATCCAGATGAGGCGGGAGACCAAGGGTCCCTTTCCACGTGCCACAGGAATCCTGGGACTCCTATCAAGTTTCACGAGGAGTCAGGCATCGTCTCCTTTGGAGGCACTGATCTTCGCGTACCTCTGGAGTTTTCAAAGGATGTGAGGCCTCCGGTCGCGATGAGGTGGGGAACTAGGTCTTTCTCTGTGGTCTCCACAGGGGATTCAGACATCCTTTCATCTTGGGAGATGCAAGACGAGCCTGCATTCAAGTCACTGCAGGGATATCCGGCCTTATTTCGAGTCAGGGCATCGCGGTGTCCATTCCACTTGAGGCCGCAAACTCAGGGTCCCTCTCACATACCTAGAGCTGAGAGAAGCCTCCTCTTGAGGTGCTTGTGGTAAGGTGGTATTCCTCTGGAGTCGAAGCCAGGGACTAACCTCTCATCTCGAGTTGATTTTTGGTCCACGGAGCTCTTTCGTGTTGCTACAGTGACCTCAGGATCCCTCTAGCCTTGAAACAGTGTTCTTGGGGTTTCTCTGGAGTGCCATCAAGGAAATCAAGGCTCCTTTCATGTGTGATGTGCAACACGGAATTGCTCTGCACGCAGTGCAGGGGAATCGGGCCTCATCTCGCGGCGAGGGGGAAGTCTCATGGTTTTTCTCGAGTTGCGGCGGGAACCTGGGGTATATTCTCGAGTTACGACGGGGATGGCCCTTCCACACACGTGTTTGTTCAGCGACGTCAGGACTCCTGCCTAGTTGCGAGGGACAACTCGGGATTCTCCTCGAGGCTTGGCAGGGCAATTGGGACGCCTGACCAGCTGAGGCGGGAGACCAAGTGTCCCTTTCCACGTGCCACAGGAATCCTGGGACTCCTATCAAGTTTCACGAGGAGTCAGGCATCGTCTCCTTTGGAGGCACTGATCTCCGCGTACCTCTGGAGTTTTCAAAGGATGTGAGGCCTCCGGTCGCGATGAGGTGGGGAACTAGGTCTTTCTCTGTGGTCTCCACAGGGGATTCAGACATCCTTTCGTCTTGGGAGATGCAAGACGAGCCTGCATTCAAGTCACTGCAGGGATATCCGGCCTTATTTCGAGTCAGGTCAACGCGGTGTCCTTTCCACTTGAGGCCGCAAACTCAGGGTCCCTCTCACATACCTAGAGCTGAGAGAACCCTCCTCTTGAGGTGCTTGTGGTAAGGTGGTATTCCTCTGGAGTCGAAGCCAGGGACTAACCTCTCATCTCGAGTTGATTTTTGGTCCACGGAGCTCTTTCGTGTTGCTACAGTGACCTCAGGATCCCTCTAGCCTTGAAACAGTGTTCTTGGGGTTTCTCTGGAGTGCCATCAAGGAAATCAAGGCTCCTTTCATGTGTGATGTGCAACACGGAATTGCTCTGCACGCAGTGCAGGGGAATCGGGCCTCATCTCGCGGCGAGGGGGAAGTCTCATCGTTTTCCTCGAGTTGCGGCGGGAACCTGGGGTATATTCTCGACTTATGACGGGGATGGCCCTTCCACCCACGTGTTTGTTCAGCGACGTCAGGACTCCTGCCTAGTTGCGAGGGACAACTCGGGATTCTCCTCGAGGCTTGGCAGGGCAATTGGGACGCCTCTCCAGCTAAGGCGGGAGACCAAGGGTCCCTTTCCACGTGCCACAGGAATCCTGGGACTCCTATCAAGTTTCACGAGGAGTCAGGCATCGTCTCCTTTGGAGGCACTGATCTCCGCGTACCTCTGGAGTTTTCAAGGATGTGAGGCCTCCGGTCACGATGATGTGGGGAAGTAGGTCTTTCTCTGTGGTCTCCACAGGGGATTCAGACATCCTTCCATCTTGAGAGATGCAAGACGAGCCTGCATTCAAGTCACTGCAGGGATATCTGGCCTTATATCGAGTCAGGGCATCGCGGTGTCCATTCCACTTGAGGCCGCAAACTCAGGGTCCCTCTCACATACCTAGAGCTGAGAGAAGCCTCCTCTTGAGGTGCTTGTGGTAAGGTGGTATTCCTCTGGAGTCGAAGCCAGGGACTAACCTCTCATCTCGAGTTGATTTTTGGTCCACGGAGCTCTTTCGTGTTGCTACAGTGACCTCAGGATCCCTCTAGCCTTGAAACAGTGTTCTTGGGGTTTCTCTGGAGTGCCATCAAGGAAATCAAGGCTCCTTTCATGTGTGATGTGCAACACGGAATTGCTCTGCACGCAGTGCAGGGGAATGGGGCCTCATCTCGTGGCGAGGGGGAAGTCTCATAGTTTTTCTCGAGTTGCGGCGGGAACCTGGGGTATATTCTCGAGTTACGACGGGGATGGCCCTTCCACACACGTGTTTGTTCAGCGACGTCAGGACTCCTGCCTAGTTGCGAGGGACAACTTGGGATTCTCCTCGAGGCTTGGCAGGGCAATTGGGACGCCTGTCCAGCTGAAGCGGGAGACCAAGGGTCCCTTTCCACGTGCCACAGGAATCCTGGGACTCCTGTCAAGTTTCACGAGGAGTCAGGCATCGTCTCCTTTGGAGGCACTGATCTTCGCGTACCTCTGGAGTTTTCAAAGGATGTGAGGCCTCCGGTCGCGATGAGGTGGGGAACTAGGTCTTTCTCTGTGGTCTCCACAGGGGATTCAGACATCCTTTCGTCTTGGGAGATGCAAGACGAGCCTGCATTCAAGTCACTGCAGGGATATCCGGCCTTATTTTGAGTCAGGGCATCGCGGTGTCCATTCCACTTGAGGCCGCAAACTCAGGGTCCCTCTCACATACCTAGAGCTGAGAGAAGCCTCCTTTTGAGGTGCTTGTGGTAAGGTGGTATTCCTCTGGAGTCGAAGCCAGGGACTAACCTCTCATCTCGAGTTGATTTTTGGTCCACGGAGCTCTTTTGTGTTGCTACAGTGACCTCAGGATCCCTCTAGCGTTGAAACAGTGTCTTGGGGTTTCTCTGGAGTGCCATCAAGGAAATCAAGGCTCCTTTCATGTGTGATGTGCAACACGGAATTGCTCTGCACGCAGTGCAGGGGAATCGGGCCTCATCTCGCGGCGAGGGGGAAGTCTCATGGTTTCTCTCGAGTTGCAGCGGGAATCTGGGGTATATTCTCGAGTTACGACGGGGATGGCCCTTCCACCCACGTGTTTGTTCAGCGACGTCAGGACTCCTGCCTAGTTGCGAGGGACAACTCGGGATTCTCCTCAAGGCTTGGCAGGGCAATTGGGACGCCTCTCCAGCTGAGGCGGGAGACCAAGGGTCCCTTTCCACGTGCCACAGGAATCCTGGGACTCCTATCAAGTTTCACGAGGAGTCAGGCATCGTCTCCTTTGGAGGCACTGATCTTCGCGTACCTCTGGAGTTTTCAAAGGATGTGAGGCCTCCGGTCGCGATGAGGTGGGGAACTAGGTCTTTCTCTGTGGTCTCCACAGGGGATTCAGACATCCTTTCATCTTGGGAGATGCAAGACGAGCCTGCATTCAAGTCACTGCAGGGATATCCGGCCTTATTTCGAGTCAGGGCATCGCGGTGTCCATTCCACTTGAGGCCGCAAACTCAGGGTCCCTCTCACATACCTAGAGCTGAGAGAAGCCTCCTCTTGAGGTGCTTGTGGTAAGGTGGTATTCCTCTGGAGTCGAAGCCAGGGACTAACCTCTCATCTCGAGTTGATTTTTGGTCCACGGAGCTCTTTCGTGTTGCTACAGTGACCTCAGGATCCCTCTAGCCTTGAAACAGTGTTCTTGGGGTTTCTCTGGAGTGCCATCAAGGAAATCAAGGCTCCTTTCATGTGTGATGTGCAACACGGAATTGCTCTGCACGCAGCGCAGGGGAATCGGGCCTCATCTCGCGGCGAGGGGGAAGTCTCATGGTTTTTCTCGAGTTGCGGCGGGAACCTGGGGTATATTCTCGAGTTACGACGGGGATGGCCCTTCCACACACGTGTTTGTTCAGCGACGTCAGGACTCCTGCCTAGTTGCGAGGGACAACTCGGGATTCTCCTCGAGGCTTGGCAGGGCAATTGGGACGCCTGTCCAGCTGAGGCGGGAGACCAAGTGTCCCTTTCCACGTGCCACAGGAATCCTGGGACTCCTATCAAGTTTCACGAGGAGTCAGGCATCGTCTCCTTTGGAGGCACTGATCTCCGCGTACCTCTGGAGTTTTCAAAGGATGTGAGGCCTCCGGTCGCGATGAGGTGGGGAACTAGGTCTTTCTCTGTGGTCTCCACAGGGGATTCAGACATCCTTTCGTCTTGGGAGATGCAAGACGAGCCTGCATTCAAGTCACTGCAGGGATATCCGGCCTTATTTCGAGTCAGGTCAACGCGGTGTCCTTTCCACTTGAGGCCGCAAACTCAGGGTCCCTCTCACATACCTAGAGCTGAGAGAACCCTCCTCTTGAGGTGCTTGTGGTAAGGTGGTATTCCTCTGGAGTCGAAGCCAGGGACTAACCTCTCATCTCGAGTTGATTTTTGGTCCACGGAGCTCTTTCGTGTTGCTACAGTGACCTCAGGATCCCTCTAGCCTTGAAACAGTGTTCTTGGGGTTTCTCTGGAGTGCCATCAAGGAAATCAAGGCTCCTTTCATGTGTGATGTGCAACACGGAATTGCTCTGCACGCAGTGCAGGGGAATCGGGCCTCATCTCGCGGCGAGGGGGAAGTCTCATCGTTTTCCTCGAGTTGCGGCGGGAACCTGGGGTATATTCTCGACTTATGACGGGGATGGCCCTTCCACCCACGTGTTTGTTCAGCGACGTCAGGACTCCTGCCTAGTTGCGAGGGACAACTCGGGATTCTCCTCGAGGCTTGGCAGGGCAATTGGGACGCCTCTCCAGCTAAGGCGGGAGACCAAGGGTCCCTTTCCACGTGCCACAGGAATCCTGGGACTCCTATCAAGTTTCACGAGGAGTCAGGCATCGTCTCCTTTGGAGGCACTGATCTCCGCGTACCTCTGGAGTTTTCAAGGATGTGAGGCCTCCGGTCACGATGATGTGGGGAAGTAGGTCTTTCTCTGTGGTCTCCACAGGGGATTCAGACATCCTTCCATCTTGAGAGATGCAAGACGAGCCTGCATTCAAGTCACTGCAGGGATATCTGGCCTTATATCGAGTCAGGGCATCGCGGTGTCCATTCCACTTGAGGCCGCAAACTCAGGGTCCCTCTCACATACCTAGAGCTGAGAGAAGCCTCCTCTTGAGGTGCTTGTGGTAAGGTGGTATTCCTCTGGAGTCGAAGCCAGGGACTAACCTCTCATCTCGAGTTGATTTTTGGTCCACGGAGCTCTTTCATGTTGCTACAGTGACCCCAGGATCCCTCTAGCCTTGAAACAGTGTTCTTGGGGTTTCTCTGGAGTGCCATCAAGGAAATCAAGGCTCCTTTCCTGTGTGATGTGCAACACGGAATTGCTCTGCATGCAGTGCAGGGGAATCGGGCCTCATTTTGCGGCGAGGGGGAAGTCTCATGGTTTTTCTCGAGTTGCGGCGGGGACCTGGGGTATATTCTCGAGTTACGACGGGGATGGCCCTTCCACCCACGTGTTTGTTCAACGACGTCGGGACTCCTGCCTAGTTGCGAGCGAAAACTCGGGATTCTCCTCGAGGCTTGGCAGGGCAATTGGGATGCCTCTCCAGCTGAGGCGGGAGACCAAGGGTCCCTTTCCACGTGCCACAGGAATCCTGGGACTCCTATCAAGTTTCACGAGGAGTCAGGCATCGTCTCCTTTGGAGGCACTGATCTCCGCGTACCTCTGGAGTTTTCAAAGGATGTGAGGCATCCGGTCGCGATGAGGTGGGGGACTAGGTCTTTCTCTGTGGTCTCCACAGGGGATTCAGACATCCTTTCGTCTTGGGAGATGCAAGACGAGCCTGCATTCAAGTCACTGCAGGGATATCCGGCCTTATTTTGAGTCAGGGCATCGCGGTGTCCATTCCACTTGAGGCCGCAAACTCAGGGTCCCTCTCACATACCTAGAGCTTAGAGAAGCCTCCTCTTGAGGTGCTTGTGGTAAGGTGGTATTCCTCTGGAGTCGAAGCCAGGGACTAACCTCACATCTCGAGTTGACTTTTGGTCCACGGAGCTCTTTCGTGTTGCTACAGTGACCTCAGAATCCATCTAGCCTTAAAACAGTGTTCTTGGGGTTTCTCTGGAGTGCCATCAAGGAAATCAAGTCTCCTTTCATGTGTGATGTACAACACGGAATTGCTCTGCACGCAGTGCACGGGAATCGGGCCTCATCTCGTGGCGAGGGGGAAGTCTCATGGTTTTCCTCGAGTTGTGGCGGGAAACTGGGGTATATTCTCGAGTTACGACGGGGATGGCCCTTCCACCCACGTGTTTGTTCAGCGACGTCAGGACTCCTGCCTAGTTGTGAGGGACAACTCGGGATTCTCCTCGAGGCTTGGCAGGGCAATTGGGACGCCTCTCCAGCTGAGGCGGTAGACCAAGGGTCCCTTTCCACGTGCCACAGGAATCCTGGGACTCCTATCAAGTTTCACGAGGAGTCAGGCATCGTCTCCTTTGGAGGCACTGATCTCCGCGTACCTCTGGAGTTTTTAAAGGATCTGAGGCCTCCGGTCGCGATGAGGTGGGGAACTAGGTCTTTCTCTGTGGTCTCCACAGGGGATTCCGACATCCTTTCGTCTTGGGAGATGCAAGACGAGCCTGCATTCAAGTCACTGCAGGGATATCCGGCCTTATTTCGAGTCAGGGCATCGCGGTGTCCATTCCACTTGAGTCCGCAAACTCAGAGTCCCTCTCACATACCTAGAGCTGAAAGAAGCCTCCTCTTGAGGTGCTTGTGGTAAGGTGGTATTCCTCTGGAGTCGAAGCCAGGGACTAACCTCTCATCTCGAGTTGATTTTTGGTCCACGGAGCTCTTTCGTGTGGCTACAGTGACCTCAGGATCCCTCTAGCCTTGAAACAGTGTTCTTGGGGTTTCTCTGGAGTGCCATCAAGGAAATCAAGTCTCCTTTCATTTGTGATGTGCAACACGGAATTGCTCTGCACGCAGTGCAGGGGAATCGGGCCTCATCTCGCGGCGAGGGGGAAGTCTCATGGTTTTTCTCGAGTTGCGGCGGGAACCTGGGGTATATTCTCGAGTTACGACGGGGATGGCCCTTCCACCCACGTGTTTGTTCAGCGACGTCAGGACTCCTGCCTAGTTGCGAGGGAAAACTCGGGATTCTCCTCGAGGCTTGGCAGGGCAATTGGGACGCCCGTCCAGCTGAGGCGGGAGACCAAAGGTCCCTTTCCAAGTGCCACAGGAATCCTGGGACTCCTATCAAGTTTCACGAGGAGTCAGGCATCGTCTCCTTTGGAGGCACTGATCTCCGCGTATCTCTGGAGTTTTCAAAGGATGTGAGGCCTCTGGTCGCGATGAGGTGGGGAACTAGGTCTTTCTCTGTGGTCTCCACAGGGGATTCAGACATCCTTTCGTCTTGGGAGATGCAAGACCAGCCTGCATTCAAGTCACTGCAGGGATATCCGGCCTTATTTCGAGTCAGGGCATCGCGGTGTCCATTCCACTTGAGGCCGCAAACTCAGGGTCCCTCTCACATACCTAGAGCTGAGAGAAGCCTCCTTTTGAGGTGCTTGTGGTAAGGTGGTATTCCTCTGGAGTCGAAACCAGGGACTAACCTCTCATCTCGAGTTGATTTTTGGTCCACGGAGCTCTTTCGTGTGGCTACAGTGACCTCAGGATCCCTCTAGCCTTGAAACAGTGTTCTTGGGGTTTCTCTGGAGTGCCATCAAGGTAATCAAGGCTCCTTTCATGTGTGATGTGCAACACGGAATTGCTCTGCACGCAGTGCAGGGGAATCGGGCCTCATCTCGCGGCGAGGGGGAAGTCTCATGGTTTTTCTCGAGTTGCGGCGGGAGCCTGGGGTATATTCTCGAGTTACGACGGGGATGGCCCTTCCACCCACGTGTTTGTTCAGCGACGTCAGGACTCCTGCCTAGTTGCGAGGGACAACTCGGGATTCTCCACGAGGCTTGGCAGGGCAATTGGGACGCCTCTCCAGCTGAGGCGTGAGACCAAGGGTCCCTTTCCACATGCCACAGGAATCCTGGGACTCCTATCAAGTTTCACGAGAAGTCAGGCATCGTCTCCTTTGGAGGCACTGATCTCCGCGTACCTCTGGAGTTTTCAAAGGATGTGAGGCCTCCGGTCGCGATGAGGTGGGGAACTAGGTCTTTCTCTGTGGTCTCCACAGGGGATTCAAACATCCTTTCGTCTTGGGAGATGCAAGACCAGCCTGCATTCAAGTCACTGGAGGGATATCCGGCCTTATTTCGAGTCAGGGCATCGCGGTGTCCATTCCACTTGAGGCCGAAAACTCAGGGTCCCTCTCACATACCTAGAGCTGAGAGAAGCCTCCTCTTGAGGTGCTTGTGGTAAGGTGGTATTCCTCTGGAGTCGAAGCCAGGGACTAACCTCACATCTCGTGTTGATTTTTGGTCCACGGAGCTCTTTCTTGTTGCTACAGTGACCTCAGGATCCCTCTAGCCTTGAAACAGTGTTCTTGGGTTTTCTCTGGAGTGCCATCAAGGAAATCAAGGCTCCTTTCATGTGTGATGTGCAACACGGAATTGCTCTGCACGCAGTGCAGGGGAATCGGGCCTCCTCTCGCGGCGAGGGGGAAGTCTCATGGTTTTTCTCGAGTTGCGGCGGGAACCTGGGGTATATTCTCGACTTACGACGGGGATGGCCCTTCCACACACGTGTTTGTTCAGCGACGTCAGGACTCCTGCCTAGTTGCGAGGGACAACTCGGGATTCTCCTCGAGGCTTGGCAGGGAAATTGGGACACCTCTCCAGCTGAGGCGGGAGACCAAGGGTCCCTTTCCACGTGCCACAGGAATCCTGGGACTCCTATCAAGTTTCACGAGGAGTCAGGCATCGTCTCCTTTGGAGGCACTGATCTCCGCGTACCTCTGGAGTTTTCAAAGGATATGAGGCCTCCGGTCGTGATGAGGTGGGGAACTAGGTCTTTCTCTGTGGTCTCCACAGGGGATTCAGACATCCTTTCGTCTTGGGAGATGCAAGACGAGCCTGCATTCAAGTCACTGCAGGGATATCCGGCCTTATTTCGAGTCAGGGCATCGCGGTGTCCATTCCACTTGAGGCCGCAAACTCAGGGTCCCTCTCACATACCTAGAGCTGAGAGAAGCCTCCTTTTGAGGTGCTTGTGGTAAGGTGGTATTCCTCTGGAGTCGAAGCCAGGGACTAACCTCTCATCTCGAGTTGATTTTTGGTCCACGGAGCTCGTTCGTGTTGCTACAGTGACCTCAGGATCCCTCTAGCCTTGAAACAGTGTTCTTGGGGTTTCTCTGGAGTGCCATCAAGGAAATCAAGGCTCCTTTCATGTGTGATGTGCAACACGGAATTGCTCTGCACGCAGTGCAGGGGAATCGGGCCTCATCTCGTGGCGAGGGGGAAGTCTCATGGTTTTTCTCGAGTTGCGGCGGGAGCCTGGGGTATATTCTCGAGTTACGACGGGGATGGCCCTTCCACCCACGTGTTTGTTCAGCGACGTCAGGACTCCTGCCTAGTTGCGAGGGACAACTCGGGATTCTCCACGAGGCTTGGCAGGGCAATTGGGACGCCTGTCCAGCTGAGGCGGGAGACCAAGTGTCCCTTTCCACGTGCCACAGGAATCCTGGGACTCCTATCAAGTTTCACGAGGAGTCAGGCATCGTCTCCTTTGGAGGCACTGATCTCCGCGTACCTCTGGAGTTTTCAAAGGATGTGAGGCCTCCGGTCGCGATGAGGTGGGGAACTAGGTCTTTCTCTGTGGTCTCCACAGGGGATTCAGACATCCTTTCGTCTTGGGAGATGCAAGACGAGCCTGCATTCAAGTCACTGCAGGGATATCCGGCCTTATTTCGAGTCAGGTCAACGCGGTGTCCTTTCCACTTGAGGCCGCAAACTCAGGGTCCCTCTCACATACCTAGAGCTGAGAGAACCCTCCTCTTGAGGTGCTTGTGGTAAGGTGGTATTCCTCTGGAGTCGAAGCCAGGGACTAACCTCTCATCTCGAGTTGATTTTTGGTCCACGGAGCTCTTTCGTGTTGCTACAGTGACCTCAGGATCCCTCTAGCCTTGAAACAGTGTTCTTGGGGTTTCTCTGGAGTGCCATCAAGGAAATCAAGGCTCCTTTCATGTGTGATGTGCAACACGGAATTGCTCTGCACGCAGTGCAGGGGAATCGGGCCTCATCTCGCGGCGAGGGGGAAGTCTCATCGTTTTCCTCGAGTTGCGGCGGGAACCTGGGGTATATTCTCGACTTATGACGGGGATGGCCCTTCCACCCACGTGTTTGTTCAGCGACGTCAGGACTCCTGCCTAGTTGCGAGGGACAACTCGGGATTCTCCTCGAGGCTTGGCAGGGCAATTGGGACGCCTCTCCAGCTAAGGCGGGAGACCAAGGGTCCCTTTCCACGTGCCACAGGAATCCTGGGACTCCTATCAAGTTTCACGAGGAGTCAGGCATCGTCTCCTTTGGAGGCACTGATCTCCGCGTACCTCTGGAGTTTTCAAGGATGTGAGGCCTCCGGTCACGATGATGTGGGGAAGTAGGTCTTTCTCTGTGGTCTCCACAGGGGATTCAGACATCCTTCCATCTTGAGAGATGCAAGACGAGCCTGCATTCAAGTCACTGCAGGGATATCTGGCCTTATATCGAGTCAGGGCATCGCGGTGTCCATTCCACTTGAGGCCGCAAACTCAGGGTCCCTCTCACATACCTAGAGCTGAGAGAAGCCTCCTCTTGAGGTGCTTGTGGTAAGGTGGTATTCCTCTGGAGTCGAAGCCAGGGACTAACCTCTCATCTCGAGTTGATTTTTGGTCCACGGAGCTCTTTCATGTTGCTACAGTGACCCCAGGATCCCTCTAGCCTTGAAACAGTGTTCTTGGGGTTTCTCTGGAGTGCCATCAAGGAAATCAAGGCTCCTTTCCTGTGTGATGTGCAACACGGAATTGCTCTGCATGCAGTGCAGGGGAATCGGGCCTCATTTTGCGGCGAGGGGGAAGTCTCATGGTTTTTCTCGAGTTGCGGCGGGGACCTGGGGTATATTCTCGAGTTACGACGGGGATGGCCCTTCCACCCACGTGTTTGTTCAACGACGTCGGGACTCCTGCCTAGTTGCGAGCGAAAACTCGGGATTCTCCTCGAGGCTTGGCAGGGCAATTGGGATGCCTCTCCAGCTGAGGCGGGAGACCAAGGGTCCCTTTCCACGTGCCACAGGAATCCTGGGACTCCTATCAAGTTTCACGAGGAGTCAGGCATCGTCTCCTTTGGAGGCACTGATCTCCGCGTACCTCTGGAGTTTTCAAAGGATGTGAGGCATCCGGTCGCGATGAGGTGGGGGACTAGGTCTTTCTCTGTGGTCTCCACAGGGGATTCAGACATCCTTTCGTCTTGGGAGATGCAAGACGAGCCTGCATTCAAGTCACTGCAGGGATATCCGGCCTTATTTTGAGTCAGGGCATCGCGGTGTCCATTCCACTTGAGGCCGCAAACTCAGGGTCCCTCTCACATACCTAGAGCTTAGAGAAGCCTCCTCTTGAGGTGCTTGTGGTAAGGTGGTATTCCTCTGGAGTCGAAGCCAGGGACTAACCTCACATCTCGAGTTGACTTTTGGTCCACGGAGCTCTTTCGTGTTGCTACAGTGACCTCAGAATCCATCTAGCCTTAAAACAGTGTTCTTGGGGTTTCTCTGGAGTGCCATCAAGGAAATCAAGTCTCCTTTCATGTGTGATGTACAACACGGAATTGCTCTGCACGCAGTGCACGGGAATCGGGCCTCATCTCGTGGCGAGGGGGAAGTCTCATGGTTTTCCTCGAGTTGTGGCGGGAAACTGGGGTATATTCTCGAGTTACGACGGGGATGGCCCTTCCACCCACGTGTTTGTTCAGCGACGTCAGGACTCCTGCCTAGTTGTGAGGGACAACTCGGGATTCTCCTCGAGGCTTGGCAGGGCAATTGGGACGCCTCTCCAGCTGAGGCGGTAGACCAAGGGTCCCTTTCCACGTGCCACAGGAATCCTGGGACTCCTATCAAGTTTCACGAGGAGTCAGGCATCGTCTCCTTTGGAGGCACTGATCTCCGCGTACCTCTGGAGTTTTTAAAGGATCTGAGGCCTCCGGTCGCGATGAGGTGGGGAACTAGGTCTTTCTCTGTGGTCTCCACAGGGGATTCCGACATCCTTTCGTCTTGGGAGATGCAAGACGAGCCTGCATTCAAGTCACTGCAGGGATATCCGGCCTTATTTCGAGTCAGGGCATCGCGGTGTCCATTCCACTTGAGTCCGCAAACTCAGAGTCCCTCTCACATACCTAGAGCTGAAAGAAGCCTCCTCTTGAGGTGCTTGTGGTAAGGTGGTATTCCTCTGGAGTCGAAGCCAGGGACTAACCTCTCATCTCGAGTTGATTTTTGGTCCACGGAGCTCTTTCGTGTGGCTACAGTAACCTCAGGATCCCTCTAGCCTTGAAACAGTGTTCTTGGGGTTTCTCTGGAGTGCCATCAAGGAAATCAAGTCTCCTTTCATTTGTGATGTGCAACACGGAATTGCTCTGCACGCAGTGCAGGGGAATCGGGCCTCATCTCGCGGCGAGGGGGAAGTCTCATGGTTTTTCTCGAGTTGCGGCGGGAACCTGGGGTATATTCTCGAGTTACGACGGGGATGGCCCTTCCACCCACGTGTTTGTTCAGCGACGTCAGGACTCCTGCCTAGTTGCGAGGGAAAACTCGGGATTCTCCTCGAGGCTTGGCAGGGCAATTGGGACGCCCGTCCAGCTGAGGCGGGAGACCAAAGGTCCCTTTCCAAGTGCCACAGGAATCCTGGGACTCCTATCAAGTTTCACGAGGAGTCAGGCATCGTCTCCTTTGGAGGCACTGATCTCCGCGTATCTCTGGAGTTTTCAAAGGATGTGAGGCCTCTGGTCGCGATGAGGTGGGGAACTAGGTCTTTCTCTGTGGTCTCCACAGGGGATTCAGACATCCTTTCGTCTTGGGAGATGCAAGACCAGCCTGCATTCAAGTCACTGCAGGGATATCCGGCCTTATTTCGAGTCAGGGCATCGCGGTGTCCATTCCACTTGAGGCCGCAAACTCAGGGTCCCTCTCACATACCTAGAGCTGAGAGAAGCCTCCTTTTGAGGTGCTTGTGGTAAGGTGGTATTCCTCTGGAGTCGAAACCAGGGACTAACCTCTCATCTCGAGTTGATTTTTGGTCCACGGAGCTCTTTCGTGTGGCTACAGTGACCTCAGGATCCCTCTAGCCTTGAAACAGTGTTCTTGGGGTTTCTCTGGAGTGCCATCAAGGTAATCAAGGCTCCTTTCATGTGTGATGTGCAACACGGAATTGCTCTGCACGCAGTGCAGGGGAATCGGGCCTCATCTCGCGGCGAGGGGGAAGTCTCATGGTTTTTCTCGAGTTGCGGCGGGAGCCTGGGGTATATTCTCGAGTTACGACGGGGATGGCCCTTCCACCCACGTGTTTGTTCAGCGACGTCAGGACTCCTGCCTAGTTGCGAGGGACAACTCGGGATTCTCCTCGAGGCTTGGCAGGGAAATTGGGACACCTCTCCAGCTGAGGCGGGAGACCAAGGGTCCCTTTCCACGTGCCACAGGAATCCTGGGACTCCTATCAAGTTTCACGAGGAGTCAGGCATCGTCTCCTTTGGAGGCACTGATCTCCGCGTACCTCTGGAGTTTTCAAAGGATATGAGGCCTCCGGTCGTGATGAGGTGGGGAACTAGGTCTTTCTCTGTGGTCTCCACAGGGGATTCAGACATCCTTTCGTCTTGGGAGATGCAAGACGAGCCTGCATTCAAGTCACTGCAGGGATATCCGGCCTTATTTCGAGTCAGGGCATCGCGGTGTCCATTCCACTTGAGGCCGCAAACTCAGGGTCCCTCTCACATACCTAGAGCTGAGAGAAGCCTCCTTTTGAGGTGCTTGTGGTAAGGTGGTATTCCTCTGGAGTCGAAGCCAGGGACTAACCTCTCATCTCGAGTTGATTTTTGGTCCACGGAGCTCGTTCGTGTTGCTACAGTGACCTCAGGATCCCTCTAGCCTTGAAACAGTGTTCTTGGGGTTTCTCTGGAGTGCCATCAAGGAAATCAAGGCTCCTTTCATGTGTGATGTGCAACACGGAATTGCTCTGCACGCAGTGCAGGGGAATCGGGCCTCATCTCGTGGCGAGGGGGAAGTCTCATGGTTTTTCTCGAGTTGCGGCGGGAGCCTGGGGTATATTCTCGAGTTACGACGGGGATGGCCCTTCCACCCACGTGTTTGTTCAGCGACGTCAGGACTCCTGCCTAGTTGCGAGGGACAACTCGGGATTCTCCACGAGGCTTGGCAGGGCAATTGGGACGCCTCTCCAGCTGAGGCGGGAGACCAAGGGTCCCTTTCCACGTGCCACAGGAATCCTGGGACTCCTATCAAGTTTCACGAGGAGTCAGGCATCGTCTCCTTTGGAGGCACTGATCTCCGCGTACCTCTGGAGTTTTCAAAGGATGTGAGGCCTCCGGTCGCGATGAGGTGGGGAACTAGGTCTTTCTCTGTGGTCTCCACAGGGGATTCAGACATCCTTTCGTCTTGGGAGATGCAAGACCAGCCTGCATTCAAGTCACTGCAGGGATATCCGGCCTTATTTCGAGTCAGGGCATCGCGGTGTCCATTCCACTTGAGGCCGCAAACTCAGGGTCCCTCTCACATACCTAGAGCTGAGAGAAGCCTCCTTTTGAGGTGCTTGTGGTAAGGTGGTATTCCTCTGGAGTCGAAGCCAGGGACTAACCTCTCATCTCGAGTTGATTTTTGGTCCACGGAGCTCTTTCGTGTTGCTACAGTGACCTCAGGATCCCTCTAGCCTTGAAACAGTGTTCTTGGGGTTTCTCTGGAGTGCCATCAAGGAAATCAAGGCTCCTTTCATGTGTGATGTGCAACACGGAATTGCTCTGCACGCAGTGCAGGGGAATCGGGCCTCATCTCGTGGCGAGGGGGAAGTCTCATGGTTTTTCTCGAGTTGCGGCGGGAGCCTGGGGTATATTCTCGAGTTACGACGGGGATGGCCCTTCCACCCACGTGTTTGTTCAGCGACGTCAGGACTCCTGCCTAGTTGCGAGGGACAACTCGGGATTCTCCACGAGGCTTGGCAGGGCAATTGGGACGCCTCTCCAGCTGAGGCGGGAGACCAAGGGTCCCTTTCCACGTGCCACAGGAATCCTGGGACTCCTATCAAGTTTCACGAGGAGTCAGGCATCGTCTCCTTTGGAGGCACTGATCTCCGCGTACCTCTGGAGTTTTCAAAGGATGTGAGGCCTCCGGTCGCGATGAGGTGGGGAACTAGGTCTTTCTCTGTGGTCTCCACAGGGGATTCAGACATCCTTTCGTCTTGGGAGATGCAAGACCAGCCTGCATTCAAGTCACTGCAGGGATATCCGGCCTTATTTCGAGTCAGGGCATCGCGGTGTCCATTCCACTTGAGGCCGCAAACTCAGGGTCCCTCTCACATACCTAGAGCTGAGAGAAGCCTCCTTTTGAGGTGCTTGTGGTAAGGTGGTATTCCTCTGGAGTCGAAGCCAGGGACTAACCTCTCATCTCGATTTGATTTTTGGTCCACGGAGCTCTTTCGTGTGGCTACATTGACCTCAGGATCCCTCTAGCCTTGAAACAGTGTTCTTGGGTTTCTCTGGAGTGCCATCAAGGAAATCAAGGCTCCTTTCATGTGTGATGTGCAACACGGAATTGCTCTGCACGCAGTGCAGGGGAATCGGGCCTCATCTCGCGGCGAGGGGGAAGTCTCATGGTTTTTCTCGAGTTGCGGCGGGAGCCTGGGGTATATTCTCGAGTTACAACGGGGATGGCCCTTCCACCCACGTGTTTGTTCAGCGACGTCAGGACTCCTGCCTAGTTGCGAGGGAAAACTCGGGATTCTCCTCGAGGCTTGGCAGGTCAATTGGGACGCCTCTCCAGCTGAGGCGGGAGACCAAGGGTCCCTTTCCACGTGCCACAGGAATCCTGGGACTCCTATCAAGTTTCACGAGGAGTCAGGCATCGTCTCCTTTGGAGGCACTGATCTCCGCGTACTTCTGGAGTTTTCAAAGGATGTGAGGCCTCCGGTCGCGATGAGGTGGGGAACTAGGTCTTTCTCTGTGGTCTCGACAGGGTATTCAGACATCCTTTCGTCTTGGGAGATGCAAGACGAGCCTGCATTCAAGTCACTGCAGGGATATCTGGCCTTATTTCAAGTCAGGGCATCGCGGTGTCCATTCCACTTGAGGCCGCAAACTCAGGGTCCCTCTCACATACCTAGAGCTGAGAGAAGCCTCCTCTTGAGGTGCTTGTGGTAAGGTGGTATTCCTCTGGAGTCGAAGCCAGGGACTAACCTCTCATCTCGAGTTGATTTTGGTCCACGGAGCTCTTTCGTGTTGCTACAGTGACCTCAGGATCCCTCTAGCCTTGAAACAGTGTTCTTGGGGTTTCTCTGGAGTGCCATCAAGGAAATCAAGGCTCCTTTCATGTGTGATGTGCAACACGGAATTGCTCTGCACGCAGTGCAGGGGAATCGGGCCTCATCTCGTGGCGAGGGGGAAGTCTCATGGTTTTTCTCGAGTTGCGGCGGGAGCCTGGGGTATATTCTCGAGTTACGACGGGGATGGCCCTTCCACCCACGTGTTTGTTCAGCGACGTCAGGACTCCTGCCTAGTTGCGAGGGACAACTCGGGATTCTCCACGAGGCTTGGCAGGGCAATTGGGACGCCTCTCCAGCTGAGGCGGGAGACCAAGGGTCCCTTTCCACGTGCCACAGGAATCCTGGGACTCCTATCAAGTTTCACGAGGAGTCAGGCATCGTCTCCTTTGGAGGCACTGATCTCCGCGTACCTCTGGAGTTTTCAAAGATGTGAGGCCTCCGGTCGCGATGAGGTGGGGAACTAGGTCTTTCTCTGTGGTCTCCACAGGGGATTCAGACATCCTTTCGTCTTGGGAGATGCAAGACCAGCCTGCATTCAAGTCACTGCAGGGATATCCGGCCTTATTTCGAGTCAGGGCATCGCGGTGTCCATTCCACTTGAGGCCGCAAACTCAGGGTCCCTCTCACATACCTAGAGCTGAGAGAAGCCTCCTTTTGAGGTGCTTGTGGTAAGGTGGTATTCCTCTGGAGTCGAAGCCAGGGACTAACCTCTCATCTCGATTTGATTTTTGGTCCACGGAGCTCTTTCGTGTGGCTACATTGACCTCAGGATCCCTCTAGCCTTGAAACAGTGTTCTTGGGGTTTCTCTGGAGTGCCATCAAGGAAATCAAGGCTCCTTTCATGTGTGATGTGCAACACGGAATTGCTCTGCACGCAGTGCAGGGGAATCGGGCCTCATCTCGCGGCGAGGGGGAAGTCTCATGGTTTTTCTCGAGTTGCGGCGGGAGCCTGGGGTATATTCTCGAGTTTCAACGGGGATGGCCCTTCCACCCACGTGTTTGTTCAGCGACGTCAGGACTCCTGCCTAGTTGCGAGGGAAAACTCGGGATTCTCCTCGAGGCTTGGCAGGTCAATTGGGACGCCTCTCCAGCTGAGGCGGGAGACCAAGGGTCCCTTTCCACGTGCCACAGGAATCCTGGGACTCCTATCAAGTTTCACGAGGAGTCAGGCATCGTCTCCTTTGGAGGCACTGATCTCCGCGTACCTCTGGAGTTTTCAAAGGATGTGAGGCCTCCGGTCGCGATGAGGTGGGGAACTAGGTCTTTCTCTGTGGTCTCGACAGGGTATTCAGACATCCTTTCGTCTTGGGAGATGCAAGACGAGCCTGCATTCAAGTCACTGCAGGGATATCTGGCCTTATTTCAAGTCAGGGCATCGCGGTGTCCATTCCACTTGAGGCCGCAAACTCAGGGTCCCTCTCACATACCTAGAGCTGAGAGAAGCCTCCTCTTGAGGTGCTTGTGGTAAGGTGGTATTCCTCTGGAGTCGAAGCCAGGGACTAACCTCTCATCTCGAGTTGATTTTGGTCCACGGAGCTCTTTCGTGTTGCTACAGTGACCTCAGGATCCCTCTAGCCTTGAAACAGTGTTCTTGGGGTTTCTCTGGAGTGCCATCAAGGAAATCAAGTCTCCTTTCATGTGTGATGTGCAACACGGAATTGCTCTGCACGCAGTGCAGGGGAATCGGGCCTCATCTCGCGGCGAGGGGGAAGTCTCATGGTTTTTCTCGAGTTGCGGCGGGAACCTGGGGTATATTCTCGACTTACGACGGGGATGGCCCTTCCACACACGTGTTTGTTCAGCGACGTCAGGACTCCTGCCTAGTTGCGAGGGACAACTCGGGATTCTCCTCGAGGCTTGGCAGGGCAATTGGGACACCTCTCCAGCTGAGGCGGGAGACCAAGGGTCCCTTTCCACGTGCCACAGGAATCCTGGGACTCCTATCAAGTTTCACG
The DNA here is from genome assembly GCF_910594005.1 of Cervus elaphus. NCBI lineage: Eukaryota > Metazoa > Chordata > Mammalia > Artiodactyla > Cervidae > Cervus > Cervus elaphus. The sequence goes on along the minus strand of NW_025316730.1, from coordinate 14,588 downwards.
AGGAGTCAGGCATCGTCTCCTTTGGAGGCACTGATCTCCGCGTACCTCTGGAGTTTTCAAAGGATGTGAGGCCTCCGGTCGCGATGAGGTGGGGAACTAGGTCTTTCTCTGTGGTCTCCACAGGGGATTCAGACATCCTTTCGTCTTGGGAGATGCAAGACCTGCCTGCATTCAAGTCACTGCAGGGATATCCGGCCTTATTTCGAGTCAGGGCATCGCGGTGTCCATTCCACTTGAGGCCGCAAACTCAGGGTCCCTCTCACATACCTAGAGCTGAGAGAAGCCTCCTCTTGAGGTGCTTGTGGTAAGGTGGTATTCCTCTGGATTCGAGCCAGGGACTAACCTCTCATCTCGAGTTGATTTTTGGTCCACGGAGATCTTTCGTGTTGCTACAGTGACCTCAGGATCCCTCTAGCCTTGAAACAGTGTTCTTGGGGTTTCTGTGGAGTGCCATCAAGGAAATCAAGGCTCCTTTCATGTGTGATGTGCAACACGGAATTGCTCTGCACACAGTGCAGGGGAATCGGGCCTCATCTCGCGGCGAGGGGTAAGTCTCATGGTTTTTCTCGAGTTGCGGCGGGAACCTGGGGTATATTCTCGAGTTACGACGGGGATGGCCCTTCCACACACGTGTTTGTTCAGCGACGTCAGGATTCCTGCCTAGTTGCGAGGGACAATTCGGGATTCTCCTCGAGGCCTGGCAGGGCAATTGGGACGCCTCTCCAGCTAACCGGGAGACCAAGGGTCCCTTTCCACGTGCCACAGGAATCCTGGGACTCCTATCAAGTTTCACGAGGAGTCAGGCATCGTCTCCTTTGGAGGCACTGACCTCCGCGTACCTCTGGAGTTTTCAAAGGATGTGAGGCCTCCGGTCACGATGATGTGGGGAAGTAGGTCTTTCTCTGTGGTCTCCACAGGGGATTCAGACATCCTTTCATCTTGAGAGATGCAAGACGAGCCTGCATTCAAGTCACTGCAGGGATATCTGGCCTTATATCGAGTCAGGGCATCGCGGTGTCCATTCCACTTGAGGCCGCAAACTCAGGGTCCCTCTCACATACCTAGAGCTGAGAGAAGCCTCCTCTTGAGGTGCTTGTGGTAAGGTGGTATTCCTCTGGAGTCGAAGCCAGGGACTAACCTCTCATCTCGAGTTGATTTTTGGTCCATGGAGCTCTTTCATGTTGCTACAGGGACCCCAGGATCCCTCTAGCCTTGAAACAGTGTTCTTGGGGTTTCTCTGGAGTGCCATCAAGGAAATCAAGGCTCCTTTCATGTGTGATGTGCAACACGGAATTGCTCTGCATGCAGTGCAGGGGAATCGGGCCTCATCTCGCGGTGAGGGGGAAGTCTCATGGTTTTTCTCGAGTTGCGGCGGGAACCTGGGGTATATTCTCGAGTTACGACGGGGATGGACCTTCCACCCACGTGTTTGTTCAGCGACGTCAGGACTCCTGCCTAGTTGCGAGGGACAACTCGGGATTCTCCTCGAGGCTTGGCAGGGCAATTGGGACGCCTCTCCAGCTGAGGCGGGAGACCAAGGGTCCCTTTCCACGTGCCACAGGAATCCTGGGACTCCTATGAAGTTTCACGAGGAGTCAGGCATCGTCTCCTTTGGAGGCACTGATCTCCGCGTACCTCTGGAGTTTTCAAAGGATGTGAGGCCTCCGGTCGCGATGAGGTGGGGAACTAGGTCTTTCTCTGTGGTCTCCACAGCGGATTCAGACATCCTTTCGTCTTGGGAGATGCAAGACGAGCCTGCATTCAAGTCACTGCAGGGATATCCGGCCTTATATCGAGTCAGGGCATCGCGGTGTCCATTCCACTTGAGGCCGCAAACTCAGGGTCCCTCTCACATACCTAGAGCTGAGAGAAGCCTCCTCTTGAGGTGCTTGTGGTAAGGTGGTATTCCTCTGGAGTCGAAGTCAGGGACTAACCTCACATCTCGAGTTGATTTTTGGTCCACGGAGCTCTTTCGTGTTGCTACAGTGATCTCAGGATCCCTCTAGCCTTGCAACAGTGTTCTTGGGGTTTCTCTTGAGTGCCATCAAGGAAATCAAGGCTCCTTTCATGTGTGATGTGCAACACGGAATTGCTCTGCACGCAGTGCAGGGGAATCGGGCCTCATCTCGCGGCGAGGGGGAAGTCTCATGGTTTTTCTCGAGTTGCGGCGGGAACCTGGGGTATATTCTCGACTTACGACGGGGATGGCCCTTCCACACACGTGTTTGTTCAGCGACGTCAGGACTCCTGCCTAGTTGCGAGGGACAACTCGGGATTCTCCTCGAGGCTTGGCAGGGCAATTGGGACACCTCTCCAGCTGAGGCGGGAGACCAAGGGTCCCTTTCCACGTGCCACAGGAATCCTGGGACTCCTATCAAGTTTCACGAGGAGTCAGGCATCGTCTCCTTTGGAGGCACTGATCTCCGCGTACCTCTGGAGTTTTCAAAGCATATGAGGCCTCCGGTCGCGATGAGGTGGGGAACTAGGTCTTTCTCTGTGGTCTCCACAGGGGATTCAGACATCCTTTCGTCTTGGGAGATGCAAGACGAGCCTGCATTCAAGTCACTGCAGGGATATCCGGCCTTATTTCGAGTCAGGGCATCGCGGTGCCCATTCCACTTGAGGCCGCAAACTCAGGGTCCCTCTCACATACCTAGAGCTGAGAGAAGCCTCCTTTTGAGGTGCTTGTGGTAAGGTGGTATTCCTCTGGAGTCGAAGCCAGGGACTAACCTCTCATCTCGAGTTGATTTTTGGTCCACGGAGATCTTTCGTGTTGCTACAGTGACCTCAGGATCCCTCTAGCCTTGATACAGTGTTCTTGGGGTTTCTCTGGAGTGCCATCAAGGAAATCAAGGCTCCTTTCATGTGTGATGTGCAACACGGAATTGCTCTGCACGCAGTGCAGGGGAATCGGGCCTCATCTCGTGGCGAGGGGGAAGTCTCATGGTTTTTCTCGAGTTGCAGCGGGAGCCTGGGGTATATTCTCGAGTTACAACGGGGATGGCCCTTCCACACACGTGTTTGTTCAGCGACGTCAGGACTCCTGCCTAGTTGCGAGGGACAACTCGGGATTCTCCTCGAGGCGTGGCAGGGCAATTGGGACGCCTCTCCAGCTGAGGCGGGAGACCAAGGGTCCCTTTCCACGTGCCACAGGAATCCTGGGACTCCTATCAAGTTTCACGAGGAGTCAGGCATCGTCTCCTTTGGAGGCACTGATCTCCGCGTACCTCTGGAGTTTTCAAAGGATGTGAGGCCTCCGGTCGCGATGAGGTGGGGAACTAGGTCTTTCTCTGTGGTCTCCACAGGGGATTCAGACATCCTTTCGTCTTGGGAGATGCAAGACCAGCCTGCATTCAAGTCACTGCAGGGATATCCGGCCTTATTTCGAGTCAGGGCATCGCGGTGTCCATTCCACTTGAGGCCGCAAACTCAGGGTCCCTCTCACATACCTAGAGCTGAGAGAAGCCTCCTTTTGAGGTGCTTGTGGTAAGGTGGTATTCCTCTGGAGTCGAAGCCAGGGACTAACCTCTCATCTCGAGTTGATTTTTGGTCCACGGAGCTCTTTCGTGTGGCTACATTGACCTCAGGATCCCTCTAGCCTTGAAACAGTGTTCTTGGGGTTTCTCTGGAGTGCCATCAAGGAAATCAAGGCTCCTTTCATGTGTGATGTGCAACACGGAATTGCTCTGCACGCAGTGCAGGGGAATCGGGCCTCATCTCGCGGCGAGGGGGAAGTCTCATGGTTTTTCTCGAGTTGCGGCGGGAACCTGGGGTATATTCTCGAGTTACAACGGGGATGGCCCTTCCACCTGCGTGTTTGTTCAGCGACGTCAGGACTCCTGCCTAGTTGCGAGGGACAACTCGGGATTCTCCTCGAGGCTTGGCAGGTCAATTGGGACGCCTCTCCAGCTGAGGCGGGAGACCAAGGGTCCCTTTCCACGTGCCACAGGAATCCTGGGACTCCTATCAAGTTTCACGAGGAGTCAGGCATCGTCTCCTTTGGAGGCACTGATCTCCGCGTACCTCTGGAGTTTTCAAAGGATGTGAGGCCTCCGGTCGCGATGAGGTGGGGAACTAGGTCTTTCTCTGTGGTCTCCACAGGGGATTCAGACATGCTTTCGTCTTGGGAGATGCAAGACGAGCCTGCATTCAAGTCACTGCAGGGATATCCGGCCTTATTTCGAGTCAGGGCATCGCGGTGTCCATTCCACTTGAGGCCGCAAACTCAGGGTCCCTCTCACATACCTAGAGCTGAGAGAAGCCTCCTCTTGAGGTGCTTGTGGTAAGGTGGTATTCCTCTGGAGTCGAAGTCAGGGACTAACCTCACATCTCGAGTTGATTTTTGGTCCACGGAGCTCTTTCGTGTTGCTACAGTGATCTCAGGATCCCTCTAGCCTTGCAACAGAGTTCTTGGGGTTTCTCTTGAGTGCCATCAAGGAAATCAAGGCTCCTTTCATGTGTGATGTGCAACACGGAATTGCTCTGCACGCACTACAGGGGAATCGGGCCTCATCTCGCTGCGAGGGGGAAGTCTCATGGTTTTCCTCGAGTTGTGGCGGGAACCTGGGGTATAGTCTCGAGTTACGACGGGGATGGCCCTTCCACCCACGTGTTTGTTCAGCGACGTCAGGACTCCTGCCTAGTTGCGAGGGACAACTCGGGATTCTCCTCGAGGCTTGGCAGGGCAATTGGGACGCCTGTCCAGCTGAGGCGGGACACCAAGGGTCCCTTTCCACGTGCCACAGGAATCCTGGGACTCCTATCAAGTTTCACGAGGAGTCAGGCATCGTCTCCTTTGGAGGCACTGATCTCCGCGTACCTCTGGAGTTTTCAAAGGATGTGAGGCCTCCGGTCGCGATGAGGTGGGGTACTAGGTCTTTCTCTGTGGTCTCCACAGCGGATTCAGACATGCTTTCGTCTTGAGAGATGCAAGACGAGCCTGCATTCAAGTCACTGCAGGGATATCCGGCCTTATATCGAGTCAGGGCATCGCGGTGTCATTTCCACTTGAGGCCGCAAACTCGGGGTCCCTCTCACATACCTAGAGCTGAGAGAAGCCTCCTCTTGAGGTGCTTGTGGTAAGGTGGTATTCCTCTGGAGTCGAAGCCAGGGACTAACCTCTCATCTCGAGTTGATTTTTGGTCCATGGAGCTCTTTCGTGTGGCTACAGTGACCTCAGGATCCCTCTGGCCTTGAAACAGTGTTCTTGGGGTTTCTCTGGAGTGCCATCAAGGAAATCAAGGCTCCTTTCATGTGTGATGTGCAACACGGAATTTCTCTGCACGCAGTGCAGGGGAATCGAGCCTCATCTCGCGGCGAGGGGGAAGTCTCATGGTTTTTCTCGAGTTGCGGCGGGAACCTGGGGTATATTCTCGAGTTACGACGGGGATGGCCCTTCCACCCACGTGTTTGTTCAGCGACGTCAGGACTCCTGCCTAGTTGCGAGGGACAACTCGGGATTCTCCTCGAGGCTTGGCAGGGCAATTGGGACGCCTCTCCAGCTGAGGCGGGAGACCAAGGGTCCCTTTCCACGTGCCACAGGAATCCTGGGACTCCTATCAAGTTTCACGAGGAGTCAGGCTTCGTCTCCTTTGGAGGCACTGACCTCCGCGTACCTCTGGAGTTTTCAAAGGATGTGAGGCCTCCAGTCGCGATGAGGTGGGGAACTAGGTCTTTCTCTGTGGTCTCCACAGGGGATTCAGACATCCTTTCGTCTTGGGAGATGCAAGACGAGCCTGCATTCAAGTCACTGCAGGGATATCCGGCCTTATTTCGAGTCAGGGCATCGCGGTGTCCATTCCACTTGAGGCCGCAAACTCAGGGTCCCTCTCACATACCTAGAGCTGAGAGAAGCCTCCTCTTGAGGTGCTTGTGGTAAGGTGGTATTCCTCTGGAGTCGAAGCCAGGGACTAACCTCTCATCTCGAGTTGATTTTTGGTCCACGGAGCTCTTTCGTGTTGCTACAGTGACCTCAGGATCCCTCTAGCCTTGAAACAGTGTTCTTGGGTATTCTCTGGAGTGCCATCAAGGAAATCAAGCCTCCTTTCATGTGTGATGTGCAACACGGAATTGCTCTGCACGCAGTGCAGGGGAATCGGGCCTCATCTCGCGGCGAGGGGGAAGTCTCATGGTTTTTCTCGAGTTGCGGCGGGAACGTGGGGTATATTCTCGACTTACGACGGGGATGGCCCTTCCACCCACGTGTTTGTTCAGCGACGTCAGGACTCCTGCCTAGTTGCGAGGGACAACTCGGGATTCTCCTCGAGGCTTGGCAGGGCAATTGGGACGCCTGTCCAGCTGAGGCGGGACACCAAGGGTCCCTTTCCACGTGCCACAGGAATCCTGGGACTCCTATCAAGTTTCACGAGGAGTCAGGCATCGTCTCCTTTGGAGGCACTGATCTCCGCGTACCTCTGGAGTTTTCAAAGGATGTGAGGCCTCCGGTCGCGATGAGGTGGGGAACTAGGTCTTTCTCTGTGGTCTCCACAGCGGATTCAGACATCCTTTCGTCTTGAGAGATGCAAGACGAGCCTGCATTCAAGTCACTGCAGGGATATCCGGCCTTATATCGAGTCAGGGCATCGCGGTGTCATTTCCATTTGAGGCCGCAAACTCGGGGTCCCTCTCACATACCTAGAGCTGAGAGAAGCCTCCTCTTGAGGTGCTTGTGGTAAGGTGGTATTCCTCTGGAGTCGAAGCCAGGGACTAACCTCTCATCTCGAGTTGATTTTTGGTCCATGGAGCTCTTTCGTGTGGCTACAGTGACCTCAGGATCCCTCTGGCCTTGAAACAGTGTTCTTGGGGTTTCTCTGGAGTGCCACCAAGGAAATCAAGGCTCCTTTCATGTGTGATGTGCAACACGGAATTGCTCTGCACGCAGTGCAGGGGAATCGAGCCTCATCTCGCGGCGAGGGGGAAGTCTCATGGTTTTTCTCGAGTTGCGGCGGGAACCTGGGGTATATTCTCGAGTTACGACGGGGATGGCCCTTCCACCCACGTGTTTGTTCAGCGACGTCAGGACTCCTGCCTAGTTGCGAGGGACAACTCGGGATTCTCCTCGAGGCTTGGCAGGGCAATTGGGACGCCTCTCCAGCTGAGGCGGGAGACCAAGGGTCCCTTTCCACGTGCCACAGGAATCCTGGGACTCCTATCAAGTTTCACGAGGAGTCAGGCATCGTCTCCTTTGGAGGCACTGACCTCCGCGTACCTCTGGAGTTTTCAAAGGATGTGAGGCCTCCAGTCGCGATGAGGTGGGGAACTAGGTCTTTCTCTGTGGTCTCCACAGGGGATTCAGACATCCTTTCGTCTTGGGAGATGCAAGACGAGCCTGCATTCAAGTCACTGCAGGGATATCCAGCCTTATTTCGAGTCAGGGCATCGCGGTGTCCATTCCACTTGAGGCCGCAAACTCAGGGTCCCTCTCACATACCTAGAGCTGAGAGAAGCCTCCTCTTGAGGTGTTTGTGGTAAGGTGGTATTCCTCTGGAGTCGAAGCCAGGGACTAACCTCTCATCTCGAGTTGATTTTTGGTCCACGGAGCTCTTTCGTGTTGCTACAGTGACCTCAGGATCCCTCTAGCCTTGAAACAGTGTTCTTGGGTTTTCTCTGGAGTGCCATCAAGGAAATCAAGCCTCCTTTCATGTGTGATGTGCAACACGGAATTGCTCTGCACGCAGTGCAGGGGAATCGGGCCTCATCTCGCGGCGAGGGGGAAGTCTCATGGTTTTTCTCGAGTTGCGGCGGGAACGTGGGGTATATTCTCGACTTACGACGGGGATGGCCCTTCCACCCACGTGTTTGTTCAGCGACGTCAGGACTCCTGCCTAGTTGCGAGGGACAACTCGGGATTCTCCTCGAGGCTTGGCAGGGCAATTGGGACGCCTGTCCAGCTGAGGCGGGAGACCAAGGGTCCCTTTCCACGTGCCACAGGAATCCTGGGACTCCTATCAAGTTTCACGAGGAGTCAGGCATCGTCTCCTTTGGAGGCACTGATCTCCGCGTACCTCTGGAGTTTTCAAAGGATGTGAGGCCTCCGGTCGCGATGAGGTGGGGAACTAGGTCTTTCTCTGTGGTCTCCACAGGGGATTCAGACATCCTTTCGACTTGGGAGATGCAAGACCAGCCTGCATTCAAGTCACTGCAGGGATATCCGGCCTTATTTCGAGTCAGGGCATCGCGGTGTCCATTCCACTTGAGGCCGCAAACTCAGGGTCCCTCTCACATACCTAGAGCTGAGAGAAGCCTCCTCTTGAGGTGCTTGTGGTAAGGTGGTATTCCTCTGGAGTCGAAGCCAGGGACTAACCTCTCATCTCGAGTTGATTTTTGGTCCACGGAGATCTTTCGTGTTGCTACAGTGACCTCAGGATCCCTCTAGCCTTGAAACAGTGTTCTTGGGGTTTCTGTGGAGTGCCATCAAGGAAATCAAGGCTCCTTTCATGTGTGATGTGCAACACGGAATTGCTCTGCACGCAGTGCAGGGGAATCGGGTCTCATCTCGCGGCGAGGGGGAAGTCTCATGGTTTTTCTCGAGTTGCGGCGGGAACCTGGGGTATATTCTCGAGTTACGACGGGGATGGCCCTTCCACACACGTGTTTGTTCAGCGACGTCAGGATTCCTGCCTAGTTGCGAGGGACAATTCGGGATTCTCCTCGAGGCCTGGCAGGGCAATTGGGACGCCTCTCCAGCTAAGGCGGGAGACCAAGGGTCCCTTTCCACGTGCCACAGGAATCCTGGGACTCCTATCAAGTTTCACGAGGAGTCAGGCATCGTCTCCTTTGGAGGCACTGACCTCCGCGTACCTCTGGAGTTTTCAAAGGATGTGAGGCCTCCGGTCACGATGATATGGGAAAGTAGGTCTTTCTCTGTGGTCTCCACAGGGGATTCAGACATCCTTTCATCTTGAGAGATGCAAGACGAGCCTGCATTCAAGTCACTGCAGGGATATCTGGCCTTATTTCAAGTCAGGGCATCGCGGTGTCCATTCCACTTGAGGCCGCAAACTCAGGGTCCCTCTCACATACCTAGAGCTGAGAGAAGCCTCCTCTTGAGGTGCTTGTGGTAAGGTGGTATTCCTCTGGAGTCGAAGCCAGGGACTAACCTCTCATCTCGAGTTGATTTTTGGTCCATGGAGCTCTTTCATGTTGCTACAGTGACCCCAGGATCCCTCTAGCCTTGAAACAGTGTTCTTGGGGTTTCTCTGGAGTGCCATCAAGGAAATCAAGGCTCCTTTCATGTGTGACGTGCAACACGGAATTGCTCTGCATGCAGTGCAGGGGAACTGGGCCTCATCTCGCGGTGAGGGGGAAGTCTCATGGTTTTTCTCGAGTTGCGGCGGGAACCTGGGGTATATTCTCGACTTACGACGGGGATGGCCCTTCCACCCACGTGTTTGTTCAGCGACGTCAGGACTCCTGCCTAGTTGCGAGGGACAACTCGGGATTCTCCTCGAGGCTTGGCAGGGCAATTGGGACGCCTCTCCAGCTGAGGCGGGAGACCAAGGGTCCCTTTCCACGTGCCACAGGAATCCTGGGAATCCTGTCAAGTTTCACGAGGAGTCAGGCATCGTCTCCTTTGGAGGCACTGATCTCCGCGTACCTCTGGAGTTTTCAAAGGATGTGAGGCCTCCGGTCGCGATGAGGTGGGGAACTAGGTCTTTCTCTTTGTTCTCCACAGCGGATTCAGACATGCTTTCGTCTTGGGAGATGCAAGACGAGCCTGCATTCAAGTCACTGCAGGGATATCCGGCCTTATATCGAGTCAGGGCATCGCGGTGTCCATTCCACTTGAGGCCGCAAACTCAGGGTCCCTCTCACATACCTAGAGCTGAGATAAGCCTCCTCTTGAGGTGCTTGTGGTAAGGTGGTATTCCTCTGGAGTCGAAGTCAAGGACTAACCTCACATCTCGAGTTGATTTTTGGTCCACGGAGCTCTTTTGTGTTGCTACAGTGATCTCAGGATCCCTCTAGCCTTGCAACAGAGTTCTTGGGGTTTCTCTTGAGTGCCATCAAGGAAATCAAGGCTCCTTTCATGTGTGATGTGCAACACGGAATTGCTCTGCACGCACTACAGGGGAATCGGGCCTCATCTCGCTGCGAGGGGGAAGTCTCATGGTTTTCCTCGAGTTGTGGCGGGAACCTGGGGTATAGTCTCGAGTTACGACGGGGATGGCCCTTCCACCCACGTGTTTGTTCAGCGACGTCAGGACTCCTGCCTAGTTGCGAGGGACAACTCGGGATTCTCCTCGAGGCTTGGCAGGGCAATTGGGACGCCTGTCCAGCTGAGGCGGGACACCAAGGGTCCCTTTCCACGTGCCACAGGAATCCTGGGACTCCTATCAAGTTTCACGAGGAGTCAGGCATCGTCTCCTTTGGAGGCACTGATCTCCGCCTACCTCTGGAGTTTTCAAAGGATGTGAGGCCTCCGGTCGCGATGAGGTGGGGTACTAGGTCTTTCTCTGTGGTCTCCACAGCGGATTCAGACATCCTTTCGTCTTGAGAGATGCAAGACGAGCCTGCATTCAAGTCACTGCAGGGATATCCGGCCTTATATCGAGTCAGGGCATCGCGGTGTCATTTCCACTTGAGGCCGCAAACTCGGGGTACCTCTCACATACCTAGAGCTGAGAGAAGCCTCCTCTTGAGGTGCTTGTGGTAAGGTGGTATTCCTCTGGAGTCGAAGCCAGGGACTAACCTCTCATCTCGAGTTGATTTTTGGTCCATGGAGCTCTTTCGTGTGGCTACAGTGACCTCAGGATCCCTCTGGCCTTGAAACAGTGTTCTTGGGGTTTCTCTGGAGTGCCATCAAGGAAATCAAGGCTCCTTTCATGTGTGATGTGCAACACGGAATTGCTCTGCACGCAGTGCAGGGGAATCGAGCCTCATCTCGCGGCGAGGGGGAAGTCTCATGGTTTTTCTCGAGTTGCGGCGGGAACCTGGGGTATATTCTCGAGTTACGACGGGGATGGCCCTTCCACCCACGTGTTTGTTCAGCGACGTCAGGACTCCTGCCTAGTTGCGAGGGACAACTCGGGATTCTCCTCGAGGCTTGGCAGGGCAATTGGGACGCCTCTCCAGCTGAGGCGGGAGACCAAGGGTCCCTTTCCACGTGCCACAGGAATCCTGGGACTCCTATCAAGTTTCACGAGGAGTCAGGCATCGTCTCCTTTGGAGGCACTGACCTCCGCGTACCTCTGGAGTTTTCAAAGGATGTGAGGCCTCCAGTCGCGATGAGGTGGGGAACTAGGTCTTTCTCTGTGGTCTCCACAGGGGATTCAGACATCCTTTCGTCTTGGGAGATGCAAGACGAGCCTGCATTCAAGTCACTGCAGGGATATCCGGCCTTATTTCGAGTCAGGGCATCGCGGTGTCCATTCCACTTGAGGCCGCAAACTCAGGGTCCCTCTCACATACCTAGAGCTGAGAGAAGCCTCCTCTTGAGGTGCTTGTGGTAAGGTGGTATTCCTCTGGAGTCGAAGCCAGGGACTAACCTCTCATCTCGAGTTGATTTTTGGTCCACGGAGATCTTTCGTGTTGCTACAGTGACCTCAGGATCCCTCTAGCCTTGAAACAGTGTTCTTGGGTTTTCTCTGGAGTGCCATCAAGGAAATCAAGGCTCCTTTCATGTGTGATGTGCAACACGGAATTGCTCTGCACGCAGTGCAGGGGAATCGGGCCTCATCTCGCGGCGAGGGGGAAGTCTCATGGTTTTTCTCGAGTTGCGGCGGGAACGTGGGGTATATTCTCGACTTACGACGGGGATGGCCCTTCCACCCACGTGTTTGTTCAGCGACGTCAGGACTCCTGCCTAGTTGCGAGGGACAACTCGGGATTCTCCTCGAGGCTTGGCAGGGCAATTGGGACGCCTCTCCAGCTGAGGCGGGAGACCAAGGGTCCCTTTCCACGTGCCACAGGAATCCTGGGACTCCTATCAAGTTTCACGAGGAGTCAGGCATCGTCTCCTTTGGAGGCACTGATCTCCGCGTACCTCTGGAGTTTTCAAAGGATGTGAGGCCTCCGGTCGCGATGAGGTGGGGAACTAGGTCTTTCTCTGTGGTCTCCACAGGGGATTCAGACATCCTTTCGACTTGGGAGATGCAAGACCAGCCTGCATTCAAGTCACTGCAGGGATATCCGGCCTTATTTCGAGTCAGGGCATCGCGGTGTCCATTCCACTTGAGGCCGCAAACTCAGGGTCCCTCTCACATACCTAGAGCTGAGAGAAGCCTCCTCTTGAGGTGCTTGTGGTAAGGTGGTATTCCTCTGGAGTCGAAGCCAGGGACTAACCTCTCATCTCGAGTTGATTTTTGGTCCACGGAGATCTTTCGTGTTGCTACAGTGACCTCAGGATCCCTCTAGCCTTGAAACAGTGTTCTTGGGGTTTCTGTGGAGTGCCATCAAGGAAATCAAGGCTCCTTTCATGTGTGATGTGCAACACGGAATTGCTCTGCACGCAGTGCAGGGGAATCGTGTCTCATCTCGTGGCGAGGGGGAAGTCTCATGGTTTTTCTCGAGTTGCGGCGGGAACCTGGGTATATTCTCGAGTTACGACGGGGATGGCCCTTCCACACACGTGTTTGTTCAGCGACGTCAGGATTCCTGCCTAGTTGCGAGGGACAATTCGGGATTCTCCTCGAGGCCTGGCAGGGCAATTGGGACGCCTCTCCAGCTAAGGCGGGAGACCAAGGGTCCCTTTCCACGTGCCACAGGAATCTGGGACTCCTATCAAGTTTCACGAGGAGTCAGGCATCGTCTCCTTTGGAGGCACTGACCTCCGCGTACCTCTGGAGTTTTCAAAGGATGTGAGGCCTCCGGTCACGATGATATGGGGAAGTAGGTCTTTCTCTGTGGTCTCCACAGGGGATTCAGACATCCTTTCATCTTGAGAGATGCAAGACGAGCCTGCATTCAAGTCACTGCAGGGATATCTGGCCTTATTTCAAGTCAGGGCATCGCGGTGTCCATTCCACTTGAGGCCGCAAACTCAGGGTCCCTCTCACATACCTAGAACTGAGAGAAGCCTCCTCTTGAGGTGCTTGTGGTAAGGTGGTATTCCTCTGGAGTCGAAGCCAGGGGACTAACCTCTCATCTCGAGTTGATTTTGGTCCATGGAGCTCTTTCATGTTGCTACAGTGACCCCAGGATCCCTCTAGCCTTGAAACAGTGTTCTTGGGGTTTCTCTGGAGTGCCATCAAGGAAATCAAGGCTCCTTTCATGTGTGATGTGCAACACGGAATTGCTCTGCATGCAGTGCAGGGGAATCGGGCCTCATCTCGCGGTGAGGGGGAAGTCTCATGGTTTTTCTCGAGTTGCGGCGGGAACCTGGGGTATATTCTCGACTTACGACGGGGATGGCCCTTCCACCCACGTGTTTGTTCAGCGACGTCAGGACTCCTGCCTAGTTGCGAGGGACAACTCGGGATTCTCCTCGAGGCTTGGCAGGGCAATTGGGACGCCTCTCCAGCTGAGGCGGGAGACCAAGGGTCCCTTTCCACGTGCCACAGGAATCCTGGGAATCCTGTCAAGTTTCACGAGGAGTCAGGCATCGTCTCCTTTGGAGGCACTGATCTCCGCGTACCTCTGGAGTTTTCAAAGGATGTGAGGCCTCCGGTCGCGATGAGGTGGGGAACTAGGTCTTTCTCTGTGTTCTCCACAGCGGATTCAGACATGCTTTCGTCTTGGGAGATGCAAGACGAGCCTGCATTCAAGTCACTGCAGGGATATCCGGCCTTATATCGAGTCAGGGCATCGTGGTGTCCATTCCACTTGAGGCCGCAAACTCGGGGTCCCTCTCACATACCTAGAGCTGAGAGAAGCCTCCTCTAGAGGTGGTTGTGGTAAGGTGGTTTTCCTCTGGAGTCGAAGCCAGGGACTAACTTCTCATCTCGAGTTGATATTTGGTCCACGGAGCTCTTTCGTGTTGCTACAGTGACCTCAGGATCCCTCTAGCCTTGAAACAGAGTTCTTGGGGTTTCTCTGGAGTGCCATGAAGGAAACCAAGGCTCCTTTCATGTGTGGTGTGCAACACAGAATTGCTCTGCACGCAGTTCAGGGGAATCGGGCCTCATCTCGCAGCGAGGGGGAAGTCTCATGGTTTTTCTCGAGTTGCGGCGGGAACCTGGGGTATATTCTCCAGTTATGGCGGGGATGGCCCTTCCACCCACGTGTTTGTTCAGCGACGTCAGGACTCCTGCCTAGTTGCGAGAGACAACTCGGGCTTCTCCTCGAGTATTGGCAGGGCAATAGGGACGCCTCTCCAGGTGAGGCGGGAGACCAAGGGTCCCTTTCCACTTGCCACAGGAATCCTGGGACTCCTATCAAGTTTCACGAGGAGTCAGGCATCGTCCCCTTTGGAGGCACTGATCTCTGCGTACCTCTGGAGTTTTCAAAGATGTGAGGCCTCCGGTCGCGATGAGGTGGGGAACTAGGTCTTTCTCTGTGGTCTCCACAGGGGATTCAGACATCCTTTCATCTTGGGAGATGCAAGACGAGCCTGCATTCAAGTCACTGCAGGGATATGCGGCCTTATTTCGAGTCAGGGCATAGCGGTGTCCATTCCACTTGAGGCTGCAAATTCAGGGTCCCTCTCACAT